>NC_025695.1:4938215-4943092 GCF_000633955.1 Camelina sativa | reverse complement strand
CTCTTTGTTCATTATGGACTTTTAATTATATCTTACAAGAACCAATCTTATAGGCTTACTACAAATATTTGCCAAGAGCCCAAGAAAGAAGTGTGATCCAAATGTTTATAACTTTCGTTGAGACTTGAGAACTATCCAAAAATATACAAATAGCGAAACTAATTTTATTACAAATAATATCATAACTTGGGCTTCTGCAAATCTTCCACCAACTTATTTGGCAACGAAACTTCCTCTAACTACTCTCTTTCACAAAAGAAAAATAAAATATGATCATCGATGATCATGTTGAAAACTAGTTAAGCTAAAACATCTCTTAGTATGATGAACCATAAAATCTCTAGTATTATTATTAGTATTGGTCATCTTCATCCTCTTCTCTTTCAGCTTACTAGTTTCATCATCATCACTACTGTCATCATCATTATCATCTTTGTATTTGTGAATGTCCTCTAGGTCAGATTCTTGCAATGCAAGTAAAGGCATGGAATTAGGATTTTTATTGGAGTAGATGCTGAAAGAAGAAGACAAGGAGGATGATCTTCTTCTCCTTAGCTTATTAGCAATAAGTAATCTCCTCTTCTTGTTCAACGGACTCTCCACTTTCTCTAAACCTTTCGCATTGCTCTCAGCTTCCATCAAATTCCCAAACGATTTCGATTTCCCTATGTAATGATTTGACAATCCTCTCCTGTACACACAAAAAAACACCCAAAAAGTTTTTAACCATCAAGAATCAAACGACACACTAAACACTCAAACTCTCAACATGTAAATTCTAATTTACTCTGTCTCTCTTTTTTTTAACCGGTAGATAAAAAAGGTAATAAATGTGTTTTTATTTTATTTTTTAAAGGATGATTTAAGAAAAATAAACATACTTAATCGGAAGAGAATCTTCAAGGGATGAAGTAAAGGAATCAAACCATCTTCCTCGTGCTGACGAAACCTCGTCGTCTTGTTCTTCCTCGTTTTCGCTGCTTTCTCCAACCGACGACGACCAACTCTCCGATGGAGTTATATCACATCTCCTTAACCCGATCCGGCTAGACATACCCGCCTGTACACCCTGATCATGCGCCGTGTCGTTGCGCCGATCCCTAAACGTGGAACCAACCAAAACCTCCATGTTAATTAATTAGTTCTCGACCAATCAAGCTCAGCTTTCATCAATCGGAGAAACTAAAAGATAGAGAGAAGAGACAAGACTCCACCGATAGGAGAAGAAGATAAAAAAAAAAGAACGAAAGATATGTTTAAAAAACTAATAAAAACTCGTGAAATAGGAGTACGTATATAAATACGTATATGACTGACAGTATTTTTTTTGATGAGTCTCTCTACACTAAATATAGTAATTTAAGTAACGGTGGCTTTTGATTGTTTGACACGTTTATGATGACCTAATAATGCCGGACGTTTCGGGGTTACTGTCTCCGTTAGATCCCATTGCTGTGTTGGTGTTTTATCGACACTTTGGTGGACGTTATCACACCAGATCACTTTAAACTTATCCATTTTGATTTTTTTTTTTTTTTAGTTAATCAATTTTCGTATCAGTGAAACCAGATAAGATTATAATTAACTAAATTTTACACGGAATTTACCAATATTTAGTTTCTTTTCTTACAAGGTACATGGTAATACCATTACACAAACTCTTTCTTTCAATTTCAATACAAAATCCAGAACAAATTATTTAGAATTCAGGTATATATGGATGATCTTGCATATCAATTTTTGTATATTAATTAAAAAGTCACAATTAATTGAATTATCCGACTTATAACGTTTTTTATTTATTTTAACGAACAAATTAAATTATTATGGCTCTTAAATATTTAACATTTAAAAATTATATATTTTCTCTCTCTCTCTCTCTCTCGCTCGCTCGCTCGCTTGCGGTGACCGTCCGTCGACCATTCATATGACTACCACCATTCTCAGCTTCGCTCCTCTCTCTTACTTCCCTCTTTCCACTACTAAACCCCCTACCAGACTCCCTCTATTTACATCCCTGCCACTGCTACTCACATCTTCTCCTTCTTCTTCTTCTTCGGCCTTTACTTCTTTCTTTCTGGTTAGAAATGAAGCATCTCTGTCGTCGTCTACATCAATCCAAGCTCTTACAGAAGAAGCCGTCGATACTCCGGATTTAACTTCCTCCTCTACAAAGCTCGTCCTTGTCGTCGGCGGCACTGGTGGTGTAGGTACGAACCATCCATCTCATCTACTTAAAATTTTCGATTTTTAGAATTGGGATTATGAATTTCTCACAATTGGGTCTAATAATATGATGGCAATTGTTTAAAAGTTTTCTCCTTTTTGGGGTATCAGGGCAACTTGTGGTAGCTTCATTGCTCAAGAGGAATATTAGATCAAGGCTATTACTGCGTGATCTTGAGAAAGCAACCAAGTTATTCGGCAAACAAGATGAAAATTCCTTGCAGGTTCGGACTTTATCAACATTTAGGATTCACTACTTCGTTTTTCTCAACCTTATAACAAGTTTTATAGGTAGTTAAAGGGGATACTAGGAATGCTGAGGATCTTGATCCATCTATGTTTGAGGTTCGTCTTCTTGCTCCTGTTATGTTTGGGAGGAGTTTCACTTGTTCTTCATTTGATTTGAACTGATTTTTCTAGGGTGTGACACATGTGATTTGTTGCACTGGAACTACAGCTTTTCCTTCTAAGAGGTGGAGTGAAGATAACACACCTGAGAAAGTAGGTGAGAAACAACATTTCTTTCCTAGTCAAAACGAATAAGATCATTTCCAATAGTTTTTGTGATGTCTTGTTTTGTAATCAAATGAAATAAAACAAAGAGTCTCTCTCTTATATGACATGATTACTTATCCTTTTTTGGGGACTATGTGGTTCTTTTGTGTTCAAAAAGACTGGGAAGGTGTGAAGAATCTCATTTCAGCATTGCCCTCATCAGTGAAGAGAGTTGTTTTGGTTTCATCCGTAGGTGTGACCAAGTCTAATGAGCTTCCCTGGAGGTGAGACTAGGGGATCTCTGCTAATTGCTTTCATTATGCCATGGCAAATTATAATTTGAATAAGCATGTGATTATACTGAGTGTGAATTTCTTGTGAATTTTTGTGAAATTCACAAAAATTCTTGTGAATTCTTGTGAAATTTCTTAATCTGATTGTCTCTGTCTGTGACTATAATTTGAGTTTATGTTTTGTTTGACAGCATCATGAACCTTTTTGGGGTTCTTAAGTACAAGAAGATGGGGGAAGATTTTCTTCGTGACTCTGGTCTTCCGTTCACCATTATCAGGTTTGGAACAAAAGACTCTGCTCAACTATCAGATAATGCAGGCAACGTATGGTTTACTGATTTACTGTATAATGATGTCCTTCTACCAGACCTGGTAGATTGACTGATGGACCATACACTTCATATGATCTGAATACTTTGCTCAAAGCTACAGCTGGTGAACGTCGTGCAGTTGTTATTGGTCAAGGTACATACGGTCATTACGAAATACTTGGTTGCTCAGAATTTCAGATTGCCTGCTATAAATGCTTAAGACAAACAAACTAAAAAATGAAGAAATCTGAGGGTGGTTTATGTAACACAGGAGACGAACTTGTTGGAGAGGTAAGCAGACTTGTGGTGGCTGAAGCTTGCATACAGGCACTTGATATTGAATTCACTCAAGGCAAAGCTTATGAGATCAATTCAGTAAAGGTATCATCTATAGTTTCCTTGAAAGCCGGGTCTGGAATAATCGAATAAACTGAAAATGGGTGTGATGTAGTCTTATGAAGAAACATGTTTGAAGGGATGAAAGCTTTAGTTGATCGTTGAATATGTTTTAAAGATTGGTTGTTTTGATATGTTTGAGGATTTTTTTTGTCTCAGGGGGATGGTCCAGGAAGTGATCCGCAGCAGTGGCGAGAGTTATTTAAAGTTGCAGAATCCAAATGATAAAAAAGGACACTGAGAAATGTGTACAGAGTTAATAGCGAGACAATACATATATGGTCAAATTGTGTATACAAAATACTTTCCTTTTGGTCTTTAGCTTTCGTTACTGTAATAAGTTTACTGTACTTGTGTAGCCATTTTAATTCAGAAAATCAGATTTCGAGTTTGGATTTTGACTTCTCTCCTAAATAGTTAACCAAATCGAGAATCAAGTAATAAACCTATTAATAGAGAGATTGAAGAAAGAAAAAAAAAACTGGTTTCCCTGCATTTTCTGTTATTGTCTTAAAAATGTAACACAACATTGAGAACAAGAAGATTCAAAGGGTAAGGATTTCCACATTTTTATGATCCTGTTCTTCTGGTTAACACATTAAATAGAATAATAATCTAACCCGCTTGGTCCCTAACATGAGGTCTTATAAGATAAACTGAACTAAAGGGACTTGACCAATGACTAAAACCTATACCTGACTGACAGTATTTATATACGTATAACAATACCTCTGCTTCCAGGAGATGAAGATCAGACCAATGTGGACATATTTAATACAACATTCGAGGTGTGAACAGAACATGGCTACAATCAGACAACCGCGGAAGTAGTACGCCTAAGGTCAACATCGTTCTTGTGTTTCTCACTTGGCGGTGTTCCTTTGAAGCTTCCATATCTCATTGGCTTAGGCATGTAAAGAGAACTGAGTATCTTCTCCAAAGCTACAACTGTATATCTCACATACTTGCTTGAACTCGCGTCTTTCTCAACCAGTGGCCCATAGTTTTGCATATAGCTTCTGTATACCGGCACAATAGCCTGAACAATCTGCTGGCAAACTCTATCCCTCAAATCTTTTTCCGGTAAGACCCATGTGACTTGCTTCTTATGCATCTCATCAAACGCATCATTGAATGCTTTCAATCTCTTCTTGAC
>NC_025695.1:4913048-4936608 GCF_000633955.1 Camelina sativa | reverse complement strand
GTACGCCTAAGGTCAACATCGTTCTTGTGTTTCTCACTTGGCGGTGTTCCTTTGAAGCTTCCATATCTCATTGGCTTAGGCATGTAAAGAGAACTGAGTATCTTCTCCAAAGCTACAACTGTATATCTCACATACTTGCTTGAACTCGCGTCTTTCTCAACCAGTGGCCCATAGTTTTGCATATAGCTTCTGTATACCGGCACAATAGCCTGAACAATCTGCTGGCAAACTCTATCCCTCAAATCTTTTTCCGGTAAGACCCATGTGACTTGCTTCTTATGCATCTCATCAAACGCATCATTGAATGCTTTCAATCTCTTCTTGACAAGATCACGAGCCGTGGCATGTCCACCCGAGAAAAGTATAAGTCCTT
The DNA here is from genome assembly GCF_000633955.1 of Camelina sativa. Taxonomy (NCBI): domain Eukaryota; kingdom Viridiplantae; phylum Streptophyta; class Magnoliopsida; order Brassicales; family Brassicaceae; genus Camelina; species Camelina sativa. The sequence goes on along the minus strand of NC_025695.1, from coordinate 4,936,235 downwards.
CTCGGCTCAAGTGGCTTGGAAGCTTACCCCAACTGTCTCTAAGGAATACAGTGGCGTAATACTCTTTGTACTGTTCATGTTCTTTCAGCCATGAATCTCCTAAATGATCCCCAATTTTTGTACCCTTTAAGTTCTTGTATAAATGCCAGTGATTATTCATACCGAAGAAATGAGCAAGAGTTTGATCTGGATACGCTTTCATCCATACATCTAGATTCTGCTCGATGGCTTTGATTATTCTTAGAACCTCAACCATAAGCTGATTATCTTGGAACCTTTCTGATCTCCAGCTCTTATGTATGAGCAGAACCTGAGTTAGTGTTGACTTGTACTTTTCTCCAATAAGTTTATTGCAATAATCAGTGACAAAACTGACTAATCTAGGCACACCACCGTCGTTAGGAGGCGGGGTCTGTTTCTGAATCTCTACCTGAACGAGAAGCTCCCAGAAGATTTCCGCCGCACCATCGATTATCCTTTTGATGAGATCCCTTGTGAAGTTTTGGATCTCAATACAAGCTGCTCCACCAAAGAGACGGTTGAAATCTGCTCTCAGTTTGTTCAACGAAGTAAATATATCTAACAGCTTCAGAAGCTTGATTGGATCTTTCTTGCTATCCGTCACAGTTTTCCCGAACTGAAGGAACGCGAGCATACCAGCCTGAGCAGCAATCTTGGAAAAGCAATCCATCCATACATTCAGACCGAGTCTTTCAAAGACATCGTTGCAAAGCTTGAACTCTGCTTCAAACAGATGCTTAACCGCAAACTCTAAATGATTCCCCCACTGAGCTATATACCCTTCTATGCTCTGCACATCGTTGAACTCAGAAACCGAGATATCTAGATAATCTAAGTCAAGTGCTTGAAGACTAGCTCTAACATTCGAGCTCCTAACTTCAACGTATATTGAAATGCACTTGTCGAGTCTGTTATTAGCTCTGAGTCTCCCAAGAATGGCTTGAAGTTTATGAATTACAGTTACAGGCAACTGAGACGGTGCAATGCAAGCCTGATCGCCGAGTGACGACGGAGACGCCATTGGAAGTGGTACACTGTTATCTTTCAAGAGCCTTCTGAACTCGCTTTCAAGCTTATCTAAAGCAGCATCCCTAAGCCCGCCATCAAGACGCAGTTGAGATCTCTCTTTCTCTCCTCCTCCTCCTACTACTCCTTCAACGTCATTATGAAATTCCCTAAGCCCTCTTAAAGATTTCTTTAAATTCAAAAGATACTTCTCATCAGCAACTTTGTGATCTCCCAAATACTCAACTATATCTTCCAACCACTGGATAGCTAACCCACAATTCTCCCCTAGAAACTTCAAAGCTTCCTCTAACCGCTTCAAAACAGCTAAATAACCAGAAAGATCACTCCTAGGATCTGATAACAAAGACTTCTCAAGTCCATGAACAGCATCAAAAACCTTAAGCACAGCAGCTGCAGGACCAACAGCTCGGTTAATATTACCACCAACATCCCCAAGAGCATCTCTATCAGCACGTATAGGCCTCACGGCAGCTTCAAGGGAAGGCAACCTCTGCTCAATCTCATCAAACCTAGGACCAGTCTTCCCCAAAGCTAAACCAATAGCTTTCGATTTCTCAAGACTCGATTTTAAAGACTTTTTTGCAGCTAGTAAACTCTGAATCCCTCGATCCACCCCAGTAGACTCCGCCATTATCAAATTCAATCAGAATAGAAAACCCTAGAAACCCCCAAAAGCAAAAAAAAAACTCACTACAGTGAAAGCAATTATTAATCTTCCAAACTTTATTCCTAAATAAAAATGAAGACTTTAGAGATAATCGATTCAGAATCAGATGCAAAACTGTTTTGCATCAAACACTTTTCCTCNTTTTTTTTTTTTTTTTTTTGTTATCTTTCTTTTATTCGTCTCCTTTATCACCACACTCGATCAAACCAAACCCAATAAGAACAGAAACTGACAAATAGAAACAAACAAACCCAGGACACAGAAATTTCCACAGCAACCAAACAACCGAAAGCAGAAAATTCCGAGAAAGGAAGTCACTTTTTTAACTTAGACACTCAAACGAAAGAGAATGAGTCGAGATAAGGTCTTCCACTGAATTGGGTCGCCGGTGAAGAGTTGATCCGGCGGTGAATAGAGAGTTAGGCGGAAGAATCGAAACGGTGCGAGTTTCTCCAAAGAGAGAGATACTCAAAAAAAAAAAAAAAAAGGCAGATGAAAAGAAAAAAAAAAAATAGACCTTTTAATTTTTTGTTTTTGTGTTTTCGACAGTTTTTTAATTTTTCTCGCGATGCCCGACGAAAACTGCCAAAGTGCATGACAGTGGAGCACAAGGTTTCACAGCATCACTTGCGACTTCGGTAAAAAAAAAATTAAAATAAAAAAAAAACTTGCTAACAATATTATTATACTACTAGTACAGAAGAAATTAATCAAATGTTAATTACAGAGCACTTTTTTTTTGTTTAACTATTGAATCTTTGCTTTTTCTGTTAAGAGATTTATGCTTCAAGTTCAGATATTCGAATCTTTTCACTTTTTTTTTTTCTGCCAAACATTTTCTGAATGTTAGTAGACTTTTGTGATAGTCTACTTTTTAATGTAGTTTTATCATATTCAACGTTGTGGTAACGTACGACTTAAGCCTAAATTAAATCACTTGTACTTCAAAGCCATATATTTATTTATTTTTATAATGGAAAATACTCTAGTTATTATATGTGTTCTAATTCCATGAGAGTTTATAAATGGTTTTCGGATTTACAAAGTTTAATTATATTATGACGACTAGGATATATATTGTTGAGACTATTTTTTGTTGATTACGATTTTTGGATTTACAAAATTTTAACATGGATGTTATCGTATACATGATACTAAAATTGTAGATGACACACATGAGATGTGTGTGAGAAGACATAGACACCAAAAACTTAAATGGATTTATTCTTCTAAACCGTAACTCAATAAACAGTCATTCCGTTTAAAAAAAACAAAAGAGAAGAGAAGGTTTGATCTCTCAAAAAAAATTTTATCTTTCATTCAAACAGTAGTTGATTCTTTATAACAGAGACCAATACATTCGCAATTTATAAAATTTCCTAATCTAATAATTAACATATTTAATTTAAACGATTTCCTTATATCAAAAACTTTTTATATTGGGAATTTAGCGAGAAACTAAGTTAAAACTAAAGTCAAGAAGAATGCCACTTTTAGTTTTTCTTTTTTAAAAAGAGAAAATTATCACTTATGTCATGAACAGTAGCATATTTAATTAAGAAGGCCAGTTATATTAAAATCTTTTCCTGCGTGCCACAGCTTTTTCTTAAATTGACGAATTTGTCCTCAAAAATACTTAACAATAAAATAAATAATTAATATTATTTTTTGTTATCTCTCTAAAATTTTCATTTCTCTCACCTTCGATTATTCATCTTCTTCCATCTCTCTCTCTTTCTCTCTCTTCTTTCCTCCATAGAAACTTCCATATCCCTTCTTCAATCTCCAATTAATTCCAGTGGCTTCATCTACTGGAGAAAAAATAGAACCAACCTCCATCGTTGATGAACAAATCTTTTTGTTCATTCTGGAGATGCTCCCTTCAAGGCTGAGTAAGATATTTCTCAATTTTAAGATTCTCTTGTTTGTTTCCTTTTCCATACAATTTTAATGGATCATATCTAACATCTGACCTGATATTTGTTTTTCGATGGACCAGATCTGGTAGACCAGATTCGAAGGAACAGATCTCGGTGGACTAAACCCTTAACATGTTGTAGGAGGTGCTCATTTTGTCGTCAAAGATGTTTCCGTCGAGATTGGAGATGAGATTCATCTGTTATCTTTGGAGACCAAATTATGTATGAATTGATGGACAAGATCTAGAGGACATTAATGTACCATTCACATAACTTGTCCATCATCCATTTGTCAAAAATTGACTAACTCTCATTTTATTGTCCATTTTGCATATCTCCCAACCATCATTAGACACAAGTGTTGAAGAGGATTCAAGGATGTGACTCCCAAATGAAAACATTAAAGACCTAACTAGGTACTAACTAATGGACTAGATCTAAAATGTTGTCCACCTTCTAATTAGTCTACTAACTTTGTAACAACCTGTTTTTATTAAATTATAGCATGTTGTTTTTGTTGTATTCATCTCTTTAGTGTCTCTTATATTTGATGGACATGTGTTATTTTGTTCGATGGACATGTTTTTGTAAACCAAATTGTGTACAAGCATCATAAACAGAATAAAGAATGGACAAAAATATAGACTTAGCACAAGTAGTGGACAAACATCTTCACATGTTTATCATTGTTATAAACCATCTTGTCTACAACCAACATGTTGACCAATTTATAGTTTAAACATATTGTCTATCATAATAGTGGACCAAATTTTCAAAAAAAAAGACTTGTCCACAATACTATATGGACAAGAAGCAAAAATGTGGCCATAAAAGATTTGTCTACTAAATCATCTTCTAAAAAATAGAGCAACACGTTCAGATTTTCTTCATTACCTACAATAAAAATATTAGACAATAATTTTTTTTTCTACAGATCCAACTATTGTAAAGAGAACAATTAATACTCGTTTGGACAGCTGTAAAAATGTCACAAACTATGTCAGCTAATTTAAATTCTCCACGTGCACATTTCTGAGTTAATAAACCAAGGTTAATTTAGTCTTCTTACATCTTCCCCTCATGTGAAAAATGACATTTCTCAGAAGGAATAAGAAAAGTGGCATTTTTGCCAAATTTTTTGAGGAAAATGGCATTTCTAGCCAAAATCCCTTTTAGAAATGCCACTTTCTAATTTTATGTCCTATGATAAAAAGACATTTATACCCTTGAACTAAAGAAAAAGATGATTTAAAAAAAAATTGGAGGAGTGGTGAATTTTGCGGCACAAATTGTCACATATGCTTAATTTATGGTGGACCATATCCAATGCTCAATCATGTTTAGTTCATCTCAAATTTGTCCTTCAACCTCTAAAGTGGACCAGATCAGCTTGGTTTGACTCTACTTGTCCATCACCAGGTCTGATTACGCATGTACCGATCTTATTCTGCCTCTAGTGGACCAGATTTAACGTCCAAAAAGTTTTTGTCCACCACATTTATGTCCTTCGTTCTTTTTGTAGACAATATCCACTTAGTTGACAACACTTGTCTATCTCAATTATGTCATTCGCTCTCGTAATGGACCATACCTGCTTGGTTGACGACACTTGTCCATCAGTAACATGGAACCATTTTCTCCACCCTGCAAGCTTTCTACCGCAAACCAATCTTATTGTGCCCCCGGTGGACCAGATTAAACGTCTGAACAGGTTAGTGGACCACATTATGTCCTTCGGTCTCCTTAGTGGACCAGATCTGCTTGGTTGACAATATTTGTCTGTCAATAACTTTAACTTGGTCCACCTCTGCAGGTGAGGCACAAACAGAATCGTACGACCAACCAGCGGATAAACAAGTTATTCACCAATGCATGTTATCATCCTCAACCAAGTGAGGTGAATATTATAGAACTCTAGGGAGGTTTGCAACACCGCCGTACAGAGCGACTGAGATGGAAGAAGATGAGTATAGAGGTTCATAGCACCACTATAGAAAGCGACTGAGATGGGAGAAGATGAGTATGGAGGATCGCAACACTGCTGTGTATGGCAACTGAGATGGAAGAAGATGAGAAGTCTTGAGCTAGAATAAGAGATCAGGGACTTGACAAAAAAAAATGAGATTTGAAAAAAAAAATGTTTGCGTTTCAACTTTCAGCAAAAAAACTAAAATAAATTAATTAGTTTTAGGTTAAAAGAGATAAAGATATAATAGTCTTTTAGATGTAGGTTTGTGGCAGACGGGAAAAGACTTTAGGAGAAATGACATTGAGAAAAATCTTTGGTAGTGTGTATGGCAGAAGTAATAATTTTATCTTTCATATTGATTAACAAACACTAGATTAGAATTAAGAAAATTTCACAAATAAAATTAAGTATATATATGGATCAGCCCAATTAGTCCACACGAGTTTCGTTGCAAGCCTAGGGTTCCTCGATTTCGGAAAAGCGTTGTTAAGAGATCTCCCTAAGTCGTTTGTATCTCTCTGCTTCTTCTTCTTCTAAACGTTACAGCAGTTTCTGTTCTACTGTTTCTTAGGTTTTAGTGGTTTTTGTCTGAAAAAAATATGCCGGTGGCTGGAATAATCACGGAGCAGCCTTCAGAAGAATTATTAGAACAGATCGACAAAACGGCACGTCTGGTTGGGCAAGAGAGGCCGGAGATTCAGGAGACAATGTTGTATGATTTTAAGAGTAGCAGGTTATACAGCTTTGTGTCGAGCGAAGACCCTTATCACGCCTTGATCAAGCAAAAGATTAATAAATACAGTGCTCTAACTAGTCAACGTGCATCTCTGGCTACTCTTAAGCCTCCTCCCTTACCTCGCAGTCGTGAATTAACCATTGCTGTCATTAGGATCACAGCGCAGTTTGCGGCGCGGTATGGGTATGCCATGTGTTTGGTTCATCCCGTATGTTTGCGAGCCCTCTCTTTGACTTTTTGAAACCATCTGATGGCGGCCACACTCTTTATCGTGAACTTCTTGGTTTGTATTCAAGAGTATTAAAACCTTCCAGTAGGTGGTGTACTGGGGAGTCTGTTCGAGGTGCTTTTCTAGACCGTCTTCAATTGGAGGAGCTGGGCGAGGGAGTGGGTACGGTTTGCTTGATTTGCATGCTTTTGTGGTTGGTGTTGACTGTTTTGCCGAGGACGATGGTTGTCACACTGGACGGCTCTTTGATCGTGTGCGTCCTCAACTATTATCTCACTACTATAAAACTGATCAGGATGTCCAACCTGATGCGTCAGCTACTCACGAGTGTGCAGAAACTAATCTTGGGCCTCCTCCTATAAGGATCCACTCAAGGAGCTTGGTATTATTAAGCTCACAGCACTGTTTGTGGCGCGGTATGGCCAGTATTTTCGCCGGGCTTTGATGCTGAGAGTGGCTATGAACCCTCTGTTTGAGTTTCTGTTTTTTCGGTCGTTTTTGTGGCCCCGGTTTGACTCTATGGATCCAACTGAGATCAGATACAATATTTTCTATGTCTTTAGCTGTATGTATATTAGAGTATTAGTGCCTTGCGAAGAGCTGAGTGAGCATCATGTGCAGACCCGTGTTGTTTCGTCTTTTTTTCACGTTCTTCAGTTGGAGATGCTGGAGAAGGGAGTGACGGCGGCTATGATTGATTTGCATGCTTTTGTTCTTGGTGTTGACTGTTTTTCTCACATAGAGAATGATTTTTATTCTGATTTGTTGCCACCTCCTCAACGCCTTTCTATGATGATCATGAAGCCTGATATGCTTGTGCAGCTTCCACTGGGATTTCAGCGTCGTAGTGAGGACTATATACATTTGGGTGTTAATACGAGTGTTCCTCTTCCACGAGTCCCAGGCAATACGTTAGGCTCACAGAGCAGTTCAAGGCGCGGTTTGGGTCCGGCTTTTTGAAAGCTTTAGAGAAGAGAGTGCGTACGGACCCATTGTTTGAGTTCTTGCAGCCTAAAGATAGCCGGCACAATTTTTTCTATGGGCTCTGTGCTGTGTATTCCATGGTATTAATGCGTTCCAAAAAGCTGAAGAAGAGTGATGTTCGTAGAAAGACCGTTCTTGACGATTTTTTTACCCTTCTTCAGTTGAGGAGGCTGGAGGAGGGAGTGGAGGCGGCTGTGATTGATTTGCATGCTTTTGTGGTTGGTGTTGACTGTTTTTCTCATATGGAAGTTTCGGACTACTCTGCAACCATGTTACCACCTTTGCGCCCCTCAGAGATGATCAGAAAGCTTACATATATGCAGCCTCCACTGAGAACTCCGGTTTCTGCTCAGAGTCAAGGTGATGTACCAAGACGTATGTTCAGTTTTCCATATGCATATAGGGGGGCAGGATAACACTCAAACAGCTTGGTATTATGAAGTTCACAGCTCTGTATGTGGCGCGTTATGGGGTGCGTATTTGTCCGGCTTTGATGAAGGAACTGGTTACGAAACCTGAGTTTGAGTTTATGGAGCCAACGAATCGCAACTTCAGTTTGTATAACGCGGCTGTTGATGCGTATTCCAGAGTATTAAAGGTTTTCGATGATGCTTTTGTTGTTGCGGATTTCTTAGACCGTCTTGAATTGGAGAAGCTAAATGAGGATGGCGAATCAAATATCCATATGCATGCTTTTGTGAGTGGTGTTGACTATTTTGCTGCCGTGGAGGATGCTGAGTATTCTGCGTTAATGCCACCATCTGAACCATTTTCTAGTATAATGAACCGAGTACCACCGCTGAGATGTGGGCGTTCAAGGAGGATGATGCAAACTGCACGATCCGAGGAACGAGAGGCAAAGAGACGTAAGCATGCATATCGATATTAGACTTATATGCGCAAAGAGATTATATTTAGTTGATTCACATTCACTTGTTATCTATGATTAGGATGTATTGTGGTTCATCTGTTTCTTTAGTTCCACATAGAAAGAAAAGAACTGTCTTTTTTTTTCCAAATTTTGACCACAAATATAAGTTCTCAGTCTTCCTTTGCCTATGCTTTGAACATGACTTGTCTCCGTATTTCAGCAGCTTGCATTCGTCGACGTCCACATGAAGAGATGGGTCGTCGAACTCGTTGTCGTATGGAGTTGACGCCGGTACGAAGACGTATGTAGTCTATGTATGGGTTGACTTTAAATTTGTCGCTTCTTGTGATCTTGTCAATGTACGGCTAAGGCTAAGACAGAAGGGAAACATATACAGGCTTTCACCATTTTTTTTTTTTTTGAGTTTTGTTTCTGTATTTGGTGGATGTTTGTGTGCTTATCTATCATAGATAGAAAAAAATTATTGGATTTTTAACATTATATACATCATACTCCTGACTGAAATTTAGCTGAACTGATATTGCGTTTTCTTAGGATGAAAACGTTAAATTGTTATGTGAGTAAAATAATTTACTTTCACATCATTGGACTTTGGTGATCAAACGAATGACTCCAAGTCGCCAACCAGATAGAAAACAAACGAATTCCTATTAGCTGACCAAATTAAGTACATTATAACATTTCTCATTCGTCTCATTTTGTACCACATGATTTGGTGTGGTCGTCGTTGTATGCATGTTATTGATTTAAGTATCCTATTTTTTGTTGGTTGGACAAGAAGTAATGGTCTTAGAGTTTCCTTTGTAACTAGAAACTGAAACTTTTGTCTCATTAAAAACATACGTGTATATGAGTGTTTCGTTCCCATTAATATAGTGATAACTTGTTCATCTCTAATTTTGTACACACTATACATGGTGGCTGGTGCCAAAATGTACGTCTTATGGATTGACGTTGATATGTATACATAGGAAATGGTCAAACAATGAAATTTCATTTCTTAAAAAAATAAGTCAGTCGGTGAGGACAAATGGTAATTTAACACAAGAAGATAGAAAATAATTGTCAAACTAAACTACACTAGTAGTAAACTTCGTCCAAGTTCAGACGGCATAAAACTACTTTAGTTGACCCACATAACTTGTCTTTTGGATTTCACATTTATTTAGAAAACTCAAATTCATTATCCAACACAAAAACCCAACTAACAGCATTAAGTATTCATTGACTTTTGTAATCATTCATCCTTGTAGTCAACTTAACTTTCGAAAACAATCCAACGGCCACCAGCTCACAGTTGTATTAATAGAAAAAACAAAAGAATGAATAATGAAATGAAAACGACGAACATAAGTCTATATCATTTGGTACGCAATTAATATCATAACCTCTACGGCTCTACCTAATACCCATATCTGCTAATCATCAACAATAGTAGTAGTATTAAACATGAACAACCACGACTAATTTTCTCTAATTTTAATATTTCTTAGTTAAAAGTAAAAAACAATTTACAAACCAATCCATCTAAAAGTACTAAAGAAAAAATAAAAAAATTACAAAAGTCAAGCCGAGGCAAAGACTAAATCATTAACGCCTGAAGAAGAAATATTCTCCTGCATCGCCGCGGATAGGTTGTGACGGTGCTCTCCTTCGTACGTAACAATAAGCATCGCTGGATCATCTAACGCTCGTTCCACGTGTTTCCTAGCTGGACATCCTCTAAACGTACTGCACTTGTAGTAACCACTGGATCAATCATAACAAAATTAAACACCGTTAGATCTCTCAACTAAACTAGTTATATCAATAACGATGGATTAATAATAATAGAAAGGGTGTGTGTAGGATAGTTACCGTGGGTGTGGTGAGCCTTTGATCGGTTTTTGTCCGTACTTCCTCCACGAGTACTCGTCCGGTGGTATATCGGCGATCTTTGCACTTATCGCCGGTACCCTCACGGTTCTCTTCATCTTGTTTTTCCTGCTTCATTAAATAAAAAATTAAAATAATAACATTAATTAACGAACAAATAAAATTAAAAGTCAACGGTCAAACAAGTCTCTAGTTTATTGTCGGCAAGCTAAAAACTAAATAAGTAATGACTAAACCGGGAATAATGTTTACGGTTTACCTAATTGAATTATTACTGATTTAATTAAGGGTAGTAATAGTCAACTCAACTAAGGGTTGAATATTACGAAATTAAAATGAGTAAGTTTGTTAAAGCGACAGATGGGTGACGTAACGTAACAATACCTTTTTTTGCAATGGCATTTTCCGTGACCTGAGCCGGAGATTCTGCCGGAGAAACTCTCGGAGTGCTCGTGCTCGAGGCATCTTTTTCTGTAAGGATGACCAGCCAAGGGTGGCTTACCGGAGGATGTAACAGGCTGCGACGGAGCAGAGGCGAGGAAGATTTTCCCGTTTGAGACGCTTCCGTCGCCGGTGATAGCCGACGACATGTAGGAAGAGTTTAAAGAGACGCTGAAATTTTCTTTCGAGAATTCCAGCTCGGAGCTCTTTGATTTGGAACCGAAGATGGTCGGTTTAGAGAAATCGAGTGTCACGCTCGGCTGATTCGAATGAACGAAGCTTGACGGCTGAGGAGGAACGGTTTGAGGAAGATGAGAAACAATCGGAGCTTCTAACGGAGCAGGTTTAACGACCTGAGGGAGGGGAGGAGGAGGAGGAGAAACGACGGCGGATGAGCGAACCGGTCCCCGTCTAAACCGAGCGTGACCGGTACGGTTAAGAAGAGAAATGACGGTTTTGAATTTAGAAACGGTGAAATCAGTGATCTCGGAGCAGTCAACGTTGCGTTGTTGTTCGGGACGGTTAGAGAGTACACGGATCAGATGCTCCATACTTTGTAAGCCTTGCGATGCAGCTTCTTGGATAGCCGTTTGATCATCTATCTTGGGGAAACGCATTAGATCGACGGCCATGATGATCTTTTCTTTCTTTTGCTACTGTACTTATGTTTTTGCTAGTCTCTCCGTTGAAGTTGAAGAAGAAAGACGATGGATGAGAAAAGAGAGAGAGGGATGATGGCGTGATATATGGGGAAAAGGAGGTGACCCGGTCAGATTTTTTTTTTTTTTTTTAGTCAAACCATGGAAAGGTTTTGATCTAACGGCTGTGATTGAGTTGAGTATTTCCATGGAATAAAGCAACTAAAATATTAAATCAAAGTTTGGTCTCCTCAACTTCGATGTTACTGGGGTCCCCTTACCCTGGCATCTGAATTTTATCGTTTCCTTCATACTCAAGATATATTTTTTTTTTTCTGTCAACCCTAAATAAATACTAACAACAACAAAATTACTCAAATTAAGGACAAAAATAATTAACCACAACAATAGTAACAATTTTTGTCAATGATTCATATACACAGAGATGGAGGAGAAAGAGGGCCAGCTGGAATTTGGTTGAGGACAACAGAAGGAACTATGAAGAGTTGTCAACGAGACATGGATGATTGATTTAATAAATAATAATGGGTACATTTGACTTTTTTGTTTTTGTTGTTGTAGTTTTCAATTATTGTTAGTACTTCAATTATTTAATAATATTGGAGTATATTTTATGTTTGTTTCATTTTGAATCTTCTGTATTCTTTTAAATTCTACGGGACTTTTCGTATTTTGTCAACTATAGATTCAGAATTAAATAATTTGATAGGTTGCCTATATAATAAAAGTGATGACCATCTTAATTGGGGGTTTGTTTGTTTCCACAACAACCACTAGTCTTGTAATAGTAAAAGATTTGGTTGTAAAGTGACTAGTGGCCAAAGGTTAGTTCTTAATGCACAAAGTATTATCATACTAAGGATCGAATCTCGGTCCCTATAAATGTAAGGATTAAGCTAATGGATCGGCGTGTTGTGGCCCAATGATTGATAAAAAAAAATTTAATGTTCAAACTTTTACTTCTTAAATACAGTAGTTAAGCTAACCCTTAATTAGTTCTAGAAACAGTCTTCCACTTGACAATTATCACAAAGCGAACCCTTAAAATTAGTTAATTTATTCTACAGATATTGTGAAAGAATTCATACTAATTTTCATACTAGCAAAAATGGTTTGACTAATAGATTTTTAAAAGTCCACTAGAACAGCGATTAATAATAAACACGACAAAGGAGGGGGAAAAGCTAGTCTATTTAAAAATTTAAAGTAGCACTGTACTATATATTTTTAAAAATATTATTCATTTATTTCGCTATTTGACCACCTCGTTAACCGGGTGGTCCCGTTAACTCTTATACGAACCATTAGATTTTATAAAGATAGATCCAACGGTGGATCTGTAGATGCTAGTGTTCACTAATTTTTATGATTTTATGAGCCTAAAACAATAATCTCCAGCCAGCTATTTAGGTTCTTGTCACGTGTCGACTTTGTTATGTATGTCTCATATGTATTGATGGTATTGGTCCGTTTCTTACAGAAAAAATGTACTGTATTAAGGAAAACAAACATTAGGAAAAGCATCCGATTGATAAATTAGGGAGAGGCTGGTTTTTGATTATTATTTTTTTTGTCAATTAGACCACAATTAGCCGGTTCATTAGTCAAATCCCCACGTTCGTAGGGAACGAGACTCGATTCCGGGTGTGATGATATCTTGTACATTAAGAATTTACCATTTCACTACACTAAAATCACTTTAAATAACTTTACTTCACGGTTTTTGATTATTTTTAACTGGCAAAATATATGTTTTGGGAATTAATCTGGACATCAGATTAAAATCTATAACTTATTGAAAAAAAAATAGAACGTGTTGTGTAACGTGTTAATGGCTATGGGTGGAGAAGAAAGCATGGGTTGTTGTTATTTTAAAACACTTTCCTTTTGTCAACGATTAAAATTATAACATGGGGTTAGTTGACCCGACCTATCGAGTTGTATTATTATTGTCGTGCACGTCTGTTATCTATATATGCTTACAAAAATCTCAATGATCATCCTTTTCTTTATGTGTGTCAATATGTGTTATGGTATAATGGTATATTGTTTGGATCATCTCTTTTTTTCCGTCCGGATCAATGTTTGCTTGGTTAATTAAAATCAGAACAGATAACAAATAGAGTTATTTGTAAGAACGAAACAACAAATAAAACTTATTTTGGTTCTATATATATATTCTAGGTATACCGTATATCTGTATGCCGGGAAAAATCTGTTGTAATAAACTACGATGAAATCTTATTCATCCCCATTTTCTTTTTTCTTTTGTTCTTGGGTTTTTAATATATTATAATAAGCAGGTGAAGAAACGTGTTCGTTAAATTGCATGTGGTATCTCTACGTACAACCTTACGTATTGTATTGATTATAGGTTGTTAATTTACTACAATACGATGGAATATTGATAGAAGCTTCGTATTAATAATTGAGTGTTTGTGCTTCATAATAAACTGTACATAACAATTTTGAAGTAATAATAATACAAATAAATTCTGACTTCAATATTTTTTGTTACATAACAAATTTTTTGAAGTAATAAAGTTACATGCGTTATATTTAGTTTTTACGTGTAAATTAGATTAGTAAATATATTTATGATTTAAAGCTTTTGGTTTAAGATAATTTTGCCAATACGCCATAAGCAAATAATATATCGAATTAGTAATTACTATCTTTCTAATTTATTTATCAAATCTTGTCAAATATCTAATTGACTCTATACTAATTTTTTACATACATTTTTAGATTATTTTATTCCTAATTGAAGTTAGTGGAGTTGTTTTAAAATATTTTCTTAATGAAGGAAAAGAAGAAAGATATAAATTCGATCATGATTTATTCTACAATATAGTCTGATACAATTCGAATGGGAACCTGTCTTTAATTATTGAACCAATTGTCTAAGTCTCTAAGAGAAGGTTTGGGCCGAATGTTTTTTTAACTTTCTGATCGATGAGAAGTCAACGTAAACATAATGGATTTATTCTATAAACATTGACTGGCTATTCATAAGCTGATAAGCACACACGGATTTAACACGCATTTGAGAAATAAATGGCTCTTTATCTTAATCTTTACGTTTTGATTTACAGTATTCTCATATCTTTTTTACTAATCATGTTATTACTGTCGATATTTCAGAACTACTTATGCTGACAGTTTGTACTTTTTAGAAAATAACTAAAGATATTTAAATATGAAATGAAAACTTAATCTAATGAAAAATAGCTAATATATTTGTACGTAGTTCTATTAGTTTTGTTTTATAATTATAAATCGCAGTTTGCATGTTCTAGACTTCTAGGTTATGGCAATGGTATGCATATTTTACTTATACAAAGCCGTAAGGAAGAATATGTAAAGGAAAAAAAGTTGACGAGAGTGGAATCCAGTGTGGACTTCAACTAGATATGTTATATTATGTTTGTTTCTATTATTAACGTTTAACGTATATTTTGGATGTAAACGTTGGGTCTCGAATTATTTTGCTTTAATGTATAAACAAGAAACGGCACTGCAGCATATGGTGGTCTTGGAAAACGAAATATATACTTCTTTTTTTTATATACAAGGGGTGGATCCAAAAAATTCCAAACCGAAGCACATAAAGATAGGTCGGGTCATCCAATTTTAATGGAGTATCCAAATAAATTTATTAGGCCACGAAAGAGAGTTTTTAAAAATCTATATTGCTTGACTTTTGTGTGATAAATATATGCAATTAGATAGATTAAAGAGAAACTTATTAAATAAATATTCGAATCAATTACACAACTTGGCTTAAGATTTGATTCTAGTCGATAAAAATATAAAACATGCTCCATATGCTATTCATATCTCCCATACAAAATAATAAAACAAAGACGAATATATGTCGCCATCACGGAAGGTTCGATTAGTTTTGAGAAGTTTTAATGGGCCTGGTACAAGTAAGCCCATTGGACAAGTTTTCAGATTATTTTAATCGGGTCGGTTTGATATACCCGACCCGATATGATTATCCTTATCGTTTGCTTCCAAATCAACAGAAACAAAAAGAGGAAGAAGAAAAAGAATGGCGAGAGTGTTCGTCTCTATCCCTATGCAACCCACACAAACAATCTTATCCGCGTCTTCTTCTTCAACTTCTTCTTCTCAGCCGCTATTCTCACCGCCGGCAAACAATTTCTGCGGCGGTGGAGTAGGAGGAGCCGGGGGATTAAGTCTTACCCGGAGAATCAGAGACTGTTCCGTTGTGACGCGAGCAGGGCCGAGCACGAGTAGCTACTTGCTAGCGTTCGCCATCCCTGCTACTCTTATCGCGGCCACTGTCTTCACTTCAATCAAAATCGCTGATAAGCTCGACGAAGATTTCCTCGAGGATGTAAGATCGCCGTTTCCCAGTTCACCATATCTTAATTCAATGATTCGATTTTAGAGTTTTGAATTTGTTTGAAGTTATTTAATTTATGTCATCCTTAGAATTTAAGAGAAATCACCATTGTGTTCTAATAATATAGGCAGGCCTTAAGTGTTGTGACTGAGTAGACTGATACCATTACCGTGCCATTTGGTTTGCTATAGATTGCGTTGAACCAAGCGATAAAAGCAGCAGAAAATGGGGAGAATGGTGAACGTGACATGTCACTGGACGATGTCATTCAAGAACCTGTGCTTCAACGAACACGTAACCGGCCTAAACGTGAAGTTTAACACACACATAATAAACATCTTGTTAAAGATTTCTTCAATGATCTCGTGACTGTACTGTAATACATCTTGTGTTTTGTATAAGGATGTAAGCTTTGTAGCCTTCTTTAGTCCCGTTTATAGTTGTAGTTACTTGTATTACAATATTATTTTGATCATATGTAAAAAAAAGAACGGATGATTAATATCAAATGCTGCTCATTACCGATTAAGTTTTGAGTAGATTTCATCTATGTCCTCCTCCTCTGTTGTTTGGCTGAGCTTACTTCTGTAAATTTGTAATTTTGGTAATAGCCTCAAACTGGCCAACGAAACCCAAGTACCATCTGACCCGTTTTAAATTGGGCTTTTAAGGCCCAGTTTGAGCTGTAACTTTTGCGAAGAGTAGTGTGTTTGGGAATTTTTCACGTTTCGCTTCAAATCGACGTCTGTGTATTGTGTAAGGTTGAATCGCGTCGTGGTGTTTTTCATCTTTAGCAGTTTTGGTTGTCTTTTTTTTTTGTTTTCCCTTTGCCAAACGACCGAGACACACCAGCTAAACGCCATTCGCGTTAGATCTAAGGAGAAAGCGACGTACATAATAGGTGTTTTCAAGCAATTCGTTCTACAGGAAGGAGATTAACGCTCAAAGTTGATTTCAGTCTCCCTTTGAGTATTCTCTTCTACGGATCGAGGGTATGCTTTAGCTCAGTTTCGTGATTTTCTTAGCGTATTTATCGAATTTGTTTTGGTGGAATTTGATATTTAATTGCGGCTTTAGGATCATGGGTTTGGATTTAGCTTCCGTCTTATTTTATCACTGGGGTGTGTAAAACTATTGAATCTGGATATTTATGATATCTCTGCACAAATTTGTGTCTGTTTTTGTTACTTTTTATGCGAATTGGGTTTTGATCTGTGTTGTTCATTATTCTAAAGCCACTATATTGTGTCGGTGCTCTGTGATATCATGTATAAGTTTTGTTAAATTAGCTCAGTTTTCCTTGTTTTTCAATTCTGCGTCAGTCAGGAGGCAAGAACCATGATGATCCAAAATTGGTGTTGATCCACGAATATTCATTGTGGGAACAAGAACAGAGTGAATCAAATGGACAAGAAAAAGAATCGTAGCGATCCACTTGCTGCTGGGCGTCAGAAGGTTAGCTTCGTTGTCTCTTTGGAAGTTGTGTAGATATTCTCAATTATCACAAAATGTCAGTTGGTGCTCTACTGTTTCATTTCCTTCTGCTGTGTTTATCGTCTAAGTTCATAGTTTAGGAGGAAATATTTGATAGCCTGGTTTCTTGATATAATGCTCTTTCTCATTTTTAGCTATTAAAGAAGTTAAGTTATTTTGCTATATTTCACGCATAACTTTACCCAACTTGTCTCCACAGCCTATACTTGATTACTTGTCCACCCTTGATTTATACAGACACAGAAACATTGGTTGGAAATTGTCTTAACTGCTAATTTTCTTGACCTACTTTCAGCTTCAACAATTTCGTCAAAAGAAGGCTGACAAAGGCACTGATCAGAAAAAGGACTCCAAAGGCAGTACAAGCCAAGGAAAATCCTCTAAAAAATCTGGTAAATCTGAGAAGCATGAGCGTAAACCTGACACAAGTGCTGTTAGTGATGAGGCAGAAGCTCCGTCCCATGTGGCTGCAGGAGGAGCTACATCTCATGTAAATGTTGGCGAGGAGGTTGTTGATTCTCCACAAACTTCTGCAAATGCAGAAGCTCACGAAGATGTTTCAGTCCATGGTTCAGCATCAGAACCTGATCCGCCTCAGCCAGTAAATACTACGTCTGATGATGGATCTGAAGTGAGAAAAGAAGTAGTTAATTCTGAAAATGATATCAGTATATCATTATCCACGGAAGAAGAGAATATGAAGTCTATCAACAGTGAAACGGATGGCACAGTAGATTCTCTGACATCTGACCCTGCAGATTCTGAGAAGGGAGTTATACATAACGATGCATCTATTAATGTTGACGAAGTATCTGCTGCTTCTGGAAACATAGCTGAAGAAAAAGGAGTTGAAGTTGAAAGTGGGTCTGGGAGTGTGGATAAGCCACATCAGCCATCATCTCTCCATGAATATATTCCTGATGTTTCCTTGATTCGTGCAAGGGGAGATCAGGTAACTGATGTAGGTTGTTCTCTCCTTCTCTTCATGCTTCTCCCTTCAATCAGTTTTTTAATTACTTTTTCTTCGATACGGGTAAAGAGGTTAGATTTATTGCATGCAACCTTTTGATGTGTAATTCAATTCTCATTTGTTTCTGGGTAGGGGAAATGCAGGAAGAAGATGGTTCACACATGGAGCAGTTTTCTGAATCACTTGCAAAGGCAGGTGTGGATAAGATTGCAACTGAAGAAAGGCAAACAAGCGATCCAGCATCTGCTTCCCCTTCACACTTTTCAGAGGGATCCTCAGTTACACTTGATTCAGTTCAACTAGATGGAATAAGTGGTAATATTAGAAGCCAACAGATCAGGGAAGCTGCAGAGCTTAATGAAGAGAAACCAGAAACATCTATTCATTTTCCTATGAACAGAGATCACGTGCTTTCTGCTGAACCTGAGGAAGGCTCGGTTGCACATATGGCTAGTCAGCTGCAATTGCCTGAGAGCGTCAGTCTATCTGAAGTTTCGAGCCATGAGGAACCTCGTAAACTCGACACATTGAATCTATCTGGTGACGTTTCCGTTGCTCATGTTCACGAAGGCCGCTCAGTCAGCTTCTTACAGCTTGTGGATATTGTACGAGGACTTGGACAAGATGAATATCAAATTTTGTGCAATGCAAGAGAGGCTGCTTCCAGTAATGAGCCAGGAACAAGTTCCCTGGAGCGATTAAGAGAAGAACTATTTGTTTCGAGTACCATGGAAGATATACTCCATGTGCAACTCACGGAACAGTCTCATCTACAAAACGAGTTTGATCATCAACATAACCAACTGGTAGCTGAAATATCACAGCTTCGTACATCATATAATGCGGTGACAGAGAGAAATGACTTTCTTGTAGAGGAACTATCAGAGTGCCAGTCTAAACTATATGCTGCCACAAGGTCAAATGAGAAGCTTGAAAATCAGCTTCTTGCTACAGAAGCACAAGTGGAGGATTTCACTACTAAGATGAATGAATTGCAGCTTAGCCTAGAAAAGTCCGTGTTGGATCTATCTGAGGCGAAAGAAAAGTTCATCAATCTTCAGGTGGAGAATGATACGTTGGTTGCAGCCATTTCTTCCGTGAATGATGAGAAAAAGGAACTTCTTGAAGAAAAAAAATCCAAGAACTATGAGATTGAGCATCTTTCGTCTGAGTTAAACAATTGCAAGAACGTGGCGGCCATACTAAAGGCAGAAGTTGAGCAATTGGAAAATACTATTGGTCCACTGAAAGATGAGAAGATGAATCTTATGGATGATAAATATAGTTTATTGGGTGAGGCAGAAAAGTTACAGGAAGAATTGGCAAATTGTAAGACGTTGGCCACCCTGCAAGAGGTGGAAAATTTAAACATAAAGGAGACGCTTTCTTTATTGACAGGCCAGCAGACTAAGTTTGATGAGAACAACCTACGTCTCAGGGAAGAAAATGAGAAAGCACATCTAGAACTGAGTGCACATCTGATCTCGGAGACTTATTTATTGTCCGAGTATTCCAATCTAAAAGAAGGATATTCTTTGTTGAATAATAAACTCTTGAAGTTTCAAGGGGAAAAGGAACATTTGGTTGAGGAAAATGATAAACTTACGCATGAACTTCTTACTCTTCAAGAGCGTACGTCAACTGTACAAAAAGAGCGGACTCATCTAGAAGTTGAGTTAAAAGAAGCAATAGCGCGCCTCGATAAATTGGCTGAAGAAAATACATCTCTTACTAGCAGCATTATGGTAGAAAAAGCTAGAATGGTAGACATTGGTAACGAGGATGCATCAGGATTGATCAATCAGGAAATTTCTGAGAAACTTGAGAAAAGTTCAGAAGTCGGGGTTAGTAAACAGACCGCATCATTCCTTGAAAATGCGCTATATACAAATTTGGAAGAGGTGATGGAAGAGACGTCTGAGTTTTCTGCCTTGAAGAAGAATCTGGATAAGGGGGAGAAAATGGTTCAGAACCTTGAAGAGGCAATTAAGCAGATCCTTGCTGATTCTTCAATGAGTAAATCTAGGGATAAGGGTGCTACACCAGCAGTATCAAAACTGATTCAAGCTTTTGAGTCAAAGCAGAAACCAGAAGAACAGGAATCGGAAAAAGCACAGTTAACTGATGATCTATCAGAAGGAGATCAATTTGTATCTGTGAATGTGCAGATTAGAAGTTTGAGAGGCTTGCTTGCTCAGTTACTCTTGAATGCTAAGGAGGCTGGTATACAATTCAACC
Organism: Camelina sativa; assembly: GCF_000633955.1. Classification (NCBI taxonomy): domain Eukaryota; kingdom Viridiplantae; phylum Streptophyta; class Magnoliopsida; order Brassicales; family Brassicaceae; genus Camelina; species Camelina sativa. The sequence continues at coordinate 4,915,737 of NC_025695.1, read as the reverse complement.
AGTTAAGTGATGACAGGACATCGACAAATCAAAGACTCAAGGAGTTAAATGTTGAGTTCGCATCTCAGCAGGATCACATTGATGTTCTGGAGGCAGATAGTATTGAGAGTAAAATTTCATTTGAAGCTCTGAAGCATTATTCATATGAGCTGCAACATAGAAACCATGAACTTGAACTTCTTTGTGAATCATTAAAGCTAAGAAATGGTAGTATCGGTGTAGAAAACACGGAGCTCAATAAGAAGCTGAGTTCTTGCTTACTGAGAATCGATGAGCTTGAAATTCAGCTGGAAAACTTACAGCAGACTTTAAGTAGCTTTTTGTCCTCAATGGAAGAACAGTTAGTGGCCTTGCAGGATGAATCTGAGAGGGCAATGATGCTAGAACATGAATTGACATCATTGATGTCTGAATTTGGTGAAGCAGTTGTGAGGCTGGATGATTGTCTACTCAGATCTGGCACTTCTGTAGCTTCTGTTGGCTTAGATATGAGCAAGCGCATATCTGGTTCTGTTGATATGGCTGTAAAGATGATTGACGATCTGGAGGCAAAACTTGAAGCTGCTTATGCGAAGCATGAGTCCACCTCAAACCAATATGAGGAATTGAAGCAGAGTTTCAGTACTCTGTTTGAGAAGAATGAATTTGCAGCTTCTTCAATGCAGAAGATCTATGCTGATTTGACAAAATTGATTACTGAATCATGTGGGTCAGAGGAAATAGCCAATCTTGAAGTTGAAAATGTAGCTGTCTCTGATCCTTTTAAGGATGGTAGTTTTGAGAATCTGATGGAGGCTGTGCGAAATATTCTTTCTGAGAGGCTTGAACTTCGGTCTGTGATTGATAAGCTAAAGTCGGACTTGTCGAGTAAATCAAACGATATGGAGGAACTGGCGCAGCAAAGCCTTCATTCCACTTCACTTCGAGAGTTAGTTGGGAAGGTTGAGGGTGTTCTGGAACTTGAAAGTGGAATTAGTTCTGAATCTCCTAGTTCACATGTGGAGTTTCTTGTTTCCCAACTTGTTCAGAAGTTTATGGAGACTGAGGAATTGGCTCATCTCCTCAGAAAACAGTTAGAGGCTAAGCAGAATGAGTTGATGGAGATCCAGGAGAGTTTACTGCACCATAAATCGGAAATAGGTGANATGAATTGACATCATTGATGTCTGAATTTGGTGAAGCAGTTGTGAGGCTGGATGATTGTCTACTCAGATCTGGCACTTCTGTAGCTTCTGTTGGCTTAGATATGAGCAAGCGCATATCTGGTTCTGTTGATATGGCTGTAAAGATGATTGACGATCTGGAGGCAAAACTTGAAGCTGCTTATGCGAAGCATGAGTCCACCTCAAACCAATATGAGGAATTGAAGCAGAGTTTCAGTACTCTGTTTGAGAAGAATGAATTTGCAGCTTCTTCAATGCAGAAGATCTATGCTGATTTGACAAAATTGATTACTGAATCATGTGGGTCAGAGGAAATAGCCAATCTTGAAGTTGAAAATGTAGCTGTCTCTGATCCTTTTAAGGATGGTAGTTTTGAGAATCTGATGGAGGCTGTGCGAAATATTCTTTCTGAGAGGCTTGAACTTCGGTCTGTGATTGATAAGCTACAGTCGGACTTGTCGAGTAAATCAAACGATATGGAGGAACTGGCGCAGCAAAGCCTTCATTCCACTTCACTTCGAGAGTTAGTTGGGAAGGTTGAGGGTGTTCTGGAACTTGAAAGTGGAATTAGTTCTGAATCTCCTAGTTCACATGTGGAGTTTCTTGTTTCCCAACTTGTTCAGAAGTTTATAGAGACTGAGGAATTGGCTCATCTCCTCAGAAAACAGTTAGAGGCTAAGGAGAATGAGTTGATGGAGATCCAGGAGAGTTTACTGCATCATAAATCGGAAATAGGTGGTCTCAGGGAAAATTTAACCCACGCAGAGGAGTCGCTTGTGGCTGTACAATCTGAGTTACAAGATAAATCTAATGAATGTGAACAATCAGAGCAGAGGTTATTATCGACTAGAGAGAAGCTTAGCATAGCTGTTGCTAAAGGAAAAGGTTTGATTGTTCAGCGTGACAATGTCAAGCAGTCATTGGCCGAAACCTCTGCTAAACTACAGAAGTGCTCAGAGGAATTGAATTTGAAGGACTCAAGGCTTCTGGAAGTTGAAGCAAAACTTAAGACCTATACGGAGGCAGGTGAACGCGTGGAAGCATTAGAATCTGAGCTTTCATACATCCGAAACTCAGCTACTGCACTGCGGGAATCTTTTCTTCTCAAAGACTCTCTGCTTCACAGAATTGAAGAAATTTTGGAAGATTTGGATCTCCCAGAGCATTTTCATGCTCGAGATATATTGGAAAAGGTGGAGTGGTTAGCAAGATCAGCCAACGGCAACTCTTTGCGTCCCTCTGATTGGGATCAGAAGAGTTCTGATGGCGGTGCGGGATTTGCTATCTCGGAGCCCTGGCGGGAGGATGTACAAACTGGCACAAGTTCTGAGGATGACTTAAGGATCAAGTTTGAGGAGCTAAAAGGGAAGTTTTATGGATTGGCTGAACAGAATGAAATGCTCGAGCAGTCCTTGATGGAAAGGAATACCTTGGTACAGAAATGGGAAAAACTCCTCGAGAATATTGATATGCCTCCACAGCTACAGTCCATGGAAGTGGAAAACAAGATTGAATGGCTTGCAACT
>NC_025695.1:4870874-4911663 GCF_000633955.1 Camelina sativa | reverse complement strand
TGATGTCGAGGCAAATCTTCAGTCGTGTGTTAATGAGAGGGTGAATCTTTCTGAAAGACTGGAAAGTTTGAATGGTGATCATGAGAGTCTTACTGGGAGGGCCAGTCACCTTGAAGTTGAGAATGAGAAACTGCAGAATCAAGTGAATGATTTGCATGGAAAACTAGTTGAGAAACTTGGGAATGAAGAACATCTTCAGACTATTGAAGGAGAGCTATTGAATTTGAGGTACGTGATTAATGATGTTATCCAGGAAGATGGCTTGCAGAATTTGGCTTTGGCAAGTAATTCTGAGAGTTTGGATGGACTGCTGAGACAGCTGATAGACTATTATAAGAATATGTTAAAAGCTGAAAGAGATGACAAAGTCTGTGAAACTCGTCCATCATATGCTGATGTTAGAAGTGGAGAGTCATTGGGTTTAGATGAAACAACTTCTGATGGGCGCCATCCTGAATTGATCGTTGAAGCAACAAGTAGAGACATAACCGTAGTAGAGACACCTGATGTAGCTTCCTTAACAAAAGATCTGGATGAAGCACTGCATGTTCAAAAGCTGACAAGGGAAGAAAGAGATTCATACATGGCACAACAACAATCCTTGGTTGCTGAAAATGAGGCACTTGATAGGAAAATATTAGAATTGCAGGAGTTTCTTAAAGAAGAAGAGCAGAGATCAGCCTCTGCAAGAGAGAAATTAAATGTAGCTGTTAGGAAAGGGAAAGCGTTGGTCCAACTAAGGGATAGCCTGAAGCAAACTATTGAAGAGTTGAACGCTGAGATTGGTTGCCTGAAATCAGAGATTATTAACCGAGATGAAATACTCTTAGAGAATGAAAATAAAGTTAGGGAGTTGGAATCTTACACTGTAAGGGTAGAAGCCCTAGAGTCTGAGTGCCAATTGTTGAAAAGTCATTTGGAAGAAAAAGAAAATTTACTGCGGGAACGAAGTGGTACATTGAGCATGACGTTGAATGTGTTGAATAGCATTGATATTGGTGATGAAGGTGACAGAAATGATCCAGTTCTGAAGCTTCAACGTATCTCACAACTGTTTCAAAATATGAGTACAGCCATGTCTTCTGCTGAGCAGGAGTCGAGAAAATCCAGAAGAGCAGCTGAGTTGCTACTTGCCGAGTTGAACGAGGTTCAGGAGAGAAACGATAGTCTGCAAGAGGAGCTATCAAAATGTACAGATGAAATCCAGCAACTTTCCAAAGAGAAGGACGCAGCAGAGGCTGAAAAATTACATTTTGAAAACTTATCAGCAGTCAACAGTGAAGAAAAGAAGAAGCTTTATGGTCAACTGCTGTCCTTCGGAACTAGTGTGAACTCTCTAAAGAAAATACTCGCAGGTACCAGCAGTTGCCTAGCTGATATTTTCACTATGGATATGGAGTTTCTGCATCATCTGAAGGCAAATATAGAATCATGTGCGAAGCAAACTGGTACTAATTTGTCTGGCTGGCCGCAGCTCGGTTCTGGGAATTTCGTAGAAAAGGTATTTTAGATCCTTTCAACAGCTTATCATGGTGTACGTTCTATTTTCTGCCACTGACTGTTCCTAAATTTTCCCCTCTCTGCCTAGGAATTCTTTTCACGCTTGAGTGCTGCTTGGTCGAACAACAACTTGCATGAGATTTCAAGTGGTGGAAACATTACCGAAATTTGTGGTTCTCTCTCACAAAACCTTGATCAGTTTGTGGATGATGTTAGCCATCTTGAAGAGAATGTAAGCAAGCACTTGACATCATGGCACGACCAGATTAATATTGTATGCAACAGTCTGGACACCGTTTTTAAGTCAATCGGAAAAGGAACGGAGTCAGAAATTGCTGCTCTGGGTGAAAGAGTTGCCTTGCTTCATAAAGCATGTTCTAGTGTGTTGATGGAAATTGAAAACCGTAAAGCCGAACTTGTTGGAAATGACAATTTCAATATGGGTCTCCATCAAGTAGATGAGGATTCGTCCATGGAATCTGTCAGGTCCATGGTAAATAGGCTATCGTCAGCTGTTAAGGAGCTTGTTGTAGTAAATGCTGAGGCTGTGGAGAGAAATGAAAAGGAGATGAAGGTAATCATCACCAATTTGCAAAGGGAGTTACACGAAAAGGACATCCAAAATGATAGGATGTGCAATGAACTTGTGGGTCAAGTTAAGGAAGCCCAGGCTGGTGCTAAAATTTTTGCAGAAGATCTTCAATCTACCAGTGCCCGGATGCGTGATATGCAAGACCAGCTGGGCATTTTGGTTCAGGAACGGGATTCTATGAAGGAGAGAGTTAAAGAGCTGCAAGCAGGGCAGACATCACACTCAGAATTACAGGAGAAGGTCACATCGCTTAGTGATGTGCTAACTGCAAAAGACCAAGGTCAGTATTTCAATTTGAAACTTTTGCTTTTCCACTGCCGCACAGATCAGCTAATACGTTATTGTTTGCTGCAGAAATTGAGGCATTAATGCAAGCGCTTGACGAGGAAGAGTCTCAGATGGAGGATCTAAAACACAGGGTTACAGAATTAGAACAGGAAGTGCAACAGAAGAACTTAGATTTGCAGAAAGCTGAAGCTTCTCGTGGGAAGATTTCCAAAAAGCTATCAATTACTGTGGATAAATTCGATGAGCTCCACCATCTCTCTGAAAATCTTCTCGTTGAAATCGAGAAACTTCAACAGCAAGTGCAAGATCGAGATACCGAGGTTTCTTTCTTAAGACAAGAAGTCACTAGGTGCACCAATGAAGCTCTTGCTGCTTCTCAGATGGACATTAAGAGAGATTCAGAAGATATCCAAACTGTACTTTCTTGGTTTGACACGATAGCTTTGCTACTTGGTCTAGAAGATTCACCTTCCACTGATGCGCAGAGTCACATAAACCACTACATGGAGACACTTGAGAAAAGGATTGCATCTATACTATCTGAAGTAGACGAATTACGGTTAGTTGGACAAAGCAAGGACGCATTGCTTGAGGCTGAGAGGAGTAGAGTGGCTGAGCTCAGACAGAAAGAAGCAACTCTTGAAAAATTCTTACATGAGAAAGAATCCCAACCAAACATGTCAACAAGCCCGACGTCAGAGATTGTTGAAGTGGAACCTCTGGTAAGCTTTGATCCTGTTGGGGATAGTTACACCATTCCAGATGCCTATAAATTTTTGATTTCGGGGTTATTTTTGGGTATTGCAGATAAACAAGTGGACGAAAACACCGGTCCCATCTCAAGTCCGGAGTTTGCGTAAAGGGAACAACGACCAAGTGGCCATTAGTATAGATGCAGATCAAGCTGATCAAAGTGGTAGCTTAGAAGAAGATGATGATAAAGGTAAGTAAATTTGTCTCTAAATATTTAGTACTTTAGTTAATCGCTACACATTCTCTTAGTAACATCTCCATTTGTATTTTTTTTGGCTGCGTTTTTAGCTCATGGTTTCAGATCAATGTCTACTTCGAGAATCATCCCTAGATTCACAAGACCCCTCACAAACATGGTCGATGGTTTATGGTCAGCCTGTTTCCATTCATCGATCTCATTCAATTTAAAAGTTCCTAATTATGATCTAACAAAAAGGGATTCTGTTTTTTCTTGTTTCTTTGTCAGGGTCTCTTGTGATCGGACGCTCATGAGACAACCAGCCTTACGGTTAGGGATCATGATTTACTGGGCGATATTGCATGCTCTATTGGCTGCTTTCGTCGTCTAACCAAAACTTCCAATTTCGTAAGCTCATTACTGACCTTTTTTCCAAGTCACAAAACAGTAGCTTCCTTTTCTAAGCTCTAATACGTGTTTTTAATATATCTTTGCAGCTGGATTGTCGGTATACTCAAAATGGTGTGTTGTCTTCACTATATGTTTTTGTTTATTGTCCTTTATTCATTGATTAGCTTTTTGATTAACCAAGCAAATTGTGGTTTCGCCATTTTTATTGATCCGAATCGCAAGCTGCTTGGCTTTTACAAACGAATAAGAAAGATCGTAGTTAGCTGTTGGAAAAGATTATAGAGTAGAAGTGCTATTTCTATTTACATTTACGTTCTTTTTAAATATACAAGGCAATGCATCACATTTACCAAAATAAAAATACATAGCCTAGGTTGGATGGGCCTGCTTCGATAAGATTGCTCCAGTTTCGAGAATATAAATTAAAAAGGACAATTTTATATATGAAAAGGCCGGTGTGAAGCCCAATAACAGTATCAAATTATAGGCCCAAAACATAAAATTCGGGCTTTATTGTGTTTATGTTAAAGTTGACGCGCTTACAAACCCCTAAAGAAGGAAGTATCTTCTTCAGTTTCAGATTCAGAAACCCTAGTTTTCTCCCACTTCAATTCTTTTTCCTCTCGTCGTCTCATAGAGTCAGAGCTGCTCGGAATCTTTCGGTTCTTCTCTCGCGAGGTAGGTGGTCACGCCAAGTTTCTTTCTCTCTTCTCGCTCTTAATTTCATTCTTTGCTTCGTTTTTGTTTAATCCGATCTGTTGAACTTGAACGAGTCCCTTTGTGGATCTAGAGACTGTGTATGTTCCTTAATCGAGAGATCTCTTGTGTTGAGAAAATTTATAGTTTCGATAGTGAAGAAGCTCGAATCCTTTAACATGAACTGCTTTTGTGCCATTGACAGGTTACATAAGAAGATGTCACGTGTGTACGTTGGAAACTTGGACCCGCGAGTTACTGAGCGTGAACTCGAGGATGAGTTCCGTGTCTATGGAGTTATTAGGAGGTAATAATCGGATCAGTTAGTACTACTACAATTTTGAATCTTTTTGATGTTTAAGTAATCTGTTTTGTACTTCTCTTAATGTTTCATTATTGTGTGTGCAGTGTTTGGGTTGCTCGTAGACCACCTGGTTACGCTTTTCTTGATTTCGAGGATCCTAGGGATGCCCGTGATGCCATTCGTGGTGTAGATGGTAATGCATTCATTCACATTCTTTCAATCCTGCTCTGATAGTAAGTGTGGTGGGATCTTTTAAATAAAATATGACATTTGTATTGTGATAATGGATAGGCAAAAATGGCTGGAGGGTTGAACAGTCTCACAACCGAGGTGAACGTGGAGGTGGTGGCCGTGGGGGTGACCGTGGAGGTGACTGTGGTGGTCGCGGTGGTTCTGATTTGAAGTGCTATGAGTGTGGTGAGCCTGGTCATTTTGCACGTGAATGCCGTAACCGTGGTGGCACTGGGAGGCGTCGCAGCAGGAGCCGTAGTCGCAGTCCAAGATACAGAAGGAGCCCAAGCTATGGACGGAGGTCAGTTGTGTATCTAGTTTTATTACCTTATGTGCAATTTGAAATCAACTCGATCTAGCTTCTGTGAACAGATTAGTTGAACTAACTTGTTGTTTTCTGGTTTCAGGAGTTACAGCCCTCGTGCAAGATCTCCCCCTCCTCCAAGGCGCCGCAGTCCTTCTCCACCTCCTCCTCGTGGTCGCAGCTACAGTAGATCACCACCTCCATACAGAGCGCGTGAAGAAGTGCCATATGCTAATGGGTAAACTTCTTTTCCCAATTCTCTATATCATAATCAGTGTTTTATCAGTCAATTGATATGTCATTTGAGTTGATGTTTGACATGGATATTGAATTATGGTTGTTTTTCTTAAATGAGGGATTTTGACCTTTTTTACCATTAGTCAATGTGTCTTATTCAACCTTCTGTTCTTGTATCTACAGTAATGGACTGAAAGATAGACGCAGAAGCAGGAGCTGAGTTGTTTTGCTGGATAACGAGTTTGTGGGATGATCGAGAAGTACTACTTGCATTGGAAGAGAAGATGAGAGAGCCTAAGAGAAATTAATATCATCTATAAATTTCAGTAAGAATTTAATATAAGTTTTAGGTGGTTGGATTGGATAAAAGCTTGCTACTTTTTCATTTGGATATGGAGTGTACGTATTCGTGTATCTAATCTACCCGTAGGTAAAAAAGAATGATTTCGTACCTTGTTTCTTAAAGACTTAATGTTTTGTTTGAGAAATTCTGCTAAATGCTTATGTGTTTCTTGTCTTTTTCCACTTTGTCGAGGTTTCTTCTGGTCTACTACTACTACTGCTTCATTGCTTGTCTGCTTGCTTCTCTACTCTTCTGCTATGAAGCATCTTCATTTAGTTGCTCAGCCTGCTATGAAGCATCTTCATTGCTTATCTGTTTGCTTCTCTACTCTTCTGCTATGAAGCATCTTCATTTAGTTGCTCAGCCTGCTATGAAGCATCTTCATTGCTTATCTGTTTGCTTCTCTACTCTCCTGCTATGAAATCTTCATTTAGTTGCAAGGCTTGTTATGAAGCATCGTCATTTAGTTGCATGGCCTGCTATGGGAAAAGCTGAACCACGATTGTGGATCCCTACATGGCTTGGTTCATCTTCATCGTCGACTCGAATGTTGGAAATTTTGTTCATTTGATGTTCCCTTCGCATGGCTTTAACATTTCATGAACTTGAGCTACCACACTAGGCAGGGATTTTGATAGTAGTCTTAGAAGCACCTTTTAAGCTACATCATCTTCACCTTCGACTCTAGTGCTTGCCACCTTTTAGCGCCACCTTAGAAACACCTCTTTTTGATTGTTTGCACTAGGTTTAGGATAATTGTACCTATTTTGATGATGTTTAACAAGCGCATTTGTGTCCTTTGCTAGAATTTGTTCATATCTTGTTTAATAGACAAGTCAAGAATTGACAAGTTTTGTGTTGATATTGTGATATTGTCCAATCAAGGACCCATATTAACAAGTCAAGAATGGACAAGCTGCTTGGTTTTCTGTCAAGTAATTTCCCAAGTGAAGCAAATGTAACCTTGGCTGAAGATTGAATATAAAATGTTATTTGCTTTTATTGAAGTTATTATGGATGTGTTTCCGCAACTACAAACTCCAAATTATGTTTACAAAAAGACGAATAAATTAATTACAAAGTTGGCACGAAGACATGGTTTTTGCATGACCACAATAAAAAGCCTAGAAAAGCAAGAGAGACAAGATCATGATCCTAGTTCGGTCCCAGAATCATCAACAAACCCACTCTATAAATGTAAAAGCTGTTTGGTCCCATTCTCTTCACTGAATTGATTGTTATATATGACGTGATACACTTTATGCTTCTTCTCATTCCACTTCCTCTGCCGACACTTTTCTCTGCTCCACGTTTCTTCGCTTTTCACCGACACTAAGATGACAATTTCCTAAGTTCAGAGACTACAATAAATGTTACTCTCTTTCTCGTTTCAGTTATTTACAGTTACAGTGTGTCTTTCCACAAAGGCTGGACTTTTAAGTTACATACATATATTTCTCTGCAGTTGATATGACATGGTTCAAGAAAATAAGCTGTTTAAACTGCCAACAACATGTTCCAACTTTACAGATATTGTATACATGTATGAATCTCTGGCTCACACTCTATCCCTAACAATGGAGGAATCAAAGAAACATAACAGACAAACAAACAAAACGGAAAATCAATTAATGCCTACCACTATGGTTCCAACAAATCTCATTACAGAGGATACCATTGAACATAAGAGGAAGTGGGGAATCAAACTCACTGATTTACTGGCCCGGTTTACATAATCTATGGTGCTTTTTTAGTTTCCATCAGCTCATCTGCTCGCCTATGAGGTCAAGACCTACGAGAAGAAATGTGACACCTTGGAATAACAGGAAGTAGAAATGCACTCCTTGAGCTGCCAAGAGACTCCTTAGCGCTGCAGTTAGCAAAAGAAAGGCCAATGCGAGCTCTTTGTGGTAAATCTTGTTTGTTTTCTTGACAGGTTTCTTTGCTTGTTTCTGCTCTTCGAGTTGGCTAAGCTCCAACAGCTCGCTGTCGGAAACTCCCCTAAGCAGTTGGCTTTTCTTGTTTGGTGCCTCTTTCTCGGTAATAGATAAAAGATCTGACTCTGATGATCTTCCAGCTTTTTTTGTGACAATCCACTCGTAAGAGCTACCCAATTGGAACAATCCGGATACCATCGCGTTGAACTTGGTGACAGACATTGTGTTCTCAAACAAAAGGTAAGGGACAATGAAAGGGAACGATTTTGGTGATGGAAGAAGGTTGAGGAAAGACATAAAAACCGGTATGTAGCAGATGACCCAAACAGGGAGCTCAGCTTCTGGAACAAACATGGTCAGTGGAAGGATTATGCAGAACAATGTGAAGGAATAGAAAGGAAGTATAAGTTTCCTAAGAAGGAAGAAGAGAAGTATCAGGTTCGCCTTCTTCCATATAGCTATCTACAAGAAGAACAAAATGAGAAACGGAAGAAGTCATTAAAATTATGATAAAAGCTAAAGTTTAACCTTGCTGAAGAAAACAAGCTTTACACTACCTTAGAGGTCAAGATTGAACCAAGACACAAGCGGAAAAGCTGCATAGGTCCCGAATGCCAACGGTGTTGCTGCTTCTTATATGCTTCATAGGACTCAGGAACTTCACAAAGGACCTATAGATTTTTTCATTCAAGTTTAATTAAATGGTTACTTCCATATATTAGCATTTCTTTAGAAAAGATTGATAAATACTACTTTAATAGTATTACCTTGACATCATTAAGATAGATGAACTTCCATCCATGTAGATGTGCGCGGACTGCTATGTCCATATCTTCAACAGTGGTCCTTTCAAGCCAACCACCAGATTCCTCAAGGGCTTTGATTCTCCAAACTCCAGCTGTTCCATTGAAACCGAAGAAGTTCAAGAACACGCCGTTCACTTGCTGCTCCACCTCAAAGTGAAAACACAGATTGATGTTCTGAAGACGGGTCAACAAGTTCTCGTCTTTGTTCACAAATGTCCATCTAGCTTGAACTAGACCTAACTCCGGGTTATCCTGAAGATTTAACACATTTTTAACAAGTTAGATCTCTCTCTCTCTCTGTCCATTTGTCAATAACAGAAACATGAAACCGATGTTAATACCAACCTTGAAATGAGGAACGGTTAGTTTAAGGAAATCGGGAGTAGGTTGGAAATCAGCATCAAATATTGCGACATACTCGTAAGCTTCCACATAATCACAGCTCATAGCAGATTTGAGGTTACCAGCTTTATATCCGGTTCTAACCAAGCGATGCCTGTAGATTATGTTGACTCCCTTTTGGCTCCATTTGGCAACCTCAGCTTTAATCAACTGTTGAATGCTTTCATCATTCGAATCATCAAGAACCTGAACCAGTATTCGATCTTTTGGCCAGTCAAGTTGACACACAGCAGATATAGATTGTTCATACACCTGAACATGAAGAAGGTAAACATCATTACATTGAGATAGTGAAGTGATACCATTAGGAGAAAGGTCAATACTTTTTTTAAGGTATACCAAAGTTGAATGAGCATACATACCTCTCTCTCATTGCACATTGGAATCTGAACAAGAACCATAGGATACTCAAATCCAGATCCCTCAGCATCCTCATTACGGAACGGTTGCTCATCAAACCTCGGCTTAATTTTCTTGTACTTGATCCAAAAACAACCCAAGCAAAGTACCAAACGATCCACAGATTGTATAAGGAACAGGACAATACAAAACTTGGAGAGAGCTTTAATCGGAGGAGCAATATAATCAGCTCTTAGGCTTAACCAACCAACATACACAAGATGAAGCAGGCTCTGGATCTCAAGTGTGCTAGTGGGGATGTGAAGATTAGGGCTTTGAAAGTAATGCCATCCTCTGAAGTAAGCAACAATCTCAAACCCGAGAATCACTAAGGAAACAGCTAAGAAGAGCTTAATGGCCGTGAAAAGCCATTTGTCTCTGCCTAACTTCTCAGAGCCCATTGGCTGAGTGAAACTAAGCCGTTTCTTGATAGCACCAAGGAGAGACCAGAAGACAGTGGCGAGCCAAGTGAGACATCCAACAGCTCTATGAGCTTTGAGAAGCAAAACCCAAGTCACTTGCTTAGCGTTCTTGCCTCTGCTCTTCTCCACTGGTCTAAAAGCTGAATCTGGCCCGTCGATTTCAACTACTGAGTAATTAGGATTCTCCATCTTCACTACAACTGGTGTTCCTTTCCTCGTGTCCTTCGCCCACCAATCTGAAAAATCCAACCTTGGAGCCATCTTTGTCTCTAAATCTCTTTGAGAAGTAGAGAAATCCAAAAAAGAGAAAGAGCAGAAAGAAGTAGGAAGTTCTAAATGTGGTAAAGATCCCAAACTAAGCACTCAAATCTCAAAGTGTAAGATTTAAGCAAAACCCATTTTGAGGAAAACAAAAAAAGGGAGCAACTTTGAGTGAGAAGTTAAGATCTTCTTCAAGAAAGGAGTGAGCTTTCTACTAAATAATGGAAGACCCAGATCCCAGAAATCTGAAATCTAGAGACCCATTTTTGTGATTTTTTTATAAACCAGACAAAGAAGGCATCCACAGCTCAAGGCTCATTTATAGTGGACCTTTTTTTAGAGAATGACAGAGAGAAGGATGGGTTGGTGAGAGAGTGGAGTGAGTCAGAGAGAGAAGCAAAGCATAGGAGAGAGAGAGAGAGAGAGAGAGAGAGGAAGAAGAAAGAAAGGTATCTGTTGTGAGAAATTTTGTAAATAAGAAGATGTCTCTCTTACACTTTCATGTGTGTGTTACTCTTTCAGCTACTTCTTTGATGGCTTCAGCATGCAAATTCATCCCCTTTTTATCACTCTTTGTAAGCTTTTTTCACCAGCACTTGTCATGTCATCATCCTATAGAAATTATTTAAATTTGAAAACAATCATTTCAAGAAAATTCAAGATGGACCATATGGGTTGTTTGGCAATTTGAGGTGAAGACAAATTCGAATTTGTGAGCGCAACTCATAATTATATTGGAACAAGTTTTCATAAGAGATACCACCAAATCGGTTCCAAGTGAATCACTCAAAATGCTCTCACCGCTTCTCCTACGTGCTCCCCATGTCATTTTCCATGTCTATCATAATTTTATATTTTATACATATAGTAAAATTCCATGTTTAGTAGTCCATCAACTTTAGAATTTTGACAATCATATAATAAAGAAAAAATACATATGGTTTGAGTAATTTAATCAGAATAACTTTTAAATATTTGGTAACATGATACTAATTTGAACTTATGAGTCAAACCCTTACTGTTGCAACAAAAGGATGCAACTCAATATTTTGAATTTCATAATCAAGTAAGGATATATTAAGGAGGGAAACAATTAGTTAATGATCTGTCTTTTTTTGTTTTTTCTCGCTGAAATGATCAATTGACAAAGTACACTAACAATCAAAATACATGATTCAGTGTTGACTACTAGTTGCAAGAAACTTCTAAACAGTGCCGCTAATTATGGTCATTTTGTAAAATAATAATTTAAGTGGTGTGTCTTTGACAAAAAAGAAGTATAAGATCCATTAGAAGGATTATTACAATTTCCAGTCTGAAAATTCCTAAAAGTTTCAGCCAACTAGTAGGTTACGCGAGAGTTACTTGTCGGTGGGCGATATTAACACATGTAGAGCTCTAGAAGATAAGGATATGCTTTGGCATTTTTAAGGTTTATTTTTTACTATTACAATAATAATACCTAACGTTTTACGAAAGTATCATATAAAAAACTAAGAAAAAAGAAAAGGGAAAAGAATTACTATAATTATGGATAACTAATTTGTGTGCTAATTACACTTTTGTAATACCTTTTTATTTGTTTTCCTTGTGGCATCTAGGAATCCTCTTTCACAAGCCAATCCGTGCTCAGAAATTAAATATTCAATACGATTTTGATAATTTAAGCAATTATAATGTTAATGATAATTAAAAAGACCCAGTTTTCTTTTCAATAAACTGCAGAATCATCATCACATTGTTGTATAGAGTCGTCCGATATATCAAAACCTCATATACACAATTCTGCGCTATATATAACATAGTTATAACAATTCTAATGTAAATAATAATTCACAAATTCTGGGACATGATATATTGTGTTTTAAACGAATCCAGGGTATATAATCATGTATATATCAATATGATCGATTGTGTCTTGGTGAATGAATGATTGATGATTATTAGTTATTAGTATCACTTTTGAATTATGATATTCGTTGAACTAAGCTATCATATAATATTTTACATACAGTGCTTTACACTCTCTACTTTTATCAATATTTTGTCTAATAATTGTAATTAGCGGATACACTCATTCAATTATTCATTTAATTGATTAAAGTTTTTCTATTTTATGCAAGACTTTTTTTTTTTTTCCAGTTTCTCAACTCTTCCAAAGTAATATCCATTGCTTTTCTACAATTTGAATATTCTGAGCAATATTTTGTTCTGTTAATGGGTCTTGTAAAATTATGTAGATTAGTAGGTGTGGAAACGAAACCGTTGGAAGCAAGTGTTAACGAATGAATTAAAGACTTAAACAGGTCGATGACGCTGTAATGACTCATGTGCTGTCTTCTATACCACAAAAATGTCTTAATCTATAGGGAGTATTAATTAGTAGACCCATTTAAAAAACTTTCCCACACTTAAATAGAACAAACAAACATTTCATGTGTTCTTTAACTATTGATAGTTGATACCAACACATGTCTAATGTTTTGTTGTATAGGTTTTGTGCTACAGCCACACCGTCTACATATATAATTTGACATTGAATAACCTCTTTGAAAAAGTTATACATGAAATAACCTGATCAATGAAGTTTCTTTTCAAAAAGTAAATTACTAATGGGTTCTAAAATCTCTCACTTTAGGATCCAACCGAGAAGATCAGATCTGAAGACTGAAGCTATTGGTAATTGTAGAAAGCTTCTCGTTAAACCGGTTTTCCTGGTTCAACTATCTAATACATTGGTTATTTTCTTTCTAATCATCATTTGTTTGAGTGGCAAAGTCTGGTACCGACTTTGCCTTCCAAAAAGAAACCAAACCCTCTACAAGTATCAAAAATATAACTTTTTGGACAAGGAGATACATGATGAGAGTAAACCAAATCGGATTCTCATTTTTTGTGAGCTTCCAAATCAGACAGTAGCTTAGCCGGTTTAGCCTTTTTCTGTCGGTACTTGGCGTATGAGTACCACACACCACCAGCTGTGTTGACCACTAAACCGGAGACGTTTAAAGCATGTACTTTAACACCACCCAGGAGGACAAAACCGAGCGTCTAGGAGATGCAAAAGGAAGCAAAGATAAGTAAGACTTATCCAGACTTGAAAATGAAGAGACTTCCATCTCGAAACAGAGCCAAATGTGAGTATCTACTTACAGTGGAACCAACGCCTTTGAGGACACCAACGATGGTTGTTGTTAGTGCAGAGTTCACAATGGTGCAAAGAAACATGGTGAAGTTGAGGACAATGCCCATAACCAGTGAAAGAATGAGAATCACCAAGAACGGCAAATAAGAACACTGTCCAAGAGAAGAAATAATTTGACCTTTTTTAGAAAATAGTTTCTGAGAAAAGCCACAAGCTTAGAGTGATGAAAAGTTTCTAACCTTTGCAAGTAATAGCGATAGAGAGTTTGGGAATTCCCCGGTAACTATGATGAGGAAGGACAAAAATGGGAGAGAAAGGAAGCTGTTATAAAACATAATCTCGATCGAGGTAAGTCCGTCTTCTGCACCAGACTTCTCAACCAACACTAGGTACATGGTCTGCAGGGATGAAACAATATCTGTTTTACCATATGGTTAATGGAGGATTGTTGCAAGAGAAGGAAAAGAACAATGGAAACCAACCTGGAAAAAGACAGAGGTTAAAGCCAAACCATACCCGAAAAGATCAAAAGAAAAATCTCCAAGAGCTGCAATTACACAACCTGCAGCGGTCAGTAGTACAGATAGAGCAACCTGAAATTTGAACAAGAGATTCAGAGCTTGTAACATTAGCAAAACTGAGAGACAAAAGGATCAGCCTTTTAATAGAACATTATAGTCGTAAAATATACCTGAGTTGTTGGTTTGCCTTTACCAAACAGAACCCCGGCAATCAAAACAGCGAGTGGAGTGAGTCTCTTAATGGCGATATACATTGGAATATTAACTCCTTTCAAGCTTGCAAGAGCAAATGCAACATTAGCATTGTAGAAGATAGAAACCGGGAGAAGCTTTTTGGCAGTGGCCAAATCGATTCCTTTGGCTCTTGTGTATCCCATTCGTCTTCCAAAGTGTAGAAGCAAAGAAGTAGCCAATTGCTAATACAAACCAAAAGAAAAGCAAAAGGGATCAATTTCATAATCTTGAGGAAGTGAGTAACCTCTGCTTATAATCCTAGTCAAGTAGATATCAAATACTGAAAAAAGTAGAGCAATGTACCTGGAGGGTAAGAACAGTCATGGAATGTGGATACTGCATAATCACAGCCTTGTTGATAAAAACCATTGCCATAGAAGCAATGCCATATGAAACAGCTGAGACTAAACTGCATCATAGAACAAACATAAAGCTTACTTACTTAAATCTGTGTATATATAACTTCTGCAAATCTCGGGATCTAGATCTACCCTGATGAAGAACCACCACAAATTCAAAGTTTCTAAATTTATAACTTTAAGCCGCACCTCGAATCCATTAAACCAGTAATTGTTTCCCCCTCTGTCCTAAATCGATCAGAAACTTTTCTAATCGAATTGAAAAAAAAGGGTCAAATTTGAAGAAGCAGAGCAGGAAATAAAAAAGGAGAGTAGAGTACGGAGTACCTAACGGACGAGCTAGGCTCCATCTCAGCTTGAACCTCCATTGGGAAAGAAGAGTGATTTGAGATTTATTTTTATAAATCTTTTGAAAAGTTTCAGTATTGGTAAATGATGTGCACAGAAATCAAAAGAAAGCTGTAAACTTTGCTCAGGAAACACGTTTCTTGGGTGATTCAAGACGCATTTCGAGAAGAAAGTACTTGTTTATATCATCTCATCTTCTCGTGTCAGTATACAGAACCTTTCCTTGGATTGAGGATCTTATTAAAACCGAGCTCGAGCGAGCGAGCGAGCGAGCGAGAGGGGTCATCATTGGAGGAGCTTTAGCTTACCAGTAAAAAAGTCAACACTCTAAACTCAAAAAGTCAGTAACCTTCTGATTCAAACAACACGTTTCTGTCTACTTGCGTGCGGATCATCTCAAATAGTTAGGCCCAAAAAAGCCCAAAAACCTTCTATTTTAGAAAATTTTAAATAGCGACATCAAAAAATTTATTTCCATGGCTTATCAAAAATCAAAATCTTTCAGACGCAAAGTGTCAAAAGGTCACATTTTGTCAAAACCTATTTTCTTTATAGAGTCTCCCTTTGACAACATAGGTGATGATGGGTTTGGTTATTAGTACAGCACGATAACTAATCGTGTAAAAGAAAAAGATGATGGGTACATACACTCCCGTTAACCAATGTGATATATTCACATCAGCCTTTTCCGGTTTCAATAAATTCGATATACCTTTTTGTAACGTAATTAATTGAAAGAAACAATGTAACGTCATCATTTACTAGGTAGAAGTGAGACCACTAGAAGAGATTGCTTTGTTTTCTCTGTTTTATTGCTTTCTTATCTCACTCTCTTCCCTAGATCTTCAACTGAGATTTGTGTGAACTATTCATTACAATGGCGGATCCACCACATTTCTCTTCCTTTGAGCATAAGTTTCTTACAGGAGATAAACCACTTCTCGTAATGCTTTCTATCTTTTATCTTTCGTTTTAAGTTACTCTACTTTGTCACCGTCAACAACTCTGTGTTTCCTTTTGTTTTATTGCTTGCAGACTCTTGATGCTGATTTCTTAATGAATCACACGAAAGTGTTACTAATATCGGATGCGTCGGACAGAGTTTGGAAAGTGAAACTGGATGGCGGCAGGCTCGCCGACGGCTGGGAAAAGTTCGCCGGCGAACATGGATTCAGGGACGGTGACGTCTTGGTTTTCAAACATCATGGAGACGAGGTCCTTCATGTATCTGTCGCTTCCCGATCTGTTTCCCGTGACCTTCATCACGCTTCATCTAGCCACGTTGATACTGAGGATACGTACATTGATAATGATGATGATGATGATGATGATGATGATGATGATGGAAAAGATGATGATGATGATGATGATGATGATGATGATGATGATGATGATGATGGGGCCGGAGAGAGAGCAAGTGAGTTGTTTAATGAAATTACAGAATGTATTTAATGGGTTTGGTGACTATGTAACTAAAGATTGTTGTGATTCAGCGAACAAGAAACCAGAAGCAGATTCTTCATCAGGCCAGTCTTGTTTCATCACAGGATGTGTTACTCGTTATAGTCTCAGCAAGGATCGTTTGGTGACTACTAAACTCCATTTTAGCTTTGTTGTAACAGTCAAGAGTGTAACATTGTTTCAGTGATGTGACTTGTTGGTAATGTTTTTGTAGGATCTTTCTAGAAAATTTACGGCTTTTTTCGGTGAGCACCCAAAAGCCTGTGAGATCGATGTAATCAATGAGCAAGGGAGAATATGGACAATGAAACTTGCCAAAAACACCTCAAGTGGTGTGTTTTACATCAGAGCAGGATGGGAACACTTCTGCTCCACTAATGATCTAAGACAAGGAGATTTTTGTAAGTTTAAACTTTTCCAAATTGGGGAAAGGCCTGTGCTTTCGCTGTGTCCACAGGAATCTGGAAATGGCCATAAAGAGAAGAGAACGTTGGATGAAGTTTCAAAGAGAAAGGAGAAGAAGAAGGCTCCTTCACCAACTGTGATAATAAAGTATACACCTAGCCGTGACTATACCGGGCAGCTAGTAAGTTCAAGAACTTGTTGTCATGAACGTTTTTTTGTGGATATAGTCATGAGTTTGAGCGTTTGGTACTGATTGAATCTTGTTCAGTCACTTCCAGTGAGTTTCACGAGGGAGAATGGCATTAATAAGGCTGGGGACGTAATTCTTCTGGACCAAGATGGAAGAAAGTGGTCATCTTATCTCCAGATAACAGGGCTTGGAAGAGGCGTAAGTGAATGGTTTTATTTGAGAAAAGGTTGGAGAGAGATGTGTGAAGCGAATGGAGTGAAGGTAAATGATTCGTTCAAGCTGGAATTGATGTGGGAAGGTGCAAATCCTCTGTTTAAGTTCTGCTCTAAGGTGAACCAACAAGACAACTTTATGTACATATAAAACCTTAGTTAGACTTGGATGCTAACATGTTTATTGAGTTTCTTTCAGATTGAAAACCATGAATACAAGGGCAAAGGAAACCACACAACTCGTAGGAAGAGAGCTTGTGAGACTGCTCCACAACCAAGGAATGTGAGAAAGACTCCAAGAGTAGGGGTAGAGGGACAAGTTAATAAGAGAATAAGTCGCGGACCAGAGCATCAAGTTGATGAGGAGAGAGGACGCACTCAGGTTTCAAACAGAACCAACACCATCTCAAGAAAATTTCTGAGCGTCCAACCACAATCTTGCTCAGTCTCGGATCAAGTTGCTAGTGTGAAACAGGGAATTGTAGATACTCTGAACACTGTGAGACAGTGTCGGACCGAGCTGGAGACAAGTGAACAGAATCTACAAGCCTCTTTGCTAGCAATTGATGCGTTAGGTGCGTTCCTGACTCAAGATCTTGCTGTTGTTTCTTGTAACCAGTTTTGTTTGACTTAGGAATGTAATGTTGTGATAATGCAACAGGGGAGAGGATATGGGAAATCAGCAATGATCTGGTTTGAAGTGACACTGAAGATGGGAAGTAAGCAACAAGAGTCTTATGCAAGCACTTTCTGTGTCTTGAATCATTCAAAGGTGGAGTCAAGTAGTTTCACTAGATTCTTCTTCTTCCTCCACCAAACTAAACTACGTTTATTCTGTATTTGAGATTTGCAAATTCTAGAGACTGTCCACTTGAAAGTTTGTAGTATGGAAGGGTTTGTGACTTGCCTTCTTGTATTAAGGAGTTAGAACTTGAAAGTTTGTAGTAAGGAGTTAGAAATTTTTACCCACTACAACATCCCTAATTTAGTAATTAATTACTTCGATGTTTATACGTCTTGGCAGAGAAATGTATGAAAGATTATGATATACCATTTAGCATACTCTTCAACTATCAATATGTTATCATTATTTTAAAGGAAGATTCTCAAAAATATTTCCAAAATAATTTTTTTTTAATATTTCTAAATTAGCACAACATTTCTAAAATTCCAAAAATAGCACCAATTAATATTTCAAAATTAAATTCTAAATTCAAAACTAAATACTAAATCCCTCAAAACTATATTTTAAATGTGAAATTGAGAACCAAAACCTAAAAAAAAATCTAAAAATTAATTTTAAATATTTTAATGTGTTAAATAATACTATTTTTGGAAATTTATGGAATGTATGTGATAGTTGTCCATAAAACTTGTTTTTGTACTATTTAGGGTATTTTTCTATTTTAAATTTGAAAAAAATGACCAAAAAAAAAGCAAAACATATGCCAAAAAAAAGCAAAAAAAAAGTTGAAAAAGAAATTATAAGCTTAGCTTTCAAACATGACGGTATAAATTAAAAATTATCTTTAACATACAACAAATGAATATATTATTGATTGTATAAATAAAAGAGACTATGTAGAAAATTATTATGTATAAGGCACAAATCATATATAGTTAATAACATTAATCTTATATTATAAAAACATTAAATAAATTCATATATTTTGGAGAATATTAAATATTTAATATAATTTAAGATTTGAAATCGAAAAATAAACCAAAGCTTTTGAAAGTATTGTTTCCAATGATTTATAATTACATATGTTAGATATATATTCAATTTATAATTAAAAAATAAAGTCGAAAATTAATAATTTACTATGAAATATAAATATTTACAATATATATAAATTTGCTTTCTTCGGTGGTTTTAGCACTTATGGACTATTTCATTATATCTGAGAAACTATTAAAATTATCATGCCACTATTTCATTAGAACTTTTGTTCTATGTCGAATATCATCAATTTTTTATGCCAGCAGACGTCCATCGTAGCAACACGCCAGCCCATAAACGGCTTGGCATATGTTCGTACAAGAACTTGACACCACAGGTCCGTGACATTGTGCTTGAATCCCCCCGATTCTGTTGAGGCGCAGTCTGGAACAAGCGAAACCTTTTTCCAGCTGGCTTCTTGTCGACCTCATCTGCATGACTGCATTTTCTACGTTAAATGGGCCGCTTGTGAATCGTAAGTCCCGGGCGAGAACGCTGTATAGAGTTACTTTTGAAGCCAACTTTTTCAGAGAGTTTAAATTGTTATTTCTTGGTTTAAAATATATATATATATATATATATATATATATATTAATCAATTAACAAACTACCTAATCATCATTATTTCATTTGGATTTAAAACTGAAAATAACATAATCCGTATTTTATTGGGGGAATGATCTTGCTGACTAAATGGAATCTTGTTAACCTGAAGACGGAATATCTTAATTAGCTCTGCTTCAACATGTCTGTGCTAGATGATGGTCAAATTAACGTAAACAAGTACTACTATATATAATACTAGTCAAAATAACGTAATAATTTTTAACATTTACACCAAAAAATTAATAAAGTTAACGTAATATATTGTTTGTTTTAAATTAGAAAACCCAGGGGAGACAGTGATAGGTTTACTAAAACACAAGTACCCGAATAAATTTCCATATCTTATTATATAAACCTTAGTTTTCAAAATTAGTAATTCATATAATCGCGACATGTCTCAAATATATCAATAATATTTTGATATGTGTGAAAATAAAATTTATTTAATAATTATAAGAACATTAAAAAATCCTAAAAATAAAAGGATTACAATTAATATTTTTGAAAGTATATAAAACCAAAAGTAATATATTATATCACTAATTCTAATAGGAAAGTTATATATTAAATTACTAATTTCAATAAGAAAATATGTACAATTAATAAGGAAAATATTTGCAATTTAATTACAATTATTATTTATTATAATCATATAATAAAAAGAAATTTTTACAGAAAAGTGATTAAACTATTGAAAGGTTTAATGTGTTAAAATTAGTGGTTAACATAATATAAGAAAAATAAGAAATTAATGTAATCTTCTTAAATTTTTAAATCGGTAAATGATTTGATAGCTTATTTAATATTATGTTGTTATATAAACCTTGGTTTTCAAAGTTAGTAACTAATGTGATCGCGACATGTGTAAATTTTAACAATTAAAGTTTTTGTCATGGGTTATACAAAAGCTTTATTTTAACTTATTTGTAAATTATAAGAAATTAAAAATTTAATAAATATAAAAAGATAGTTCATATATGTATACAAAAAATAATACTAATTCTAATTTTAAATTACTAATTCTATAAGAAAAATAATTAAGAGAATTATACAGTTAATTACTATAATACCATAATTAAGTAAATTTTACTATCAATTATTAATCCTAAAAGAAAAAGGATTGTAGATATTCATTTTTACATAAACAAATAATTTTCTTATGATAACGTCTTTGAATTTTTGATTAACTTATGATTATGTTAGAATAAATTTATTTAAAATTTGTTGGACAAGTAGTAAAATTATTATATATGAAATTACAGAATATATTTAAGATATTGTTACTTTTTAAAATATGAAACAGAATTGAACTAAAAATTGTATTAAGGAGTCAAGTGAAGTGGTACACACCAAAGTATCTCTCAGAAGGCTTGAAGGTGTGACGTGCGCAAGAAGATAAGACTCTTCCGATGAATATTCTTTTCCAGTTCTTGCTCTCTTCTTCGACGAAAGTTTCTTTGAATATAAATCCTCTTCTGATATCGAATTGTCATCATCACCATCATCATCTCCAACATCCACACTGTCGTCTTCATCATCATCAAAAGTGTGGTGCTCATCGTCAGAGCCAGAGGTAGAAGAAGAAGAGACTAAGTGTATCTGAGAGAAACTGCGTCCGAGGGGTGTGACGTGGAAGACCATGTCACCGTCGTGCCTGAAACTCAAAACGTCGTCGTCACGAACAGCGTGGAAGACGGAGAAATCTTTCCATCCGCCGGCGAATCTCCCGCCGTCCAATTCCACTTCCCAAGTTCTGTCCGAAGCGACCGAAGTCAGTTTCTGTTTCGTTGACAGAGTCTTTCCCTTGATGTGATTCGCAATAAACTGAGAAGGAATGATCTGCAACAACGAATTAAGAAAGACAAAACCAATTGATGGATTTGTAACAGATATACAGAGACAAGAGAAGGTGAGATTAGAGAGTGAGAGAGAGTACAGAATTGGAGTTTTGTCCAGACAGATCTACGACGAAGAAAGCTTTTTTTGTTTGAGGAGGAGCTTAGTGGATCCGCCATTGTTGTTTTGAACAGCTTCTCTAAGAACTTTGATTCTTCGAATTCTTCGTCGCTGGCGTTATAGGGGTTTATTAGTTTGAAATTGGAATATAAACTCGGTTATTCAATGTCATTAACTCCTGATTTTAATGTCATTAACTAAGTTAATAGCAAAGATATTTCATATTTCTAGGCAAAACGCCTTAAATGGCAAAGTTTTTTTTCCTTTTCTGATTTGATGGATGTAAGTCGTAGGACTGAAAGTATTTGTCAGGAAGAAAAGAAGAATAAAAACGTCAATCCAACGTAACCCGTTTTTTTTTTTTTCAATGTATATTTAATAGTTTGATTTGATTGTTTTTTCAGCTGGGTTGTTAAAACTTCATAATTGTTGTTTAAACGTATATCTACGCAACCGTTATCCACATAATTAACATTTAAAAATAATATATGAAAAATAGACTTATTTATGATCGCATTCAAAATTAATAGTAATATAATTCAGTTTATCTTAGACTGTTTAACGAATATCAACAAATAAGAAATTCAGTTTTATTCTTCGCAAAAGTTAAGATATTGGAAGAAAAAATGTTGTGTATTTATTACTACTATTTACTTATTCTTCACCTACTTCATTGTAAACATAATCGGCACAAAAATTAATAGAAACAACAATTTAACAGAGATGTATTTCGAACAAAAAAACATGTAAGACTCTTTATTTTGAAATTTTGAAGAAAGAAAAAAATGTAGTAATAAATTGGGATTCCTCAAACAAAATCAACAATATGAAAGGAGTTTAAAAAAAATATATTCACCTTTTGCATTATTGGACCAAAATATGAAAGTAGAAGTAAAGCATTCTTAGAGAAGCCACTACCTGACAATCTCCCAAGAACAAAATTTTGGATTTTCTTTGGAAGTGGTCGGCAATGGAGAATCCTTCATCACTCTTCTCTCCAGAAAACGCACACTTCTTCCAGCCTCTTCTTCCTGGTTTCAAGAGCCACATCGTACGCAAATAATCTCTCTGTTTCTGTCTTTCTCAACATATGTAATGTAGTCTAGACTACTAGACTCAGTTCAGTTGTATCCGTTTGTTGCAGAAAATCCCTGTGAAGTTCTTCTCCAAGCACATCAAGGGAAAGCACGAGGGCAAGACTGTAAAATTGAGATCAGATTCTTGGCAGGGAACATGGAAAGTTAAGATGGAAGGCCATACGCTCACCAACGGTTGGAAAGAGTTCGTGGAGGCACATGATCTTCGAGTCGGTGATTTCGTCGTCTTTAAGCACGAAAGAGACATGTTGTTCCACGTCACTGCGTTTGAACCTAGTTGCTGTGAGGTCCAATACGCACAGTCTCTTAGCCACAACGAAATTGGTATAATAAAATCATTATTCAATGAACATTTTATCTAGTCTCTTTTTCTATTTTTGAACCGTTAGATTTCTGAACAGCAGGGGAATCTTCAAGAAAGGAGAAAGAAGTTGAGGAGAATGTGAAAACAGAATCTGATCTGTTTTCATCAGATCTCACATGTTTTAGCCAAACTGTGACGGCTTCAAACCTATCAAGAGACTTCTTGGTTAGTTAGTTAGTATATTACTATTAGGGTTTTATATGTATAAGCATGCGTGAGTGTATATATATATATATATATAATCCCCAATGTTGAGGAATGACTGATGCAGGGTGTGCCCAGAGATTTCGCAAGGCGATACGGTTTAGACAAAGGAAGGCATGAAGTAGTTTTGATGAACGAAGAAGGGAAGTCTTGGGAATCAGAAGTAAAAAGTTACAAGTCTGGTCAGGTTTTTATCTTTGGAGGTTGGAAAAGTCTCTGCACCGAAAATAAATTAAAAGTTGGAGAGCCTTTCACATTTAAACTGCTCCACAACGCGGAAAGGCTTGTGTTTCTGCTCTGCAGCCGCACAGAGGCTGGACCAAACCGGTTTGTGAAGTTAACTCCTACACCTAACAGCCTTAAGCTTGGTAAACATGTGAGTTTTGTGGGAACTAAATTCTATCTCGGGATTACTCAACACAATATTGTTTATGTAATTTTGAATCTTTTGCAGCATTTATCGGTAAGTTTCATGAGAGTGAACATGCTCGATAAGCCAGGGAAGATAATCCTGGTGGACAAAGACAAAGTCGAGTGGTTGATGAAGCTTAAGGGTTATCGCAAAGGGAATAGAATGATGATGTATATTATCAGTGGTAATGGTTGGAAAAGTTTCTGGTGCAGCGAATGAAGTAGGCGCAGGTGAGTCTCTAACTTTGGAGTTGATCCGAGGAGGGACAAGTCCTTTGCTCAAGTTCGTCTCCAAGGTTAGTGTGAGCATCAAAATAGCTTGCAATCTTGTTCGTTTTGAACTATCTATAAGTTGGTGTTACTAAACAAATACTTGTATTCAGATGGACCAATCACCACCATCTGAAGCAGAGGCTCGGCCATACAAGAGAGCTCGAGTCCAAAGGTGGAGTCAGGAGAGTAGAAGACTGAAGCATGACGTGAGGCAGAAGATAGCAGAAGTAGGAGAACCTTCTCGTCGCACTCGGTCGTGTAACAAGTCTACTGGTGATCAAGGAAAGCTGCAGCACACGCAGTTTTGCTCTATCTTAGATCATGTCCCTAAGGTGAGACAGAGCATTGAAGAAACTTTAACTAGTATCAGACTGTTTCGGGCTAAACTCGAGACAAAGGAACAGAATCTGGAAGCTTTGTTACACGAAATCGGAAACTACTAAGTTGAAATACGGTTGTATGGAGCTTTAGTTTTTTCGACTTTGGAACAGAGGCTACAGCATTGAATTTTATATATAATGATATTCTGCATCAGCTAATGCGAAAGCCATAGTGTAATACTACTAGTTTGTTAGTCCAGATACTATAAAAGAAAGAAAAAGGAGGTATGCTGCCAAATCAGTAAACGAGGTGTTATAAAGCACTTACCACCAAAAAAGAACAAAAAGTAGTGCGAGTCAATTTAAATTAAAGAGAATAAAAGGAGTCACGCCCTCATTAAAACAGGTAAGCTGGAGCTCTCATTAATAAGAGGAGCCGTGCAAGGATTACCAAAAAGACACTCATCAACTTAGACTTGAGTCTAGGATCGGTTTTGGTTTTGTTTTCTTGGAAGCTCTTTTTTTCATAGATCCTTTGAACAATGGCGAATCCAGTTCTTGAATCTCCTACAAACCCTCATTTCTTCCAGCCTCTTCTTCCCGGCTTCGACTCCTACCTCGTACTCTGACTCTGACTCTGTCTCTCTTTTACGAGTATAGCTTATTATGATAAATGGTTTCGTTTTAAAAACTCTTTTGCATGTTGTTGCAGACCATCCCTGTGAAGTTTTTCTCGGTATACTTAGAAGGAAGAAACGAAGGAAAGACAGTGGAGCTAAGGTCCGACGCGTCTGAGATAAGTTGGAAAGTTGAGATGGAAGGTCGGAAACTCACCGTCGGCTGGAAAGAGTTCGCCACCGCACATGATCTCCGAGTCGGAGATGTTATCGTTTTCAGACACGATGGAGCTTCGGTGTTCCACGTCACTTGTTTTGGACCCAGTTGCTGTGAGATTCAATATGTACAATCTTGTGACCACGACAATAATCTTGATGATGATCAAGAAAACATCAGTAAGTTGTGCTCTGTTTTTATCTTCCCATGGAATTTACCTTTTGGTTATGAAGATTTAAAACGTTTTTTTCTTCTTGTGATATTCAGGAAACTTGTCCATGAAGCAGAGTCTTAAAACAGAACCAGAGTCTTCACTAGACGAAGACAAAGATTACATGGGTAAGTCAATGGGTAAGAAGCGGATTACTGAAGCAAAAGCAAAGTCTATTTCATCAGACCAGTCTTGTTTCTTCCATCAAAACGCCTCTTCTTCGTTTCTCCACTGCAGAACTAAAGAGTGTTTCCACTAAAGATTGCAACAAAGGAAAGAGAAACAAATCTGGTGACAGTAGTCAAAAAGTTCCATCATCATCATCTTCAGGAAGTGAAGGCCGATTTGTGACACTAACTGCCACACCATCCAGTCTTAGAAATAGTAGACTTGTAAGTTAAAAACAACTCTCTTGGAGGAGTTTTGTTCCCTTGGTTTTGGTTATCAGTTAATGCTTTATGAAGTTCACATAGTGTAATCTTATTGCCTCCTTTGTGTGCAGTATCTTCGAAAAAACTTCGTTAAGGTTAACCGAATGAAAAAACTAAGAGGGAAGAAGATAACTCTGTTGGACAAGCATGGAAAAGAGTGGCCAGTGAAGTTAGTCATGGAAAGGGGAAATACACAGATGCGTTTGGGTTTAGGGTTAAAAGAATTTTTCAAGGCTAATGGCATTAAGGCACATGAATCTTTAGTGTTTGAGTTTGTTTGGGAAGACAAGACAACTCTTCCTATACTTCAAATCTGCTCCAACTTGCCCTGTTATAGTGAGGGAACTCGTAGCCTAAGCAGTATGAATCCAATGTCTAGTTAGGTAAAGAGTTAACTGTGACTGTATTTGTCAACAACATATTTTATCTACTTTAAGGGTCTTGAAAACAAGTAATAAGTTCTAGATATTAACAGCCTTTAGTACCATGAGTCAAGTAATGTAATCTGCAGTACTATTGTACGGTAAAATTTATAAGTTTTCTGCATAACAATATTTATATAAAGTTCTATGTATAATCCATTGCATCAACCCTTACGACCTCCCCACAACATTCAAAAGTCATTACAGATGGTGATGATGATGATGATTCTTGTTGTGAGGCATGAAAGACAAAAGCTTCACCATGCATAAATTTAAGAAGGTAGAGGTAGAGAGGATTACTAAAAACACACTTTCTCATAAATTTATGACTTGGTTGATTGTTCGTTTGCTCTGAGGGAGAAACAAGATTATTCTAAAGTTTGTTAGGTCCGATGGTCTGAAGAAAGGAAGCAACAAGATTATTCTAAAGAATGAAGGAGGAAAAACATGGACACTTCATCACACTTTTCACTAAGTGTATATCTTTGTTTTTTACTCTACTATAGAGTAACTCTAAAATAGAGCGTAATTTTTCTCCAATGTGTTATTTTATACTTAAACTCTAAAATAGAGGTAGTGTAAAAAAATAGAGTTGGGAATAGAGTTATTCTAAATATAGAGTAATCTCATCATTTTCTTTATTTTAGAGTAAAATATAGAGTAGGGCTGGAGCAAATGTTGTTCTATAATAGAGTTTTAACTCTAAAATAGAGTAGGGTTGGAGATGACCTAACAAAATAGAGTAAGGTTGGAGATGCCCTAACAAGATTGCAGATGCAGGAGGGAATAAGATAACTCTGTTGGACAACACATGGACAATTCACGCTACTTTCACTAAGTAAAAGCCGATTATATTAGTCCAAATGTACTACTGTAAAAGAAAGAAAAAAGAAGTATGCTGCCCACACAGTAAACGAGGTCACTTACCACCAAAAAGAACAAAAAGGAGTGAGACATTTAAAATGAAAGAGATTAAAAGGAGTCACACTCATTAAAACAGTTTAGCTGGAGCTCTCATTAATAAGGGGAGCCGTGCAAGGATTACCAAAAGACACTCATTAACGTAGACTTGAGAGTCCTTTTTGTTTTCTTGGAAGCTCTTTTTTCAAAGATCATTTGAACAATGGCGAATCCAGTTCTTGAATCTCCTACAAACCCTCATTTCTTCCAGCCTCTTCTTCCCGGCTTCGACTCCTACCTCGTACTCTGACTCTGACTCTGTCTCTCTTTTACGAGTATAGCTTATTATGATAAATGGTTTCGTTTTAAAAACTCTTTTGCATGTTGTTGCAGACCATCCCTGTGAAGTTTTTCTCGGTATACTTATTAGAAGGAAGAAACGAAGGAAAGACAGTGGAGCTAAGGTCCGACGCGTCTGAGATAAGTTGGAAAGTTGAGATGGAAGGTCGGAGACTCACCGTCGGCTGGAAAGAGTTCGCCACCGCACATGATCTCCGAGTCGGAGATGTTATCGTTTTCAGACACGATGGAGCTTCGGTGTTCCACGTCACTTGTTTTGGACCCAGTTGCTGTGAGATTCAATATGTACAATCTTGTGACCACGACGATAATCTTGATGATGATCAAGAAAACATCAGTAAGTTGTGCTCTGTTTTAATCTTCCCATGGAATTGGCCTTTTGGTTATGAAGAGTTAAAACGTTCTTCTTGTTGTGATATACAGGAAACTTGTCCATGAAGCAGAGTCTTAAAACAGAACCAGAGTCATTACTAGACGAAGACAAAGATTACATGGGTGAGTCAATGTATAAATGAGTCTTGAACTCTTAACTTGTTTGTTGGTGTTTCAAGAACGTCTACAAGGTCTAACTTGTCGAAATTTTATGAAAACAGGAAAGCTTCCGAGAAAAAAACACGTGAAGAAGAGGATTCCTGAAGCAAAAGCAAAGTCTTTTTCATCAGACCCGTCTTGTTTCGTTGCACTTGTATCAGATTCGAACCTAAGAAACGATACAAGGGTTGGTACTTCAGATCTACTGTTGATTCCTTTTGAGAGCCCTAAAAGTTGTTAAATATGTTTTATGTTTTTTTACTTTGCAGTTTCTTCCAAAAAGGTTTTCCGGTAGTCTGACTGAAGGAAGTATCCAGATTGTTCTAATGGATGAAGGAATGGTTGAAGGAGTAAAGACATGGACGCTAGTTCTGAAGTTTAGAAACTCAAGTGGAACGTTTTACATGAGGGATGGCTGGAGAAGTTTCTGCTATGAAAATGAGCTTAAACCTGATGATACCGTCACGTTTAAACTAGAGAGCAAAACCAAGGAAACGCCTATTCTTCGTTTCTCCACTGCAGAACTTAAGAGTGTTTCCACTAAAGATTGCAACAAAAGAAAGAGAAACAAATCTGGTGACAGTAGTAGTCAAAAAGTTCCATCATCACCGTAGCGTAAGTTTATTGCCTTCCTTTGTGTGCAGCATCTTCCAGTGAACTTCATTAAGGTTAACGGAATGGAAAACCTAGAAAGGAAGAAGATGACTCTGTTGGACAAGCATGGAAAAGAGTGGCCAGTGAATTTAGTCATGGAAAAGGGAAATACACAGACGCGTTTGGGTTTAGGGTTAAAAGAATTTTTCAAGGCTAATGGCATTAAGGCAAATGAATCTTTAGTGTTTGAGTTGGTTTGGGAAGACAAGACAACTCTTCCAATACTTCAACTCTGCTCCAATACCAAGACTTGCCCTGTTATAGTGAACTCGTAACCTAAGCAGTATGAATCCAATGTTTAGTTAGGTAAGAGTTAACTGTGTCTGTATTTGTCAGCAACATATTTCATCTACTTTAAGGGTCTTGAAAACAAGTAATAATAAGTTCTACATATCAGCCTTTAGTACCATGAGTCAAGTAATGTAACCTGCAGTACTATTGTAAGGTAAAATTCAGAAGTTTTCTGCATAACAATATTTATTTAAGTTCTATATATCATCCATTGCATCAAGCCATCAACCCGTACGACCTCCCTACAAAATTCAAAAGTCAATACGGATGGTGATGAATGATTCTTGTTGTCAATTTGTCATATATCATCATCTTTAATAGTTGCATGGCTGTCAAGCTGTGTCAATAGCTTCTACCCGATGGGTTGAAGAAAGTCCTCTTATTGAGCTCTCATAATTAAAAGGGAGCCATGAATGACAAAAGCTTCACCATAAATTTAAGAAGGTATGACTTGATTGATTCTTCGTTTGCTTTGTGGGAGAAACAGAGTAGAGTGGCTAGTTAATCTAGTGGAACACGATGCAAATGGAAGGATGCAAACAATTTGGCAATTCACCAGTAACAACATTTAAATTCTATGTATAATCACCCTTTAAAACCATATATAAGTCATTGTGTAATAGTATCTGCATCACTATTGTAAGCTACAAGCAAGCTCTGTTGATTTTCAAATGTTGTAACATTCTACATCATTGAGCGTCCATCATCTCGGTATCCATATCTCTCACCGGAGGCTTGGATTTTGTACAGACCAATGGAGTTGAAGTTGTAGGGTCTGAACAAAAATCGACAGCCTGATAATTTACCTCTGGCGGATCTTTGTTCCCATTTGCTACATCCTCTCGATGATCTGGTGCATAGTCATCATCAGTTGAAGGGTTGGACTCGGAATCCAATGTATCACCAACCCTTTCAACCTCACTACAACATTCAGAGGTCACTACTGATGGTGATGATGATGATAATGGTGACGGTGACGGTGATGGTGATGTTGATGATGATGGTGACGATGCTGATGATGATAGTGATGATGACGATGATTCTTGTTCGCACTCAGGGTCTTCAATGGTTGCATGGATGCTGCTTCTGTTTTCAGTAGCTCCTACCATCGAACTCTCAACTAACTCTTCTAGGCAAGATTCTATGTCTGTATTCCTCTCGTCTTGAACTTCTGATCTGAGACATAATGATGAACACCGAGCTTGAATCCTACATGACATCAGAAAAACATAAGAAACTCACTAGCTCAACATCCTCTGTCTCCTTTTATATACATCATATTCAAACAATTTACTCAACTCATAATGGTGAAATAAACAGCCTCAATCTTGTGGTTATAGATTAAATTTACAGGAGGAGAAAAGCTTACCTGCTGTAGAGGAGCATATAAGCTCTTTGAGAAAGGACATCTTCTAATTCAACACTTTCTATCTGTGAGTATTTTTGATCAGGGTTAGATAGAAGATCCCTCAAAATTTCATGCTAACAAGAAGAGAGGAAAGTAAGCTGAGTGTTACCTCAGAATCATCTATTCTATACCAGTTTCCGCAAAAATCCTTAATGTAGCATATGTAATGGCCGAAGAATGATGCATTCAGCATATCTAAATGAACAATCACTGCATAGAGTTTATAAACATCTGATCCTTCTCCACCTTCACTCATGTAAGGATTAAGATCCAATGTCTCGGGAAAACTTATTCTTTTGTTCAGTTTCCCGTATCTTCCTCCCTGTACATAATATAATTTCACACATGTAATTACTATACACAACTGTTCCCACACAAATTTAGCAAGAGGTAGGGGAATGCCACACATACCTGATATCTTTTCAAGGCAATGGTTAGAATATTTGGAGGGAGCCGAATCGTAAGACGCTTACATGCCTTAACATAGTCACTACACCTGTTAAGAAACATAGTCGGTTTGTCAACTAATCAAGAAACACACTGCTTAAGAAACATAGCTTCATTTGGATTTAATTAAAATACCTATCACATTTGTACATATTATCTCCTTGAAGCCACTCTTCGGCTGTAAATTGATCAAGACATTCCTCCAAAGACATTGCACCCCCATGCATCTCAACAATTAGATCCATCATATTCTCATACTGTTCGGAAACATGATTGCAAACAGTACACTGAACCTGGAAAGTTGAAAAAGCAGAAAATCAGGAAAAAAGCTTAACAGATAGAGGAGGCACTATTGAGATCAGGAAATATCACCTGCGATTGGAGCAGACCTCCAAATATATACTGAATAAGTGTTGTTTCTTGAGAACGAGGAGGCACTATTTTTTCTCCACCGAATTCGTCAAGGCAAACAGACTGCATCATATCAATCGCATACCTGAAAGTATGTGAATTGTCTAAATCCATCAGTTGGGAGATTCACAGCCTAAACACCACTAGGAATTTGCTATTTTCATGAGTAAGAGATACTGACCTCATGAACTCATGAGCATCCTCCTGTCTTCCATACCCAAGAGTTCCACCAATATTAGTTAACCGTGAAATAATGTTCATTGGTGAAAAAGGGAACCGACTTTGACACGCTCTCTCAACATGGGTTTGAAATTCACAGAAGAAGCACCAGTCGTTGCGCATACCTGTTAAACAAAGCATAGTATCAAAGCTAAAGCGCATACAGAAAACTAAACGAAAGAGTTTGAAGCATTAAATGCAAAATGAGAAGAAAGAAGTTTTACATTCTCTCTTGTGGCCTTTCTCCAGCAGATATGCAACAAGAGGACGTGTCCAGGAAAGGCATTGTAGAATAACATTGGCAAAACAACTGAAAGAGAATAAAGTAATTTATCTTGAACGGAGAAAAAAACAAACTCAACTCATCTCAACTGATGCTTGAAAGCTACATTGAAAAACATTTGAACACAAACCTGTTTCCACAATTCATGAGCCCACAGGGAGCCAATTCTGGATTGTCCCAGTTAAAATATCTAACAAATTCTTCATATGGGAAAAGAACCTGAAGAAAGTTGCAAAACAAAAATAAAACTCAGAATTCCACAATGACTAATCAAGAGATTGTAAACAGGAGCTGAGAGAAAAAAAGAGGACGCATTACTTCTCTAAGCTTAAGGATACTCTTGCTTCTCCCCTGATCAGGAACCACCGCAATATCAGAAGCAGATCTATTCCCAAACGGAGAAGCTCTGAACCTTAGGCCATTCTTTGCAGATGAGGTTAAGGTAGTAATTCCATCATCCCTGCACTTTCTTTGATGACCCGAGCTCCAGTCTGACCTTTGGCACTCTGCTGAGCTGATAAACAAAGAGAGCATACAGAAAAAGGAGCTCAACTAAACCAACTTATAAACACAATTGATCCAAGATAAATATAAACTATCTGAGCTCATATCAGTTCCCAAAAGAAGTATCTAACAACAACTTCCAAACCCATGATTCTTTTATTGAAAAGGTCAATACTTTGAAAAAACTACATATCCGAAATGCACTAAAGCCAACTTAAAAACACAAAGTGATCCAAGATAATCCAAACTATCTGAGCTCATATAAGTTAAGTTCCCAAAAGAAGTATCTAAGCAACAACTTCCAAACCCATGATTCTTCTATTGAAAAGGTCAAGACATTGAAAGAAATACATATCCCAAATGCACTAAATTAACTTAAAACCACAAAGTGATCCAATATAATCCAAACTATCTGAGCTCATATAAGCTAAATTCACAAAATTATCTCTAAGCAACAACTTCTCCAAGCCCATAAAAAACTCGAGACTTTGAAAAGAATTACATATCACAAGCTCACAGAAAACATTAATAGCCCCAACACTAAAGCGATATTTCAATTCCCAATAAAGAGACTGAATTTGAGGGCATACCAGTGTCGAACGGATTTGCAGCGGGAGCACTTCTCGGTAGGAAATGACTCAGTATCCACCGGTATGAATTCCCTGTCGAAACCTCCGGCGGCGGCGGCTCCGATGTCGAAGTACCTAGCAGCGGTGTTTCTGAGAAAGTAAAAAACACCAACGGCGAGGAAAAATAGAGTGGCAATGAGGCGAGTGACGACAGAAAGATCCACCGGAAAACCAACCTCATGCATCTAATTTGCTTGTCGGAATCATCGATCTCTTCTTTCTTCTCGCTTCTTCTGTATCTTTTATATATTTCAAGAATTCACTNCAGTTTTCTTTTTTTTTTTTTTTTTTTTTTTTTGTCTTTTCTTGTGTTACCGCTTCATTGATTTTGTTACTTAGTAGAGAAGACAGTGTTAGATGAGTCTGTGTTTTATGTTGGGTTTGGACCTTCTCCAATCCAAATTTAAAGATTGGCCCTTTATGCTTTCTTTTTTTGTTTTCCTTTTTTCAACTATGATTTTTTCTTTTTTCCTTGTTAAATATTTCCTTTTTTTGGCTGGAATTAGGATACTAAAAATCGTATGAAAGATGTTGACAAAAAAAGTGATACAATTCTTTGCTTCTAAAAGCCTTATTTAAAGAAACCGAAGCAGTGGCACTGGCCAGTGATATAGATAAGAAAAGAAACAATTAACCATTAGAAGTTGTCGGTTGATAAATTTTATCAAATCAAAATACTAGTCCGCCCTTATGAATTTAACCCGTTGCATCAGAACGAAAAAGAGGAATATAAAATAACTCCAACTTGAACAATTACATAGAATAAAACAGAGGTTACAAGAAGTCTTCAGTTTCACATTTTTAAGCTTCATTATTTATTAGTTGAAGATCTTGTCTAATTGTCTAGTTCCCATTTGTCTTCTCCTCTCTCTGTGCCATATTCCATATTGTTAGAAAATTGAGTAAAGTCAAAAAATCAAAACTACAAGATTGATGTAAGAATAACGTATCGGATAAGAAATCTCATACCCAATTTGTTGATATCCTGCAATGAATCTTGTAGTTTCTGTTCCATTGTCTCGAGCTCTTTCAGAAAACGTCTGATACTAGTTAAGGTATCTACAACGCTCTCTTTCACCTTTTCCACCTGATCTTTGACAGAGCAAGGTTGCGTTTTCTGTACGTTTCCTTGATTACCACTGGATTTGTTAGATTCTCGAGATGGTTCTCCCTTGTCTGTTTCCTGCCCCCCATTTTGGATTTGGACTCGAGCTTTCTTGCGGATCCCATCCTCTGCTTCGAATGTTGGTTTCTCCATCTGAATAACAAGTCGTTATTTTGATTAACTTCAACTTAGCAAAACCTAAAACGTGGATCACAAGCCATTTGACGTTCTGACTGACCTTGGAACAGAACTTGAGAAAAGGACTTGTCCCTCCTCTGATCAACTCCAAAGTCATTGAATCCCCTGCGCCTACTTCATTTGCGGCACAGAAACCTTTCCAATCATGACGACCATAAATATTCATCGCTCCTCTACTATCAACTTTAAGCTTCATCGACCACTCAACTTTGTCTTTGTCCACCAGAATTATCTTCCCCGAAATGTTGAGCATATTGGCTCTACTAAAACATTTCCCTAGATACTGCAGAAGATTCCAAAATTTTTTTAAAAAAAAGAAAGAATGCGTTGAATAAACCTGAGATAGAGGTTCCCAAAAACTCACCTGTTTACCATTCTCAAGGCTGTATTTTGTAGGAGTTAACGTCACAAACCGGTTTTCTCCGGTTAGGTCATTGTCTGCAGACCGAATCTTCTTCTTCCTATCCACCTTTGAGCGGCTGCAGAGCTGTAACACAGGCGTGCTCGCATTTTGCAGGAGTTTAAATGTGCAAGAATCTCCGACTTTTAATTTATTTTCGCAGCAGAGACTTTTCCAACCTCCATAAATAAAAACCTGACCAGACGTATTACTCTTTACTTTTGATTCCCATGATTTCCCTTCTTGGTTCATCAAAACTATCTCATGCATTCCTTTGTCTAAACCGTTTCGTTTTGCGAAATCTTTGGGCAGAGTCTGCATCAGTCATCAAATTGCATTGGACTTATACATAGACACACACACACACATTTCTGACCTATAAATAAAAACATAATAGCAACAAAGAAGAAGCCGCTAATCTGACTAACCACTTGATCTATTGATATGTTGGAACGCGTCACGGTTTGGCTAAAACAATTGAGATCTGATGACGATCGATCAGATTCTTTTTGCACATGTTCCTCAACTTCTTTCTCGGGTCTTGGAGATATTTCTGAATTAGAAAAATGAAAACGTTTTAAGAAATAGCAAAGAGTCTCAATAAATGTAAATTCATAGATTCAATCATACCAATATCATCACTCTCTTCGCCTTCTTCATGGCTGCTAGACTGTGAGTATTGGATCTTACAACAGTGAGGGCCTAAAGCAATGACATGGAACAACATGTCTCCTTCGTGTCTGAAGACAACGAAGTCACCGATCCGAAGATCATGTGCCTCCACGAATTCTTTCCAACCTTCGGTGAGTATATTGTCATCCATCTTCACTTCCCATGTTCTCTCCGACGCATCTGATCTCAACTTCACAGTATTGCCCTCGTGTTTTGCTTCGATGTGCTCGGTAAAGAACTTCACAGGAATTTTCTGCAACAGAGAAACAGAACCATTAGACTATATGTTCATGCATGCAGATTGAGAGAAAGACAAAGATAGAGAGTTTGCGTACGAGGTGGCTCTGGAATCTGTTAAGAAGAGGCTGGAAGAAGTGTTGGTTAGTTGGAGTTGGAGATGCATTCGCCATTCTGATCAGTGATCACTTCAACCAAGCGTAAGGTTTTCTCAGACTCAATTTAACAAAATACAAAAGAGATTATTGTCTGTCTATATAGTCAAACACCCTTTCACCCTTGAAAAGACAATTACTTTCCAAATTTCAAAGTTTTATAGATTAAATATATTTCCTCTACTTCTAAAATACACACAATGACACAAATCAAGAATATTGATTAAATTTCTGTTTTACCCTTTATATATACCAGTTCAAGAAAGCGCTAGACGGAATCTGGGCGGTGACCCAACACCTAGCGCCTAGAACGCTTAGTCGGGGTCTAGACGGTTTTTAGGCGGTTTAGGCGTTTACAACATAAAACATTATATATATATATATATAATTATATTAAAATATATGTTATAAAAATAAAAAATTTATAAATTATAAACAATGGTAAGAAAAATGCATTTATTTAAGTTATATTAGCAACATATAAATGTTTATAATTACATATATAGATATAAAACATAATAATTTAATTATATGTAATTTAAAAATCAAAAATAAATATTAAAATAAAATGTATGTAATTTTAAGCGGGTTAGGCGGTCATCTAGGCGTCTGCTGAGCGCATAGTGCCTAGACGGCGCCTAGACCGCTTTCTTAAACACTGATATATACACTAAAACTTTTTTTCTTTGTAATTAATAAGTTCAGATAATAGAGATAAAAGGGATATAATCTTAAAATTTGCATTGGAAACATAAACTGACACTCTTTTTGTAACAAAAACAAAAATGTCAAAATGACACTCTTTTTGAAACATAGGGAGTATTGATTAAAAAAAGTAACTAATGAATTGTAACATCACACTTTATTTACACTATAGTCTCTCACACCAAACAGTTTCCTATAACTATAAACCAATAGTATTTTTTTATCTATTAATGTTGTGGACAAAAAAAATATGAACCAATAGTAATTATAAAGATTTAATGATTTTCTTGAAAGACTTCAATTAATTTCAAATTTCAAAAATTTATAGATATACTCCTCTTTTTAATATAATAATGACTCTTTAGAATTTTCACACATAACAATTAATGAGTTATAACAACATCAACCATTTACTCAAAGTGACACACAAAACAATTTCCTATAACTATTAAC
Source organism: Camelina sativa (assembly GCF_000633955.1). NCBI lineage: Eukaryota > Viridiplantae > Streptophyta > Magnoliopsida > Brassicales > Brassicaceae > Camelina > Camelina sativa. The sequence continues at coordinate 4,875,310 of NC_025695.1, read as the reverse complement.
CAATAATAATTATTTAAATTTAATTATTCTTAATTAATGATTTTCTAAAAATATTCAAATTCTTTCAAGCTTCAATTTTTTTTATATTAATAATAATTTTTAGAATTTTTACATAAACCAAAAGAAAAAAACAATTAATAAGTTATTTATAATTAATACTAAGTTTTAACTTTGACCACTACAACTGGATCCAAAATGCTAAACATTGGCAACAAAGATTTGAAGACACCCAGTTTCTTTGGATACCAAGATCAAATAACCAAACAACCGTTGTTCTTGCCAAAACTGCTATTACTGATAACCTCAGCTTCTTCTACCATATTTTAGAATTTTTACATAAACTAAAAGAAAAATAATTAATAAGTTATAATTGTATTATTTAATTACCAAAACTATGTACAATAACAAAAAATATATATATATATATATATATATATGGTAGTTTCAAAATGTCGAAGTACTTTGACCAGTTTCTGAAACTATGCCGCCAGTAGGGGACCATATTCTGTTGGAAGTACTGGAAGAGTACTTTGCTTCTCAGATGTTGGCTGACCTTTAACTGATGTTTCCCCGGGTTTACTTGAAGATGAAGTTTTATTCCCATTGTCTTCTCCTCTCTCTGTGCCATCATAAAAACTTGTAAGGAAACTGAGTAGGCCTAAAATTAAAAGTAAAATTGCTCTTAAAACATATCAAACTAGAAATCATCATACCTAGGTTGTTGATTTCCTGCAATGAAATTTCTAGCTTCTGCTCCGTTGTCTCGAGTTCTGCCATAAACCTTTTTACACTAGTTAAAGCATCAACAACGCTCTGCTTCACCTTAGCCACCTGATTTGAGACAGAGCAAGCTTGCGTATGCTGCAAGTTTTCTGGATTACCACTGGATTTGTGAGATGCTCGAGAGGGTTCTCCTAATTCCTCAGCTGCCTTCTCTCTCATCTCAACATTCGGTTCAGTCTCCTGGCTCCATCTTTTGACTCGAGCTCTCTTGCGTTTCCGAGCCTCTGCTTCAACTGGTGGTTGTTCCATCTGTAAACAAGTCGTTATTTGATTAACTTCAACTTAGTAAAACCTAAAACGTGGAATGCAAGCTACTTTGACATTCTTACTAACCTTTGAGACGAACTTGAGCAAAGGAATTTTCCCTCCTTGAATCAACTCCAAAGTTAGAGACTCCCCTGCACCTATTTCATTGGCGGCACAGAAACTTTTCCAACCATTGCCACTAATAATATACATCAAACGAGTACTTTTGTCAACATTAAGCTTCATCGGCCATTCAGCTCTGTTTTTGTCCACCAGAATTATCTTCCCCGGATTGATGAGTCTGTTATTTCTCGTGAAACTTACCGGTAGATGCTGCAACATATTCAGAATTAAGAGAAAAAAGAAAGCAATGCATTGAAAAGACCCAAGATTAAGGTTTCGAAAAGTCACCTGTTTACCAAGGTGAAGGCTGTTTCGTGTAAGAGTTAACTTCACAAACCGGTTTCCTCCAGTTTTGCCATCGATGCAACCTTCCGCGGACTGGACAATCCTCTCCGACATTATACGGCTGCAGAGCTTAAACACAGGCGTTTCCGCCGTGTTTGGGAGCAGTCTAAATGTGCATGTATCTCCAACTTCTAGTTTATTTGCATTGCAAAAACTTGTCCAACCTCGAACAATGGAAAGCCTACAACCACCCCAGCTCTTTACTACTGATTCCCATGACTTCCCTTCGTTGTTCATCAAAACTATCTCTTGCCTTTCTTTGTCTAAACCGTATCGCCTTGCGAAATTTATTGGGACACACTGCATCAGGCATCAATTTCAAATGGAGGATTAAATTCATGAAAATGAAACATAAAAACAACAACAAAACTGCTAATCTTGCTAACCACTGTATCTCTTGATAGGTTTGAATCTGTCACAGATAGGCTAAAACAGTTGAGATCAGATTCTGTTTTCACATTCTCCTCAACATGCTTCTCAGATCTCGAAGATATTTCTGAATAAGAAAATGAAACGTTTCAAAGAATAGAAAAGAGTCGCAATAAATGTAAATGCACATTTTGAACCATACCAGTTTCGTTAATCTCTTCGTCTTCTTCATGGCAGTGAGGCTGTGCGTATTGAATCTCACAGCAACTAGATCCTAAAGCAGTGACATGGAACAACATGTCTCCTTCGTGTCTAAATACAACGAAGTCACCAACTCGAAGGTCATGCGCCTCGACGAACTGTTTCCAACCGTCAGTAAGTCTATGGCCTTCCATCTTCACTTTCCATGTTTTCTCTGACGCATCTGATACCAAATTTACACTTCTTCCCTCATGTTTCCCGACGATGTGCTCGGAGAAAAACTTCACAGGAATGTTCTGCAACAGAGAAACAGAACTGCACTGAGACTATATGTTCATAAAGATTGGGAGATAGGTAGAAAGAAAGATAGCTTTACCAGGTGGTTCTGAAAACCGGGAATAAGAGGCTGTAAGAAGTGTGATTTTGTTGGAGACAAACGTGAAACATTTGCCATTTCTAATCACTTCAACAAACCCAAAAGAGAGATTGTTGTCTATCTCTTCAGACCTATCCCCTTCTCTTCTTTTGCGTTTCCTTTTCTATTTCATTTCACTTTACTTCACTTCACTTGGTTGACAATAAATGAAGTGAGAAGACTTAAATCTCTTCCAAATTTCAAGATACATTGTAAAACCCACACAAAGAAAAAGCCTAACTAAAGTCAATTTTAATCGTTTTTTATACTTTCAAAGTCGTTAAATCTCATTATTAAGCAAAAAGGTGTGTGCGACGTAAGAAAAATTCCTTTGCGGATAGTTTAAAAGGATAAAGGAAAACAAGAAATGGGGTGAGAGAGGCTCGAACTCTCGACCTCAGGATCACTCAGTAGCTATGAGACCTACGCGCTAGCCAACTGCGCCACCACCCCTTTGATGTTTACCCTGTGTATTGCTTATATAAATCTTTTTTTCTCTTTAGACTGAACAAGAATTAAACATCGTCGAAGTTCTCTTTTAAAGGGAAAACTTGAGTTACAAACCCAGACAATGATAGCAATTCAGCAACGACACTACAGCAAGATCTCCATAAACGGTGCTTGCATTCTCTCAACTTCAAGAGTAGCAACTCCATCCACTACTATTCCATTAATTCCTTTGTCCTCCATACAAAATATCAAATATAGCTATCGCCAATTCTTGTGTTTATGTCTGATTGATAGATGACGAGGCAATTAATTGAGAACTAAATTGAGTAATGCCTTGATCAAAAAACAGGTAAAGGGAAACAACAAAATTGAGTTTAAAATGGTCTTCAACTAAAAGCATGAATCAAGAAACACGAGCCCAAAGTGATGGAACAACAGTATGAACTCGAACTAACTTTTAGATTCCAAAGAGAAAAAGAAGAGAACAAAACTAGAAATGTGAAATGTTTGATTTGATTCTCAAGCTNACAATGCTAGCAATACAGCAACGACACTCCAACGAGCAAACAGTGCTTGCATTCTCTCAGCTAAAAAGTAGCAGACTCCATCCACTACTCCATTAATTCCATTGTCAGACAAAGTATTAGACATTCTTACCGCCCATTCTTGTGTTAAGCATTATGTCTGACTGATATCAACTGATCAAATTTGAATGAGCAATTTAGTAAAACCTTGACCGAAAACAGGTAAAGAGAAACAACAACAAATTTGAGTTTAAAATGGTCTTCAACTAAAAGCATGAAGCAAGAAACACAAGCCCAAAAGTGATGGAACAACAGTATGAACTCGAACTAACTTTTAGATTGCCAGAGAAAAAAAAGAGAACAAAACTAGAAATGTGACATGTTTGATTTGATTCTCAAGCTTTTTAAGCAGTAACAGAGGGCTTGGCGGCAGCAGAAGAGAGTCTAGACCTCTTCTTTGCCAAACTCTCACTCCTCCTGTCACGCTGTTCCTTCAACCTTGAGGCAAGAAGCTTCTGGTACTCAGCAGCATCAGAATTAGCCTTGGCAATCTTCTTCTTCTTGTCAGCGATTCTGGCTCTCTTCCTTTGAAGAGTCAACGGAGTCACAAGCCTCTGGATCTTAGGGGCTTTGCTCACTTCCTTGCCTGTCAAAAAAAACACAAATTTTCAGAAACCATTCTATATCAATGAGATTGATTTTTTGAGTGTGTTTTGTCTCTCACCCTTCTTGTTGGTGAACTTGCGGCGGTAAGTGTTGACGTAGGTCCTCACATCATCTTCCTTCTTGAGGTTAAACAATTTACGGATCTTTGAGGCTCTCTTAGGTCCCCTCATCCTTGGCTTCTCGGTATCAGTAAGCCCGGGAAGATCGTTGTCACCCTTCTTCACAATGACAAGGTTAAGAACAGAGAGGTCAGGGCTCACAATGCAACCACGAACAGACTTCCTTCTCCTCTCACCAGTCCTCCTTCCATGTCC
>NC_025695.1:4838924-4869715 GCF_000633955.1 Camelina sativa | reverse complement strand
TTTTGAGTGTGTTTTGTCTCTCACCCTTCTTGTTGGTGAACTTGCGGCGGTAAGTGTTGACGTAGGTCCTCACATCATCTTCCTTCTTGAGGTTAAACAATTTACGGATCTTTGAGGCTCTCTTAGGTCCCCTCATCCTTGGCTTCTCGGTATCAGTAAGCCCGGGAAGATCGTTGTCACCCTTCTTCACAATGACAAGGTTAAGAACAGAGAGGTCAGGGCTCACAATGCAACCACGAACAGACTTCCTTCTCCTCTCACCAGTCCTCCTTCCATGTCCCCTGAAGCATGGAGTACCTACCACCAAGCCATTACAAAACAATGTAAATCCACATCCACACAAACACAATATAGAAGTAGTAAACATGTATAAGAAGATGCAAGTTGGATTAATTACCTCGGTGAAGCAAAAGACGAACACGTCCTGGAGTCAAAACTCCCTGCTTCATTGGGAAACCTTGCTTATCACAACCACCCATGATCTTGAAGACGTAACCCTTGAACTCCTCGCCCAACGCATCTCCACTGACTTCTTGGGAGAGTCTCTTGTCGAAAAAGGCACGTCTGCATCAACATAAGCCAACCTCAATACTATAGACTATAAGCTAGACATGTCTCTGAGCAGATACAAAGCTTTAACTCGAAGACCACGAAAATTTATAGAGCAATTCGCTACATTTTTATGTATCCTAGGAGCTACCAATTTCACAGTGATATATACAAACATTAATCAACAGATCTAGAGAACCTATCACCAAAATCTACAAAAATGAGTAAAGATGAAGAAGAGAAGAGCAAAAATCTTACAGTTTCTGGTCATCGTCGATCTCGAGCTTCTTCTGGCAACCAGTGGTTGGATTTGCAATGTTGAACTACAACACAGAAACATAAAAAGGATAAGCAAACGAGAGACGATAAACGAAGTAGGAAAATGGAGGCTCTGTTCGCCGTCACATACCTTCATCTTCTCAGGCGCTTAGGGTTTCTGAGGTAGCGAGAGTAGCAAATTTATACGGAGAAGGAAGGTTTATTTGGTTTATTTTTATGGGCCGTTTTCCCACTTATGGGCCGTTTGGCCCATTTATCTCTCTCTCTTTTTTTCTTTTTAGTTTGATGAAATAATAAAATCAAAAAAAAAAAAAACCATGGTGTATATGTATACTTTTATATACCGTGTAGGAGTATTTTTACTTACATAATTTTGAGTTCAAAGTATTTTATTGTTGACAAAAAAAAAAAATTGTAAAAAAAAAAATTAATATTTTGCATTGCTAGGATACGTCTAAAAAAATTAAGATTAACTTAATATATTCAACACATAGACCAAAAAAAATGTGTATCTCAATTTTGTTTTGGTTTTGAATATTTTATCTTATTAGTCCGCCCTAATAATAGAATTTTGTAGCTAAAAAGTGTGAACAAAAAAGAAGAAAAAGAAATAGAACTTTAATAAATTGTATGATTGATTAATTAATCCGTTACATCCGAACGAAAGAGAGGAAAATATAAATATAACTACATATTGAACAAAAATTCTTCTAAACCCAAAACAGAGGTTACAAAAATGACTTTATTTTCATACTTGAGTCACGATGATGTTTTATGGCTACTGTCTTCTCCTCTCTGTGTGCCAACGGCTTTGTTAAACGACGTCTATGATTCAGCAATTTTTATATGAGACATAATGTTTTAGTTTCGTTTCATTTTGATGGACAAAAATAAATCACGTAAAAAGAAAGAGTTGAACACGTTCCAAGATTTGAAAATAAAAAACAAAATCATCAACTGAAAAATTATACTCTTGCTGAAATCCTTCAAACATCCCTCGTTGATATATCTGACCACTTGGATATGTCCTGGTCATCCTGACACACTACGCCTAACAAATTATAATTAAGGTTTGGTTATACCATATGCTGTATCTTGTGTCATTAATTAAAGTATCATCCTTTAGCTCATTGATATATTAGTTACTTCTTCCTCATTGATCTCTGGTGTCACTTCTTCGTTTGCCTAACATCACCCAAACCAACCAAGAAGCTTAATACCGAACTGTTTTATGCAATTAGGTTTGCTATTAATATATACTACGATGTCGGTCCGTGCGTTACCGCACGGGAAAGTCAAAACTTGAAATGATTAACATTGTTTTTTTTCTACATTTCTAGTAAAAAATTTATGGTAATTCTTTAACTGCATAATATAAAAGTTATAAATAATGACTAAGATGAATCAACCAAATTAGTTAAATAAAATATTTATTGTATATATAAAAATGAAAAATCGATTTAGCGACAATAAGATAATAATGTTAATGATATATAAATCTAGGTTTACTGAATCATACTCAGATAATCAATTTTGAAAGATATTCACATAAAACAATTAAATTATTATTTTATCAAAATTTCTTAAAAATAATAAAAAAATCAGGAAGAAAAAGTTCATAGATGCAAATGCAACCAACCAAATTGACTAAAAAGATAAATCTATGAAAAATCTTAATTAATTACCTAAATTAATACTTGGAAGAGATAATAAATAAGAGTTAGATGGAAAACGACACCAAACAAAAGTTAGATAAATGAATCAATAAATAAAACAATCAATTTTTTTTTCACAAAGATGAGTGAATCAATGTTGATTAATAAATTGAAAGAAAATAATACTCAGAATTTTAAATTTGGAGATGTTAAACAATACTCAAAGAACAAAAAATCTTTTCAAAGTCCATAAATATATATATATATATATATATAAACAAAGAGTTGTGAAACAAAATATGCGAAAAGTAACAAATTTGAACATTGAAAGCTGGGAGCACGACGAAAAAACACATTTGTTGGATCAAATATTGCAACTTTTAAGATTATTAACAAATCTAAACAGTTAGAGGAGATAATAAAAACAATCTCATCCGTTATTTTTAAATTGATCTCTAAAAGTGAGTTTGCTGCAATATATAAATATATAAATCTATGAAAAAATAGAAATCACAATCAATTACTTAGATTAATACTTGGAAGAGATAATCGATGTATGTCTAAATGGAAAACGACACCAAACAAAACTTAGATGAATGAATCAATAAAGNGAAAGAGAGGAAAATATAAATATAACTACATATTGAACAAAAATTCTTCTAAACCCAAAACAGAGGTTACAAAAATGACTTTATTTTCATACTTGAGTCACGATGATGTTTTATGGCTACTGTCTTCTCCTCTCTGTGTGCCAACGGCTTTGTTAAACGACGTCTATGATTCAGCAATTTTTATATGAGACATAATGTTTTAGTTTCGTTTCATTTTGATGGACAAAAATAAATCACGTAAAAAGAAAGAGTTGAACACGTTCCAAGATTTGAAAATAAAAAACAAAATCATCAACTGAAAAATTATACTCTTGCTGAAATCCTTCAAACATCCCTCGTTGATATATCTGACCACTTGGATATGTCCTGGTCATCCTGACACACTACGCCTAACAAATTATAATTAAGGTTTGGTTATACCATATGCTGTATCTTGTGTCATTAATTAAAGTATCATCCTTTAGCTCATTGATATATTAGTTACTTCTTCCTCATTGATCTCTGGTGTCACTTCTTCGTTTGCCTAACATCACCCAAACCAACCAAGAAGCTTAATACCGAACTGTTTTATGCAATTAGGTTTGCTATTAATATATACTACGATGTCGGTCCGTGCGTTACCGCACGGGAAAGTCAAAACTTGAAATGATTAACATTGTTTTTTTTCTACATTTCTAGTAAAAAATTTATGGTAATTCTTTAACTGCATAATATAAAAGTTATAAATAATGACTAAGATGAATCAACCAAATTAGTTAAATAAAATATTTATTGTATATATAAAAATGAAAAATCGATTCAGCGACAATAAGATAATAATGTTAATGATATATAAATCTAGGTTTACTGAATCATACTCAGATAATCAATTTTGAAAGATATTCACATAAAACAATTAAATTATTATTTTATCAAAATTTCTTAAAAATAATAAAAAAATCAGGAAGAAAAAGTTCATAGATGCAAATGCAACCAACCAAATTGACTAAAAAGATAAATCTATGAAAAATCTTAATTAATTACCTAAATTAATACTTGGAAGAGATAATAAATAAGAGTTAGATGGAAAACGACACCAAACAAAAGTTAGATAAATGAATCAATAAATAAAACAATCAATTTTTTTTTCACAAAGATGAGTGAATCAATGTTGATTAATAAATTGAAAGAAAATAATACTCAGAATTTTAAATTTGGAGATGTTAAACAATACTCAAAGAACAAAAAATCTTTTCAAAGTCCATAAATATATATATATATATATATATAAACAAAGAGTTGTGAAACAAAATATGCGAAAAGTAACAAATTTGAACATTGAAAGCTGGGAGCACGACGAAAAAACACATTTGTTGGATCAAAAATTGCAACTTTTAAAATTATTAACAAATCTAAACAGTTAGAGGAGATAATAAAAACAATCTCATCCGTTATTTTTAAATTGATCTCTAAAAGTGAGTTTGCTGCAATATATAAATATATAAATCTATGAAAAAATAGAAATCACAATCAATTACTTAGATTAATACTTGGAAGAGATAATCGATGTATGTCTAAATGGAAAACGACACCAAACAAAACTTAGATGAATGAATCAATAAAGAAAACAATCCAAATTTTAACGAAGATGAGTGAATCATGTTGATTAATAAATTGAAAGAAAATAATACTCATATGTTGTTCCGCCGTATCTAACAGTAATAATAATCTAACTAAAAAAATTAACAGGTTTGGTGAAGAAACACTAACTGGTCATTCGCAACAAAAATATAAAATTACCTTGAATTAGAGATTTTTGCTTGTTAGTTAAAAAACACTTCAATAAAACAATTATTTAGATTTTATTTATGAACTTGTAAGTTTTGAAAATACTCGGAAAACAATTTTTCAAAATTTGTTTATGTAGTCTAGAAAAGTTTATATATATAATAAACAAAAATGTGTAAGACATAGATGTGTGAAATAAAAAGGTGTAAAAATTAATGGATGTGATTTTTGAAACATGGAGGTACAACAAAGAGATGCAAAATTAAGAGGTGTGATTTTTGAAAGATGAGGTGCGATGAAAAGACACGATTATTAATTTGCAACTGTTGGAGTCATTAATAATTAGTTTATATATATAATAAACAAAAAGATGTAAGACATTGAGGTGTAAAATAAAAATGTGTAAAAATTAATGGATGTGATTTTTGAAACATGGAGGTACAACAAAAAGATACAAAAAATAAGATGTGTGATTTTTGAAAGATGAGGGTACGATGAAAAGACACGATTAATAATTTGTAACTGTTGGAGTCCTTAATAATTTTAAATCGTTAGATGGAAAATAGAACTAATATCATCCCTTTGATTAAAGTTTATGCTATTATATATAGATAGCTAGCCTCCACTGGGAACTACGTCTTTCATAGATTATCACGTGGGTTGTTCCTTGCTTGGCTAGAGATCTCATACCGAATTTCGAAACCCTTGCATGCAGCTAGAGATTTCATTTTAATAATTTATGATGGCGGTTCACAATTTATCCCTCGTCAAGTCTTTATGAATTACATTATTTCCATCAAATTTGACATATTTATATATTAATAGATGCAAGCAAAATTTAGATATTGTTCAGCATGAACAATTTTAGACATAGGGTTGATAATATTTTTAGACTGATATATATCAGATAATGTTTCTTGAAAATAAAAATATTAGGCAAAAATCGGTACTCATACGTACATGGGTCAGGGTCACCAAATCAAAAAGTCGGTACACTTGGTTTTGAGATATCTCCCTATAAAATGGTGCAATAAGTCTAACTGTTAACCATCCTATCTTCCCATCTCCGCCTTCTTCAATTTTATTTCCAACCAACAACAGCAATGGAAAACCCTCTTCAAGAGCCCTTAACCACTTACCCAAAACCGGGTCCAACCAAAGAACAAGAACAAGTTGACGAAGAAATGATGGGCTTTCAAGCGTTGAGGATCACGAACTCATTGGCTTTGCCCATGGTTTTCAAAGCTGCCTTGGAGCTTGGCGTCCTCGACAGAATTGTTGCCGTTGACGACAACGTATGGCTCTCGCCTTCCGAGATAGCTATTGCTCTCCCTACCAAGCCCACCAACCCGGAGGCGCCAATGTTGCTGGACCGGATGTTACGGTTACTCGCCAGCCACTCGATATTGAAGTGTCGTATACATAGTTGAGACCGGATAAAACGATCGAATCCGAAAGTCCCAAAGGGTATACGCAGCTGAACCAGTTTGCACGTTTTTCTTAAACCGTGGTGACGACTCAGGTTCTCTCATGTCAAGTCTTTTTCAAAACTTGGTACGTACCTCATTATTTGCAAATCAGCCAAATTAGTAGTTAATCCTCAGTTATAACAAACCGGCTTATAACCTTCCTATTAAACCAATATGCAAAAAAGTACTATCTATACACGTCCTTTTAGTGAACAATTGAAGATTTGTTACAGGACACATCTGAAGGATGTGATACAAGAAGAAAAAGATGCATTCAGCTCCGCCCATGGCATGAAAATCTTCGAATACATTGGGTTGGAAGAACAATTTGCTAGTATGTTTAACCAGGCAATGTCAGAATTAATCTTCTGCCATGATCATGAAGAAGTTTTTAGAAGTTTACAAAGGATTCAAAGATGTAAATACTTTAGTTGATATTGGAGGAGGACTTGGCACCATACTAAATCTTGTCACTTGCAAATATCCTCAAATTAATGGTATCAATTTCGATTTAGCCGGGGTTTTAGCCACAGCTCCTTTGTATCCAGGTATACAACAGTAGATCACCAGTATGACAAATTGAAAATTGAAGTGTGTTTTCCAAAAAAAAAATTAAAATTTTCCTTTTCAGTTTTATTAAATCCTACTAAACATATGTTAATAGGAGTGGAGCATGTATCCGGAGATATGTTTAACTTTTAATCCAGCAAAATGGGTTCTAAAGACCAACATGTTCAGAAGCCAATTCACAAGAAATTGATAGGAAAATTAAGATTAAAATAAGAACTATAGAGCTAAGAGACAATATATTAAGAAGGGATGGAATTTTCCAGTACCTAGTTAGCATCAAGAGCACATGGAACAAAAGCAAGCCTCATGTGTTCCTTATGTCAGCAGCTCAATAAATTTCTTCACAGCAAAAAATAAATTTGAACAAGAGTTACATGGTTTAAAATCGATCCTCGACATTTAGCTATGGCCAAACATAGAAAAAGATTCCATTAAGTCATTTTATACCTCTGCTAGTAGCATTTCCCTGTGGCTTGAAACATTTCAAAAGTGAAAATCCCAGGAGAGGACTCAACCATCATGTTTCTGAAACTTTGCTCCGACTTCTGAGTAAAAGCTTTATGAAACGAAGGAACAAAGAAACTTGTAGGGTGAAGAGAATAGTTCTCTCCATGTAGACGCTGAAAAACCAGTATTAACAAAAAGCACAAATGATTGAAATAACCAATTCAAGATTAAGACTTTTCAACCCAACTCGATAAAAGAAGATTACATGGTAAGAATACAAGACTTTCTTCTTCCTGTATTCGTTATGCCTCATAATATGGAAAATGAGACACGAAATTCAAAGTCACAAAAATGGAAGCTCGAAAACTATTAAAAATCAGGTAAAAAAGCAGAAAGCTTTTACCCGAACTCGCTCAGTGTCAAGGGAGTATTGGAGAAGAAGGTCTCTCATGAAACTAGCTTTATCGATTCGAGTGGAATTGAGAAGTTGCTCGGGTAAGTAACGCTCAAGGGAGCTGAACAGAGACGGGCTAAAGCCCAAAGGTAGATCTTCATAGGTTGATGAGATTAACACGCACACCTGTTTCTGGAGCCGAAATAGAATACAATGATCATTGAGGACGAAAGGATCTTGGGAGCGAAGGATGTCGATGGCGGTCTCAGTGTCACCGGATTCAATCGAGTTTCAGATCCGGCGAATGATCAATCTGGAGTGGTAAGACGAGAAGAAATAGAAGGAGAGGAAGGAGACGATAATGGATATGAGGATGATGAATTGGCGTCGTCTTCACTCATGTCTCTTCGTCCATCTCCTCTTGTCGGCGATGAGAATTGGCCGGGGAACACACAGCTCTAGTAATTTTAATTTTAGTGGTGTTTAACTATTTAATTAGAATGGGTGCTTAAATTAGGAAAATAGAAGAATATGCGCTAAATTTGGAAGAAAAACTTAAATTGGTGTTATTTCTGAGAATCTCCCTAAACCAAAAAGAAGTTATTTTTATTTGGACGTTTAATACCCAATTGGTTTGAATTTGAATAAAAATACACCAAGTAGTAAAAACGTGTCATTTAAAACTCAAAACAATTAGTGTTATTATTTTCATACATACGATTTTTCAACAAAATCAAAATTCCAATTTTATTTCGGTTATCTAATTAATTTTTATTTTTAATATAAAAAAAAATCGGTTTTCTCCTAACCATATCAAACTGGGATTTTCCGGTTATCTACTTCTTTCTCTCTCTTCTTCCTCCTCCTCTCTCTAATCGTCGAATCCATACCTACGCTCAATACTAGATGAGAGTGATAGATTTGATGAGAGTAAGAACACATAATGTGTTAAAGGAAGAATTATATTAGACTCTCATGATTGTAATTGTACAAGATACATTCTTTTATATAGAGATGAGTTTCCTAAACTAAAATAAGAATAAATGTAAACTAAATATTATTTATACATTCTTGATAATGCTAAACTTCCTAAATCAATATTAACATTTATCTAATATCTTCTAGAATAATATCTTCATGATTTCTATTTTCGGGTTTATCATCTCGACCGTCGATCTCGGTTGATCTCGGTCGATCTCCGGTTCACCATCTCCCAATACCTCCCGGCAAGCTCATACATGGTAACACGAGTGAGATTAGACAAATCTTCAATATAACGGCTTTATACTCGGCCATCGGGTCATCATCGACGTTTATACCCGGTCATAGGATCATCGACGGCTTTTATACTCGGCTGTAGAGTCATCTTCGTGGCAATTATACTCAGTCATGGAGTCAATCTCCATCGATTTAAAATCACAAGTTTGGATCATTCTTCGAACTTCTTGTTCATAAAGAAACTTGTGTAGTCATGGTCGAATTCGAATTCATCATCGCCAAATCAGTATCGTATCCGTCGAAGTCATCCTCATGGCTCCGTCGAAGTAAAACAAAGAAACCACATGACGATACGTAAAGTAGCACAAACACGTACTATTATGCCCAAATCTCTTATACAAGAGACAAACACCATTCTTTTTTTTTTGTTTTTTTTTCACTTGGCCCACAGGCCGAACACAACCATACGTCTTGGTTAATATTCATAGTCACCACCACCAGCCAAATCATGGCCACACAAGACAACACACTCACGTGTGTGAAAACCAAATACCAGAATTTTTGTCTATAGAGTTTGGATAAATCTCATTACCAACTCACAATTAGAACAAAAAGAAAGAAAGACTCCAACGTTAAAAGAAGAAGCGATGGAGGAAGGTCAAAATAAAAGAAGAGAAACTCAATTTTTTTTTTCTTTGCGGAAGCTAACGTAATGGAACCATAAACCACATCAATGATCTTGGCTCTGATACCATGATAGATTTGATGAGAGTAAAAACACATAATGTGTTAAAGGAAAAATTATATTAGACTCTCATGATTGTAATTGTACAAGATACGTTCTCTTATATAGAGATGAGTTTCCTAAACTAAGATAAGGATAAATGTAATCTAAATATTATTTATACATTCTTGATAATGCTAAACTTCCTAAATCAATATTAAAATTTATCTAATATCTTCTAGAATAATATCTTCATGATTTCCATTTTCGAGTTTATCATCTCGACCGTCGATCTCGGTCGATCTTCGGTTCACCATCTCCCAATAGAGAGAGATCACTCAGATCAGAACATTGCAAGATGAATATACATATTGGTTTTAATCAAGTGTTACAAATTTCCTTATAAACTTGTCAATTTAAGCAACAACCAAGAAGGAAAAAAAAAAACCCAAACAGCAAATTTTATAGGCTCAAATCTTTCCAACACACTTTGTGTTTCGGGTTTACAAAGGCACTTGGGTCCCGCTTCTCATTGCCTGCTTCCTTCAATCTTCAATTCAAAATTCGAATTTTTTTGCTCTGTTCAAGCTCACATAAGTTCCACATAACAGTTGGGAGCTACTAGAAAACGATGACAGCGAATCAAGTGCCTCACATAACAGTTCAAGCACGTACAAAGAAGAGTGGCTAGAGAAAATCGTTGGGTTAGTGTAGGAACTGGGAAGCAGTTTACTTGTTTTGTTGATTTGAAGATAATAATTCGAATTGATGATACCAATTCGCAATGATATTGAAGACACAGCGATATATGGTGTCATGGTGATGTCGGCCAACATAATCATACACAAATACTTGAAACAACCAATACTTAAACTTTTTATAAAACTAGTATCTTAATTCCCTATATATTGAAAACCCTAAAATCGCCGCGAGAGAGAGAGTCGCCGCCAACTTCGATCCGCCTCTCCAATTACCCTTCCGGCGTCAGAAAGAGTTCCGTCCCGAGTAATTTTCTTCTTTTTGGTAGATCCTTTCAGTCCCCCGCTTCTTGCTATGTTATCACCGTCGGTTGTGTGCTTCCCGAAGGCAGTGGATCTGGCGATTCCTTGGTGTGTGAAGCGAAGATCCGTTGGGTGGGAGTCGCCGGTGAAGACTCTAATGCAGACGGTGGAGAACAGCGTCGAATCTTGGCCATGTCTGGTGGATCTGTGGCGAATCCGTTTATTGTTTTGTAACTGGTGGTTTGTGGTGAAACCGGTGGTTTGTGGGCTTCGGAGAGCAGTGAGGGCTGAAGCTTTTCCTCGACGAGCTTCAGTGGTGGGGTTTAGATTCTTCTTCAAACCTTACCTCTCATATCAGCCATGGCGGTGTCCTGTAGCAAGGGGTGGTGGCGTTTTGTTTTCTTTCAGTCCGGCCAAGGTGGTGAATGCCTCGTAACTGAACGAAAGTGATGTTGTCAATTTGAACTTGCACTATGAGGTGATGATATGCTAATCTGTGCTCCAATTTATAATTTTGATGATTAGCATTCTGGTTTTGTATAGTTAGTTCGGAGAACAATCTATTTCGCTGGTTATTATAGCTTCGTGACTCTTGGTCGGGTCAATCAGATGTAGTGTCCGTTTTAGGTTTAAGCCCGGAACAGAGAAAGCCGGAGAGACCAAGCTTTTCTAATAATGCGCCTCTGGGTGTTGAAGCTATTGAGACAAGTTCTACACGTCGATCATGAGGATCTCATAGCTGGATTTTGAGCTTTTTTCAGTAGTAGCTTAGGCCTCCTCTGTGTTAGTATTTGTTTTCGTATCATTGGGTCAATTTAGGTGGTTTAAGAGATGATTTCACTCCGAGTCGTGGAGTGTTATCTATCTCATGGTGGTTAAAAAATGCAATGGTTCTCGATTGGGTAGCGTTGGATCCGCCTAGTGTTCCAGGGTTGTACTTGATCAACCATTGCATTTGTTTTGATCCAAGTCTATGGAGGTGAATGTAATGTGTCTTTGATTTGGTTGTAACTTTGATTTGGTGAATGAAAAGTTGATGCTGAGCCAAAAAAAATCCTTATATATTAATAGGGAAACACACTTTTGAAACAGCTGATGTGTCGCCACCATAGAGTTTTGTGCACCTTTTAGCAAAATATCTTTAAATTTTCTACTTAATTACATTAACATGCCACTATATTTAAAAAACAATTAACTGAATAATAATTAGATATGTCATTATTTCTCACATAAATTTAAATATCACATATTAAAACTAATTAAATAATTACATACTATTTTAATGCAAAACTTCAGTAAAATTTACTTACAAATATACAAGTCAAAGTTATATTGATTTCTTAAAATCAATAGAAGTAAAATATTCTAAAATGACTATAAAAACATATCAGTTAATATAAAGTTAATAAAAATAAAGAACATATAACTTATTAACATAATCATATAAAAACAAAATGTTATTTTTATGTTTGTATTATTACCATAATAATTTAAATAACAAGCTTCAATAATTATTATAATTGATTATAGAAATAAGTATATTACCCATGAATTATCTCTAACTTCTTAAAAGAAACTTAATTCCCAATAAATATAGATTTATATATACTCATAAATAAATATAAAAATGACAACAAATTAGGGGATATCATGATATGTGATGATTTATATATATCTAAGTATGTAAATTAATTATTCTCAACATTTAGTGTCATTATTCATTAAAAAATGGAAATATTGATAACCAAATATGAATATGGGTTCTAATTGTATATTCACTATGTGCTATAAAAAAAGGAATGAGACAATGACCATTTCATTATAAATAAACTTATTACCCAAAAAAAATCATAATATATTTAAAATGAGTGACTATTAGATTATGCAAAATTGTTAAGTTACTCGATAAACTATAAATATAAATTTGATTTTTAAAACACACAAAATTATATCTTGCCATAAATTGTAACATTTTATAAATATTTTTTTTACTACGTTCACATATTTCATGGGTGAAATGTATTCTTACACGAATACGTTGATTTTGGAATTTCATTAATTTTTCATAATGGTTTTTTGGTAATAATCGGTCATTTATAGAAAATATTAACAAACCGAATAACTCAAAATATTGAAATAGCCTAATCAAAAAACTTAAATCAATAAATTATATTATCTTCAGAAAATTTAGTTTAAAATCTAATTGTTACTAAAATATAATAAAATTAAATAATTAAACTACCGAGTAATTTAGTATATGTTGTTATGGTTAAATAAGGAATATGCAAAATTGTTGTGATTACAAAATAAAACATAAGAAGATATGAATTTGAAGAAAACTTTTATTTATCCTAACTTCAAAAACAAAAAAAAACAGCAAAAAACTCCAAAAAAGCTCTGTGCCCCAACTATCGAGGACCTCCGCTTAGCCTCCATCTCCGGTGCTGGCAAAGCTTTTGCTTGCCGGCGTCAGGACTCTTGTCTCCCTTTTATCTCGTGTTTCTTAAAGATTTCTCTTTTAATGTCGATTTGGTCACTTACTAAATCTTCTCAACTTCTCCCCGGTAAACCTCTTATCAACGACGACCATAACTTCTCTGATAAATTTGAGAGGACTTTCCCGGCGAATCCCCTTCCACCTGAACCGCTGATAGCCCCATCTCTGTCGCATCTAAACCTAGAGAAATCCTCTTTGTCCAGCGGCGCTTCAACGCTCAAATCTGAGGCGAGTCTCTCTGATTCCCCCAGATCTAAAGATGTTGGGTCTTCTTTGTCTCCTATTGAAGACCTCCCTCTCCGGATCTCACTGCAGATATTGACCCCCACACCTCCCCCTCGATTCCAGCCTGATCTCTCAAGATTCAGCTATAAGCTCTCGGGAGTCCTACCGTCAGAATGGCTCAAACCGGGTTTTGCTCTGGTGATGACTTCGAGAATGAACGGCGGCGGCGCAACCCTAACGTCCCTTGGTGGCCCTCGACTGGACCCTCCATTTCACCAAATGGGCTTCGGCCCATTTATTTTCTCATCGAGGCCCTGTGATCCAAATCTTATTCTTCAAAAGTCCAGGTTCGTTCTAAATATTTCATTGTTCTCCCGTAACATACTTTTGTGTCGATACATGGAACCATTTGTTCGAAGACTGCATTTGGAACATAATCAATCAATGTTGCTATGGGGGTACAATCTTTATTTGAAAACCTTGCCATTAGAATCACCTAAGGGTACTACTCATGCTTATCAATGCTTGAAGAAGACCGGCATTATGATCTTGTCTCTAAGGAGCGGTGGTTACCGAAACTTCTCCAACCTTTCCTCCTCTCCGTTTCATCTGATCCCTGAGTCCTGCCAATTGCCTTGTTGCATCTTCTGTTTGAGATCCCAAAGCTTGAGGAAGAACGACATTATGATCTCCTACCAATGGCGAGGAGATTAGCGTACCTTCCTCAACCTTCTCCTACCATCTCCCTTGCTTCCCGAGCCATATCAAAAGCAAATCATCAAAAGCCGGAAGATTATTCCCACAACCCAAAGCTTGATGAGTTACAGCATTATGATCCCATCTCTAAGGAATGGTTGTTACCGTAACATCTCCAAGCGAACCCTACCCAACCTTAAATCTGAATCCACCCTCCTCATTGCTAATGAGCAAACCTTTCCATTGAGCCTCTTGGCCATGGAACCCTTTTCATCGTCCCAATGTCTATTGATAAGGACAATTCCCCATGTTCACGCCTTGTTCGTGAATGTGGCTTCGACTTCCCTTGGAATCGTTTGTGATTTGATGGTTCACCGCCCTTGTCTCTGATATCTCTTGGAAATATTGTCGAATCTATATTTTTTACCTTTTTATGCTTATGGTTGTAACCTTCTTAATTTTGGTCTTGTATTGGCAAAAACTCTAAGCTCTCTAAGCTCTTATCCGAATGATTGAATGAAATGAGACCTTTGCACAAAAAAAGAAGATATGAATTTGATTTTACGCACAAAAGACATGTTGCAATAAATAGTAACATTCTATCAATATTTTCTCAACGATAAAACCTCTTATACATTCAAAGATTTCACGGGTGAAACATATTTTTTACACGAAAAATACAGTTTTGAATAAATAAATAAATAAAAAACTTTAATTACATATTATGTATTTATGTTTGACACAAACAGATATTAATACTATAATAATAATTTTACTTATAATAATTTTTTTTAAATCGATTTATGCAGGTTGTTACATAGCTTATGTTATTACAACTGTACCAACAACATTGTGTGCCCAAAAATTTAGTGACAAAATGAATCACTGATAGATGATACCTAACTACTAACTATATTAAGCCCAACCTTGTAAATGTTACTAAACAAAGTAGTTGGGTGCATGTGCGAGGGGCTAACGTTACAATTAAATACTGCGCTTTGATTGATGCAAATGGAATTTTCGACGGACTCTTTATAACTAGCTATTTAGCTGGATGCTCATATGTAAGAATACTGAACAAGTTAATTGAATTTATAGTTTAATAAACTCTAACAAGATCTCATAATTTGCAATCAATAATAAATTCAGAATTAAAAAAAAAAACTTTAACAAGAATCGTCAGTTTGATTATTTTTTTCCTTTTTTAAAAATGAATTTTTGTTTTCTAATTTAAATACTTAATATTCATAAATGCTAGATTTGGAATAATTTAACATGCATGCCAACTTTAGAGGAAAAACCTAAAGTTATGTTATTTTTAGAAATAGTTGTAAATTAATAAAGTTCTCAATAAAAATTAGTTTTTAGAATAAAATTAATCTTTGATATCATCTTCTTCGTAAAGTTCGCCGATAGCTTGTACCGGGCTACCGGCGACTGTCGCAGCTTCAAAACAAGGTATGTAATGACGTCGCTAATAATCCTAACGACTCTAAATTCCAATTATTAAAGTCGCACGACAGGATTACATGAAAGATAAAGAATAACAAAAGGAGAAATCAAAGATTTTTTTGTTGTTTCAGTCGCAACTCTGTACCTAAACACCGTTTAGTTGACTCATTACTTTCTATTTTGCCACTGATTCCTTCATGAACAAAAAATTATAAACAACGAACAATGGTTACCCCAGGGGGAGATATGAATTAAAGAATAAATCACGTAAAAAGAAAGCGTTAAATCACACAAAAATCTTGTGTCATTAATTAAAGTATCATCCTTTAGCTCATTGATATATTAGTTATATCTGCCTCTCTGTCTCTGGTGTCACTTCTTCGTTTGCCTAATATCACCCAAACCAACCAAGAAGCTTAATACCGAACTGTTTTATGCAATTAGGTTTGCTATTAATATAAGATAGCCTCCACTGGGAACTACGTCTTTCATAGATTATCACGTGGGTTGCTCCTTGCTCGGCTAAACCCTTGCTCATCTAGAGATTTCATTTTAATATTTTATGATGGCGGTTCACAATGTATCCCTCGTCAAGATCTTTATGAATTACATTATTTCCTTATATATATATATATATATATATATATGAAAATTTGACATATTTATATATTAATCGATGCAAGCAAAATTTAGACATTTTTCAGCATAAACAATTTTAGACACAGGGTTAGTTATATTTTTATCTTCAAAATAAAGATATTAGGCAAAAATCTGTAGTCATGCATGGGTCAGGGTCACCAAATCAAAAAGTCGGTACACTTGGTTTTGAGATATCTCCCTATAAAATGGCGCACTAAGTCTAACTGTTGAAACCATCCTATCTTCCCACCTCTGCCTTCTTCAATTTTATTTCCAACCAACAACAGCAATGGCAAACCATCATCAAGAGCCCTTAACCACTTACCCTAAACCGGGTCAAACCAAAGAACAAGAACAAGTTGACGAAGAAATGATGGGCTTGCAAGCGTTGATGATCACGAACTCATTGGCTTTTCCCATGGTTTTCAAAGTTGCCTTGGAGCTTGGCGTTCTCGACACAATTGTTGCCGTTGACGACGACGTATGGCTCTCGCCTTCCGAGATAGCTATTGCTCTCCCTACCAAGCCCACAAACCCAGAGGCGCCAATGTTGCTGGACCGGATGTTACGGTTACTCACCAGCCACTCGATATTGAAGTGTCGTATAGTTGAAACCGGAGAAAACGATCGAATCCGAAAGACCCAAAGCGTATATGCAGCTGAACCAGTTTGCACGTTTTTCTTAAATCGTGGTGATAACTCGGGTTCTCTCATGTCCTTGTTCATGTTGCTCCAAAGCCAAGTCTTTTTCAAAACTTGGTACGTACCTCATTATTTGCAAATCAGCCAAATTAGTAGTTGATCCTTAGTTATAACAAACCGGCTTATAACCTTCTTATTAAACCAATATGCAAAAAAGTACTATCTATACACGTCCTTTCAGTGAACAACTGAAGATTTGTTACAGGACACATCTAAAGGATATGATTCAAGAAGAAAAAGATGCATTCAGCTCTGCCCATGGCATGAAGAAACTCTTCGAATACATTGGGTTGGACGAACAATTCGCTGGTATGTATAACCAGGCAATGTCAGAAACTTCTAGCATGATCATGAAGAAGATTTTAGAAGTTTACAATGGATTTAAAGATGTAAATACTTTAGTTGATATTGGAGGAGGACTTGGCACCACACTAAATCTTGTCACTTGCAAGTATCCTCAAATTAAGGGTATCAATTTCGATTTAGCAGGGGTTTTGGCCACTGCTCCTTTGTATCCAGGTACAACAGTAGATCATTAGTCTGACATGTTGAAAATTGAAGTGTTTTCCAAGAAAAATCAAAAATACTTTTTCAGTTTATTAAAATCCTACTACTAAAAATTTGTTATAGGAGTGGAACATGTATCCGGAGATATGTTTATAGAAGTTCCAAAAGGGGATGCAATCTTCATGAAAGTAAGTATACTGCATTTAAATGAAAAAGGCTAATACTTTTATGATTTAAACAGTTCATTTACAAACTAGGTTGGATGAATTGCTGGCAGTGGATATTACATGCCTGGAACGACGAAGATAGTGTAAAGATACTAAGAAACTGTTGGAAGAGTCTTCCGGAAAAAGGAAAAGTGGTAATCGTTGACATGGTTACACCAACGGAACCAAAGAGTGACGACTTTTTCTCTAACATAGTCTTTGGCATGGACATGTTGATGTTAACACAATGCTCGGGTGGTAAAGAGAGGTCGTTTTCTCAGTTTGAAGCTTTAGCCTCTGCTTCGGGTTTTCAGAAATGTGAAATAGCTGCTCTCGCTTACACATTTTCTGTTATCGAATTCCACAAATAGATTCAGAGTTTACAACGAAAACAATAATAAGCAATACTTGATTTCGTGTGAGGAGATTATAATTAAAATAAACGTTTATCTTCAATGGTTTTTTTATAATATATTTAAATTGTTTGTAATGAAGATTTGTGCTATTGGTTGTTTGTTCTTCTTTCAAGATTGTGTTGATCATTTTACAGTTGGGACATTGTCTCTATGCTAAATTAATATTTGGGAGTGTTTCACGGTAAAAAAAAAAAAAATCTAGAACCTCTAACTTAATTAATATTAACCCGCGGAAAATTTCGGGCTGAACTTTTTTTAAGAAATTTTTTAATAATTTATTTTGTTATTATGTTATTTATGAATGTTTGTGATTAAAAATTCAGTTTGTTTATATTAAAAATTTTGTATTTTAAAAATGTTTATTGAAAACCTCTCAATAAAATATTTGCATGTAACGAATAAAATTGTTTAAACCTTTGTCAATTAATCGCAATCCTTGTTATAGTTGTGAAGTAAGTAAAAATATATAACAAACATGTAAAAATATCAACTAAATATAGCTAGTGAAAGTTCTGAAAAACTTCTTAAAAAACAACATTCATTGTCTTTTTTCTGTGGCTTTCGTTACTTGTCTGTAATAAGCACTTTCAAGCATTAAATAAATTCAAATCTCAACTTAGTTTATTTTCCTAAAAAACAATGGCTAAAAGAAAAATATAATTTTTTTAAAATAAATAAGATACTATATCTATATCTTTTATTTTTTATTTATTAATTTTTAAAATCTAACCCACAGAACTGTTATAATTTTATTATATTTGATTTTTAATAAATAAATTTAATCCATGCTTAAAAAGTTTTTTGATAAAATTTGTAGTTATATAGAGTTTTTTCGATTAGATTTTTAAAATCTTAGCTGTTAATTTTTTTTTAAGTACAAATTAGTTTTGATTCTAATAGATTTTTTTTTTACTTTTCTACAATTTATTTTATTTTATTTGTCCCAATTTTCGTTTTTTAATTAATTATATTTATTTAATTAATTAATCTTAATTAAGTTTTTCTAATGACAATTGTATGTAATTTTTTACACATTTTAAGGTTAGTTTCATATTTGTACTTCCCAATTAATATATTTTCCCAATTAATATATTAGGATATACAGATTCCAAAAGACTTTACAAAGAAATTACACACATAACCACTGTGATAAAACTCAGAATACTTGCTAAAACATTGAATTCAAGAAACGATTTTAACAAATTAATATATTGCTGAAAGATCAAAAAGTTTTTTTAGGACACTATTATGCAGAAACAATTATGTTCAAAGTATATAACATAAATGGTTATGCATTATCTAAATGATAGCATGTTGTATATATAATATAAAATTGTAAAATTTATAATAACATGTCGTCAAATTGAATATTTTTAGTCATATGAATAAATAGTTTTAAATTTTAAAACAAAGCAAACTATCTTATATTAAAGAGATCAGATGATGTTGCTTTTGGATCTACAAATCACAAAACAATTTCATGATACTATCCTTTTCAAATCAAAATAGTAAGCAAATCTATAAATAATATACCTGGGAAAATCCACTAGTTTTATGGGAAAAAAACATTAGTCCGCCCTAACAATAGAACTTTGTAAACAAAAGAACTTTGTAAAAAAAAAATACATCTCGAACAAATTTCATCTAAACTAAAACAGAGGCTACAAAACTGTCTTCAATTTCACATTAATGCTTATTTGTGTTCTCATCTCCTGTGTGTCAACTGTCAAAATGACATTGTTAGAAAATTGAGTAGAGAGCCACAATTAAGTAGTTGAGTTCCTGCAATGAATCTTCTTCTAGTTTGCGATTCATTGTCTGGAGCTCTGCTAGTTAAAGGTTGTGGGTTTCGTCAACCTTTTTTATTCAAATGTAGAGTCTGTTCGTCGTCACAATCACATACTCTTATGACCTTATCTTCTCAGGTCGACGTCTAGACTCTAGGGTTTCTTTTCTTTTTTACCCGCATAACGTCTAGGGTTTCTATTTTCTAAGCTAGGGAGAGCAGCAAATTGATACAAAGAGGTAAGGTTTATTTGGTTCATTTTTATGGGCCTTTCTTTCCACTTATGGGTCATTTGGCCTATTTATCCTTTTTTCTTCAGAAAATGATGAAAATCAAATAGTAGAAATGGTGAAAACGTGGTGTAATTTGTCTGTCTTAGTTAAATATATATAATTTTTTTGGTTAACAACTTTATAGATTAAATAATATATCATAAAGCATGGTTATAGTGTGTCGTATTTCTCCGTCTTAATTAAATAATAATATCATAAGCGTTGTGTGTCGTATTACCGACGTGGCGTGGGATGTTTATCCTACCACAACCGACCACAATATTACTCCAAACTCTTTTACAAACTTTTTAAACGTTTATTTGGTTAGGGATGGTTGAAGGATTAATTTCACTGATTTTACACTTGGTTATCTCACTATAAAATGGCGCTCTAAGTCTAATTGTTGAAGCCATCATATCTTCCTTCCCATCTCTGCCTTCTTGATTTTTCCAATCCACAACAACAATGACGAGCCATCTTCAAGAGCCCTTAAACATTTACCCTAAACCAGGTCTAACCAAAGAACAAGTTGACGAAGAATTGATGAGCTTGCAAGCGTTCAGGATCACCAACTCGTTGGCTTTTTCCCATGGTTTTCAAAGCTGCCTTGGAGCTTGGCGTCTTTGACACGGTCGCTGCCGTAGGCAAAGACGAATGGCTCTCCTCTTCCGAGCTTTTGCTCTCCCTACCAGGCTCATCAACCCAGAGGCGCCAATCTTGCTAGACCGGATGTTACGGTTACTTGTCAGCCACTCGATCTTCAAATGTCGTGTAGTTGACGATAGAACCCGAATGACCCAAAGGGTATATGCAGCCGAACCCGTTTGCAAGTTTTTCTTAAACCGCGGTGACGACTCGGGTTCGCTCATGACCCAGTTCATGTTGCTCCAGAGCGAAGTCTTTTTCAAAACTTGGTACGTACCTCATTTATTTGCAAATCAACCAAATTAATTATACTAGTTGATGGCATCAATTGTATAAGACCAATATGCGGTTTAAAAGTACCCCATACACGTACCTTTGATGAAAAATTGAAGATTTGTTACAGGACACATCTGAAGGATGTGATACAAGTAGGAAAAGATGCATTCAGTTCTGCCCATGGCATGGGACTCTACGAATACATTGAGTTGGACGAACAATTCGCTGGTATGTTTAACCATGCAATGTCAGAATCTTCTACCATGATTACCAAGAAGTTTTTACAAGTTTACAAAGGATTCAAAGATGAAAAGACTTTAGTTGATATTGGAGGAGGACTTGGCACCATACTAAGTCTTGTCACTAGCAAGTACCCTGAAATTAAAGGGCATCAATTTCGATTTAGCTGCAGTTATAGCCACTGCTCCTGATTATCCAGGTACATGTCATTTGATCGACAAGTAGAAAACTGAATAGTGTTTTCCATAACCTTTTTTTTGTATTGACCTAATTTTATTTAGTCCTACTAAAATCTGTTACAGGAGTGGAGCATGTATCCGGAGATATGTTTATAGAAGTTCCAAAAGGAGATGCAATCTTCTTGAGAGTAAGTTATATATACTTCATTTGAATGAAAAAGGTTAATGAATAAACTATATATATTTACAAACTAATTAAGATATGGATAAAATGTTTGTAGAGGATATTACGTGACTGGAGCGACAAAGATTATGTACAGATACTAAGAAATTGTTGGAAGAGTCTGCCGGCAAAGGGGAAAGTGATAATAGTTGACACGGTTGCACCATCAGAACCAAAGAGTGACGACGACAATTTCTCTAACATTGTCTTCGGTGTGGACATGTTAATGTTAACACAATGTTCGGGTGGTGAAATGAGGTCATCTTCTCAATTTTAAGCTTTAGCCTCTTCTCATTTTTTTTTTAACAAAAAAGAAAAAAAAAAAAAAAAAAACTGGTCTTGCTTATACGTATTCTGTTATCGAATTCCACAATGAGATTCAGAGTTTACCAAAAAAAAAAAAAAAAATTGATTTCGGTG
The DNA here is from genome assembly GCF_000633955.1 of Camelina sativa. Classification (NCBI taxonomy): domain Eukaryota; kingdom Viridiplantae; phylum Streptophyta; class Magnoliopsida; order Brassicales; family Brassicaceae; genus Camelina; species Camelina sativa. The sequence goes on along the minus strand of NC_025695.1, from coordinate 4,847,650 downwards.
GGAGGAGATCATGAACTAAAAAAAGTTTTTACTTGATGGTTTTTTAATAATAAAAAAATGTTTGTAATAAAGTTTTGTGGGTGATATTGGTGTTTGTTTTTTCTTTCAAGATTGTGTTGTCGCTTAGTGTCAAAAAAATGTAATAATTCTGATCATGTTAGTGTAATACAGTAGTTGGGACATTGTAGTACTTGATGCTCCCAATTAATAATTGGAGTGAGTTTACGTTATCTTGCCTAATCAAATATAACTTCGATATAGGAATTAATGGTTCGTCTCCAACAGAAATTAAAAAAAAAATCGGAACCACACCGATGACAAATTTTTATGTATAAATGTGGCTAATGGCTAACTAATTGCGGAATATTAACTGAGTGAGAGATTCTCTCAGTGACAATGTATATTGATTGATCCCAGTCCAAAGATTTGATTGAGGTCTCAGCGCCATCTTTGGCGGCAAAGATGTTGTTATCACCGACTCATTCCATCCGGTTCCCATCTCCGGTAAGCTTTTCCTGGCGCTAGACGAAATTAAATGTTGTTTTTTTTTATTATCACAAAACGAGATGTTAATGAGGGATAATACCAATAACCAGTAGAAATCTGGAATCCTTCACAAAGTTATCCATAAACCAAAACCTACGATTTACCTAATTAAACCACCCATCATCGTATGTTTATTGATTTGTTGTATTCTCGAGATTTCTTCACAACACGAAAATTTATTCTTTTTTCAAAAAATCATGCCATATATTGGGCAACTTGCACCAAAATATTTTTTCTGTTAGTCTTTATTTGTCTTTTTGCCCTTACCTTGGCTTAATTTGACCTATTTTTGCAACTTGCGCTATACTAAAAATTCTAGATTAGGATCCGTGCTAGAGCACGGATTGAAATTCATTTTATTTATATTATAATTTTAGAATAAAATATAATTTATATGATTGTTTTTAATAGTTTTTTTTGATAAAACATTATGTAATAAAATCATATGCTAAATATGATGGCTTGAAAAAGCACCTATTTTGTAAATTTATATTGTTAATTTTGTAATTTTATGTATGAGAAATTATTATGTTTGTTGTTTGTCTTTATTTTAATTTTTGAACATGTTTGGTGAAAAGTTTTTTAATATGACGTGTGCTTTGGTAAGATTTTATTTTCAACTACATAATAATATCTCGGAAATCACGATTAAGTTTGATAAATTCTCAAAATTTTATTCCTTTTTATGCCTAACAGTATATATTTTGTAACAATACATGGAATGCTAAATATTTTATTTTGGAAATTGTATAAATTATTAGAATATTTTTTTAAGAGGATTCTTTCAGATATTCTTAAGTGTATTCATATAGCCCAAATTGACCAATTAATCTATAACCTTTTTTTTAATCAACCTATATTTAATCTATAACCTATTTTGTAACCAACTTATAAAATTTATATAGTCTACTAAAAAAGTTGTGTACTTCCGTTTTATGTATTTTAGTGAAAGGAGATTTGCATGATTTATATTGAAAGTTTGGAAGATTCTCATTAAGATTTTATATTCAATTGCAGAATAATATTTCGGAAATTACGATTAAGTGTGAGAAATTGCCAAGATTTTATTCCTTTTTTATGCTTAACAATAAATTTTTATTCTCTTTAATAAGTTGGTTAACAATGTGGGTTACTAATAAAATCTGCCGAATCTACCGAAAATAAATTTGGAATATCTTCTTTTAAGATTTTTGGAAATAACGTGTTCTAGCAATAAAATCTTCCGAAAATAAATTTCGGTTGCACCACTATTTATCTTGTAACCAATTAATTTATCAATTTGAAATATTCTCTTGAATCCACTATTTAACTTGTAACCAATTAATGTATAACCTATTTGTTATTATAACCAACTTATTAAAATTATATAGTTTACAAAAACAATGTTGTGTACTCCCGTTTTATTATAAATGGGATTTTGTTAAACAAGTTATAAGTTGTAACCAATGATTATTTTCTAAAGTCATCGAATCTTTTTTTTTTCCCCGGGGGCAACGATATGTCTGACTAATTAATTCTTTCTTTTTGTTAATTGACTGTTTCATCGACGAATGTTTCGTGTGTGGACTGTTTCATCCTTGCAAACTAAGTCATTCAACTATATAAAGTATGTCGGATTAATACTACGTGGTTACGACTTACGGCAGTGACCTCGGCTATACATGTCTACACTACATTCGTCTTGTTTTTCATATACTTTAAAAATGTTTGTTGTATAAGTAAATTACCTTTCCATCTCGATGTATTATTTGGATCAGAAACAGGGTTATTTCATGACATTTACAAATTACAACCAAAAAAGAAGTAAACTATGTCTTCTTTATTAGTTAGAACAGAATAATGTGAAGATACACATTTCCATTCAAAACATTCGAAGACATATCTGAATTAGCATGTTAAGATACATATTTGGATCTGAGTTATATGTTAAGTGTTACATGTGAGTTACAACGTCTACTGATGATGTAAATAGCATGAGTGTGTTGCGAGGTCCAACACAATGTCCTTATCAAATTAAAATATACAATACAATTTTTTATTTTTACAATAAGTTCACACAAATTATAAAACCTTTTTAGTTAAAATTTCAACCATATTATTCAATTTAACTGGATAAGATCTTTATTGTATGCTAGTTTTAATTTTGACAAGATGTTGATGTTTTAAAGATTTGTATCTTCAGTTAAACAAACAAAAAGAGGAAAATTTCTTATGTACGTAAATGTAACTATTCTAATACGTAATTACGTCATTAGCAGAAAGGGCGTTAATAATTGGATTCTTAATAATTAGTAATTTACTTCTTAACTAAACAAAAAAAACTTCTTCGGATAAAACACCCTTGAAAAAGTCTTATCCATTCCTAAATATGAGTTTAAAATATTTCCAAGATGTGCATATAAACATAAACAGTCACTGTTTTATTATTTCAACGGCACTTAACCAAAACCAAAAACAAAGAAAATGAAGAGACATCTCAACGACCTCGTCTTAGTGTTTCTCGTTTTTATCTTCCCCGTGGAATTGGTAAAGGGACAGAATACGACAATCCAAGTGATTAATGTTGGGGTTGTGACTGATGTTGGGACAACTTCCTCCAACTTGAGCTTGCTCGCCATTAACATGTCTCTCTCAGACTTTTACTCTACTCGTCCAGAATCTCGGACTAGGCTTCTTCTTAACTTTGCCGACTCGAGGGACGATGTTGTTGGCGCTGCAGCAGCTGGTATGTTATCTCGATACTCTTGAATGGTTTGATTGTTTCTATAGGTAAACGTGAAACGCAAGTAAAAGCAAAATATTTCGTTTGTTTGTATTTTGCGTTTCCATGTAATTACTATTATAAAATCTAAAAAGGGTTTATAGTTCAGAAATGTGATTTTTCCTTCTGCATTTTGTTTTCTCGTTCATGCAACTGCTAATATTGTTTTTGAAACAATTGAGTCCTAGCTCTCTATCATTATGCACATCACATATCTACACATGTAACATGTTCATTGCTGGAAGGCTAAATTTGAGAATGTGAGAATAGGGTTGTTCGTTTTTTTCATTTCGGATGCGGCATACGATATTGTTCCTTTTAATCACGTTCTCTCCAACATGCACAATCTATGTTTTCATCAAAACGGCATAATCACATTTTCCATTTAAATCTGCATAATCACATTTTTGTTGTCGAAAACCGCAAAATTGCGTTTTTTTTTTGTCAAAACCGTTGAATACCGTGTTTACGTGAAATCACGTTTTGGCATCCGTATTGTGGAACTGGAATCTCTTTTTGGCGGGTCAATACCACACATATTCTTGTAGCTTTTAGTTTCTACACTCTAAAATTTACTTCATTTATGCTATGTTTGTAACCATATGCATAATTTACACTGTTTACATAATTTTAAACGTAACCGTGGTATTGTGTACAAGGCATCAGCTCCACACAGGTATAGACATTTAGTCATCACTACCTTCCATTTGGCATCCTCTTTTCAAGTTTCCTCATCCTCATATAACACCACATTTTTTATGTTTCTGCAGCTCTTGATCTTATAAAGAACAAGGAAGTGAAAGCAATTCTGGGGCCAAGAACTACAATGCAAGCTTCTTTTGTGATCGAGGTTGGCCAAAAATCTCAGGTGCCGATTATATCGTTTTCTGCAACGAGCCCTTTCCTTGAATCTGGCCGTAGTCCATACTTCTTTCGCTCTACTTACGACGACTCATCTCAAGTGCAAGCCATAAGCGAGATCATAAAGGTGTTTGGTTGGAGAGAGGTTGTGCCTGTATATGAGGACAATGCGTTTGGAGAAGGTATAATGCCTGGTCTTACCGATGCATTACAAGCGATAAACATCCGTATACCATACAGGACGGTGATATCTCCCAATGCAACGGATGATGAAATCTCTGCGGACCTTCTCAAACTGATGACCAAACCAACCAGGGTGTTTGTGGTTCATATGAATCGGTTCCTCGCTTCAAGATTTTTTGTAAAAGCCAAGGAAACTGGTCTCATGAAACAAGGGTATGCATGGATCCTCACTAATGGGGTTATAGATCATCTAGTTTTGATGAACCAAACCGATATTGAAGCAATGCAAGGGGTAATAGGCATAAGGACTCACTTTCCGATATCTGAAGAGCTTAAAACGTTTAGATCAAGGTTGGCAAAGGCACTTCCGGTTTCAGAGTTGAACATCTACGGATTGAGAGCTTATGATGCAACCACCGCATTGGCAATGGCTGTTGAAGATGCAGGAACAACTAACTTGACTTTCAGCAAAATGGATGGAAGAAACATATCTGACCTGGAAGCACTTAGTGTCTCAGAATATGGTCCAAAGCTTATACGCTCGCTCTCCCGGATTCAGTTCAAAGGACTTGCTGGTGACTACCATTTCACTGATGGAGAACTACATGTATCAGTGTTTGAGATTGTCAATGTAATCGACGGTGGAGGAATGGTGGTAGGATTCTGGACGCAGGATCAAGGACTGGTAAAAGATTTGAATCCCAGTTCGGGAACTACACGTAGTTTCTCCAGTTGGAAGAATCATCTTAACCCGATCGTCTGGCCTGGGATTACCTTAGCTGTTCCAAGGGGATGGGAGATCCCAACAAACGGAAAAAAGCTGCAAATTGGTGTTCCCGTTGGTACTTTCCCTCAGTTTGTGAAAGTTACAAAAGATCCTACAACCCATGAAACCACAGTAACAGGGTTTTGCATTGACTTCTTTGAGGCTGTAATTCAAGCGATGCCGTATGATGTCTCCCACAGATTCATTCCTTTTGGAGATGATGATGGAAAAACTAACGGTAACTTCAACGACTTGTTGTACCAAGTGTATCTCGGGGTGAGCCTGAAACCATTCCTCATTCTTCATTCTCTTCTGATCATAACTCAATTATTGCTCTGAAACAATACCTTCCTTGTCTATGAGGCAGGTATATGATGCTGTGGTGGGTGATACGACGATATTGGCAAATAGATCTTCCTATGTTGATTTCACTTTGCCATACACAACATCGGGCGTGGGGATGGTCGTCCCTTTAAAAGACGAGGTAGAAAGAAGCAGTTTGATCTTCTTTAAGCCTTTGACACGGGGGCTTTGGGGGATGACCCTTGGTTCCTTTTTTGTTGTTGGTTTTGTTGTGTGGTTTCTTGAACGAAGGGTGAACACAGACTTCACTGGACCTGTCCAGTCTGTCCAGTACCAGATCAGCACTATGTTCTGGTTTGCCTTCTCTATCATGGTTTTTGCACCTAGTATGTTCCCTCCCTCTCCTCTACTCACTGTAGGCGACGAGTCTGTTTAAATTTACACTCAAAAGTATGTTTTTACAGGAGAAAGAGTAATGAGTTCTACAGCAAGGGTTGTGGTTATCACCTGGTACTTCATTGTTCTTGTGCTGACTCAGAGTTACACCGCCAGTTTGTCATCGCTTCTCACATCACAACAGCTGAATCCAACTGAAACGAGCATCAAGAACTTGCTTGCAAAAGGAGGACCTGTGGGATATCAGAGGGATTCATTCGTCTTAGGAAAGCTGAGAGAATCGGGTTTCCCTGAGTCTAGACTCGTGCCATTTACCTCTCCAGAGAAATGTGAAGAACTTCTAAACAATGGACCATCAAAGGGTGGTGTTTCAGCAGCCTTCATGGAAGTGCCTTACGTGAGAGTTTTTCTTGGACAGTATTGTAAGAAATATAAAATGGTGGAGGTACCGTTTGATGTTGACGGGTTTGGCTTTGTAAGTTCCATCACTTCTCTATGGCTTGGAAACCATCCTTGTAATGATGCTAATAACTATTTCCGATTTTGTAGGTCTTCCCAATCGGATCACCTCTAGTAGCCGATGTATCAAGGGCCATTTTGAAAGTGGCAGAGTCTAACAAAGCAACTCAACTTGAAAATGCCTGGTTCAAGAACATAGACAAAACTTGTCCTGATCCAATGACCAATCCTGACCCAAACCCAACAGTCTCCTTCCGCCAGCTCAGCCTCGATAGTTTCTGGATTTTATTTGTTGCTGCAGCCATTGTCTGCATCAGTGCCTTGTTGATATCTGTGATCTGTTTCTTGTATCAGAATCGGGTTATTTTGAATAATAGAGCAATACCCCGTCGAGAACGAATGAATAGTATGTGGGAAAGGTTCAAGGAAAGGCAGGAGAACCCTGCTCCCAGAAACTAAAAAATTTGTGAACTTTTTTCTTTGTCTTCATATAGCCAGAGTCACCTTGTATCATCAAAGCTCACTGATTCTAGTGCCAATTCTTTAAACACATGCATTAAAATAGCTCCTAACCTTTTCCAAGTGCCAACCACCATATTCCAACGTGGCTTCAACATGTGTATCTTTTCCCTGTTGTTGTCGTAACAAATTAATGGAACTCAGAAGTTTGAATCCATAGATTTCCATGAAAATGTTCCCTCAGGAACAATGACCTTTGACCAGAAGCTAAAACTCTTTCTCCTGCAAACTAAGATAATTTTTTTACTTTTTAAGTCATGCGATAAGAAACTGGCCGGATGTTACGTATTACAGACAAAATGTTGGCATATAAAAACATACTAGACAACGTTTCTGTTCCATTTTATTCCTGCTAAAAGAGTATGGTGTTATAGTTGTCACAAATCGGTTTTGCGTTGATAAAGATGAAGCTCCTGAATTTGAGCAGTACTTCCATTTCTCTATATTCGAACAATCCCTTAAGCTAATTTTGTCTTGGAAGCTCTCTCTTCACTATCTTCCTTAACAATGATGTTGTACCTGCCCTTATCTTCATTGTTCTTCTTAACTTCACTTTCCTCGGTTTTGCTACTCTCTTCTCCGCTGCCAGGATCTGTGGAGAGGGAATCTACATCGGTACCTTCTGAACACTCTACTACCCTTGTGTCACGGTTTGTTTCTGCAGGGCACAAACAGAGAACAGGTTTTGCCCCGGTTCTAACCAGTTTAAACCTGAAAATCTCTAGCTTTTAACCCGTTTACTTAACAGAAACTTCTCCAGCCTCGTGAGATAACTACAGTGTTGTTTTAACTTATGGTGTCTCAAAACTAAATTCCATGTTCTACCATATTCATTCTTCAGAACCATCTCATCACAAACCCTTTTGGAAGATACTGCAACATCAGATTAAACACCACAAGTCATACAAACAAAAGAGTTCAGTCAAATCATCTCTGCAATCGAAGTTTGCACTCACCAGCGCATCATTATTAAAGCTCGAAGGCGTGAGAAAACCCGCAAAATAAGAACAATCTGACGAGGATTCTGCGTCTGGTTTACAAAGCTCGAGTAGCACGACTCTCATCATCTACATCCTCGGACAAGTTGCCATCTTCAATCCTTTTTCTCAGCTCCTCACTTCTGAGACCTTTTTAGAGACTAGATGTATGTTTTCTCTTTTCATTATTCAAGTTTAAAGAGACTGTATGTGGTCACTGACAGCAGCTGCAGATGAGAAGAAAACATCAGAACAACAATAAGATTCATCATCAAAAATTTCTCAAAGTAAGTTAAAAGTTACCTGTGACAACAATCAGAAACCTCTGTTTATGATCCCAAACGCTAAAGACGTTACTGCAGCAACCATCAAAGTGAGATCACGGCAAGCATCTCTGTGATGAAAAACAAAGAAAAAACAACACACCATGAGAAATTAAGAAGGGAAAACCTAAGCAACACAGGAAAAATAAAAAAAAATTCATGCCAGAAACCATAAATGGTCTTGCGCTTTAGCAAGTCATCAACTCCACTGATGCCTTTCTCTGGTAGTCTAGAGAAAATCTGACAATCTTGAGGCTGATGCAACAAAAAAAACATGCATATCAAAGTTACCTAGAGACAAAAGATTAAAAATTAACCAGACATATATAATAAGCATGTCTCATGACTGGAAAACTTACCTCATCCATATTGCCACTTGTTGTTGTGATCCCAGATGCCTTTCTCTGGTAGTCCTGAGCAAATAGGACAATCCTTGAGGCTGATACAACAAAAAAATAAATGCAGACCAAAGTTAACTCGAGACAAGAGATTACCCCTCAATATTGCTGCAGGGAACCATTGTTGTGACATTATGACAAGCTAGTCTAGACATATTTGATAATCTTTGCAGCTGATGCAACCAAAAAACATGCATACCAAAGTTAACTAGAGACAAGAGATAAAGAAATAAT
>NC_025695.1:4817339-4838181 GCF_000633955.1 Camelina sativa | reverse complement strand
CCCCCCCGCCCTCCATATTGTTGCAAGGTTACGACAAGCTATTGGTTTTTGCACCACCTCCTAAGAGAAAAACAAAGAAGCCAAAAATAAAAATTCGTGTGAGTAAATAAGAAGTGGGGGAAAAGAGGACAAAAAATCAAACAAAGAAAACAAGAGCGACAATGATGAATCAAACCATCACCAATCGATCATAGCATTATCCTTCACAATCTGAAACAATAAAAGAAGGAGAAGTGAACAACATGGAATATAAAAGTGAAAAATTCAGAAGCGAATACTAAGTTCAGGCAAACTTACCCCTCCATATTGCTGCAGGGAACTATTGTTGTGACATTATGACAAGCTAGTCTAGAGCGTAGTTGACAATCCTTGAGGCTGATGCAACAAAAAAACATGTATACCAAAGTTAACTAGAGACAAGAGATTTAAAAATAACCGACATATATAATAAGCACGTCTCATATGACTGCAAAACTTACCTCATCCATATTGCTGCAGGGAACAATTATTGTGATCCTTTCACATTATGACAAGCTGTTGATTTTTGCACCACCTCCTGAGAGAAAAACAAAGAAGACCAAAAATAAGAATTCGTGTTAGTAAACAAGAAGTGGGAGAAAAGGGACAAAAATCAAACAGAGAAAACGAGAGTGACAAGGATGAATCAAACCATCACCGACATATTTTACCAGCCTCCTCCTCAATCACCAATTGATCATAGTATCCTCCTCCTCCACAATCTGAAACAATAAAAGGAGGAGAAAAATTCAGAAGCAAATATAATTCAGATCAACGTAGAAGACAAAACCAATTTAGAAATCAAACCCTAGAAGTTGAGAATTCAGAGTCGAAAGCCATAACTGGATTATAATACACTTCCAAAAACACCTGCGAAGAAGACAGAAGAAACGTGGAAGTAAATAAACAAAGGAAATAAGAAAAAACACGCTATATGATAAAGTGAGCAGGGAAAACCTAAGCAAAACGGAACAAATCTTTATACCAGAAACCATAAATGGTCTTGCGCTTTAGCAAGTCATCATCTCTACCAATGCCTTTCTCTGGTAGTCCTGAGCAAATATGCCAATCCTTGAGGCTGATGCAACAAAAAAAAACATGTATAGCAGAGTTAGGTAGAGAAAAGAGATAAGAATTAACCAGACATATACAATAAGCACGCCTCATGACTGCAAAACTTACCCCATCCATATTGCTGCAGGGGACAATTGTTGTGATTTTTTAACAACATCCATAAATTACAGTGGTGCAAATCTGTACCTCCAGATGTATGTTTCTTTTTTCATCATTCAAGTTTTGAGAGGCTGTTTGTAGTCACTGACAGCAGCTGCAGAGGAGAAATAGCATCAGAACAACACTAAAGAGTCATTATCAAAAAGTTCATATAAAACGCATAGAAATAACCAGAGATGAGCATTTCACATGACTGCAAACTTGCCCCGTCCATATTGCTGCAGGGGAACAATTGTTGTGATCCTTTCACATTATGAGAAGCAATTGTTTTTCGCATCACCACCTGAGAGAAAAACAAAGAAGACCAAAATAAAAATCCGTGTTAGTAAATAGAAAATGCGGGAAAAAGGAAAAAAAAAATCAAACAAAGAAAACGAGAGTGACAAAGATCACATCATTTTAGCAGCCTCCTCCTCAATCACCAATCGATCATAGTATCACCCTCCTCCACAATCTGAAACAATAAAAGAAGGAGAAGTGAATAACCTGGAATATACTAGTGAAAAATTCAGAAGAGAATATCAAGTTCAGGCAAACTTACCCCACCATATTGCTGCAGAAAACCATTGTTCTGACATTATGACAAGCTAGTCTAGAGCGTATTTGACAATCCTTGAGGCTGATGCAACGAAAAAACATGCATACCAAAGTTAACTAGAGACAAGAGATAAAGAAATAAGCTGACATATATAATAAGCACGCCTCATATAACTGCAAACTTACCCCCTCCATATTATTGCAGGGAACAATTGTTGTGATCCTTTCACATTATGACAAGCTGTTGGTTTTTGCACCACCTCCTGAGAGAAAAACAAAGAAGACCAAAAATAAAAATTCGTGTTAGTAAATAAGAAGTGGGGTAATAAGGACAAAAGTCAAACAGAGAAAACGAGAGTGACAAGAATGAATCAAACCATCACCGACTGTTTTTAGCAGCCTCCTCTTCAATCACCAGTCGATCGTAGTATCCTCCTCCTCTTCCACAGTCTGAAACAATAAAAGAAGGAGAAGTGATCAACATGGAATATAAAGTGAAAAATTCAGAAGCGAATACTAAGGTCAGGCAAACTTACCCCTCCATATTGCTGAAGGGGACCATTGTTGTGACATTATGACAAACTAGTCTAGAGCGTATTTGACAATCCTTGAAACTGATGCAACCAAAAAAAAACATGTATACCAAAGTTAGCTAGAGACAATAGATCAAAAAATAACCGACATAATTAATACAAGCACGTCTCATGACTGCACCATCCATAGTGCTGCAGGGAACAATTGTTGTGATCCTTTGACAACATTATGACAAGTTGTTGTTTTTTGCATCACCTCCTGAGAGAAAAACAAAGAAGACCAAAAATAAAAAGTCATGTTAGTATATAAGAAATGGGGGAAAAAGGACAAAAATCAAACAGAGAAAACAAGAGTGACAAGGAGGAATCAAACCATCACCGATTTTAGCAGCATCCTCCTCAATCACCAATCAATCATAGTGTTATCCTCCACAATCTGAAACAAAAGGAGAAGTAAATAACATGGAATATAAAAGTGAAAAATTCAGAAGCGAATACTAAGTTCAGGCAAACTTACCCCTCCATATTGACAGGGAACCAATGTTGAGACATTATGACAAGCTAATCTAGAGCGTATTTGACAATCTTTGAGGCTGATGCAACAAAAAAACATGCATACCAAAGTTAACTAGAGACAAGAGAAAAAGAAATAAGCTGACATATATAATAAGCACGCCTTACCTCCTCCATATTGCCGCAGGGAATAATTGTTGTGATCCTTTCACATTATGACAAGCTGTTGGTTTTTGCAGCACCTTCTGAGAGAAAAACAAAGAAGACCAAAAATAAAAACTCGTGTGAGTAAATAAGAAGTAGGGGAAAAGAGGACAAAAATCAAACAAAGAAAACAAGAGTGACAATGATGAATCATACCATCACCAATCGATCATAGCATTATCCTCCACAATCTGAAACAATAAAAGAAGGAGAAGTGAACAACATGGAATATAAAAGTGAAAAATTCAGTAGCGAATACTAAGTTCAGGCAAACTTACCCCTCCATATTGCTGCAGGGAACCATTGTTGTGACATTATGACAAGCTAGTCTAGAGCGTATTTGACAATCCTTGAGGCTGATGCAACAAAAAAACATGTATACCAAAGTTAACTAGAGACAAGAGATTTAAAAATAACCGACATATATAATAAGCACGTCTCATATGACTGCAAAACTTACCCCATCCATATTGCTGCAGGGGAACAATTGTTGTGATCCTTTGGCAACATCCATAAATTACAATGGTGCAGATCTATACCTCCAGATGTATGTTTCTCTTTTCATCATTCAAGTTTTGAGAGGCTGTTAGTAGTCACTGACAGCAGCTGCAAAGGAGAAATAGCATCAGAACAACACTAATATGAAATGTGAAAAAAAAATCACCAATAAACTAGAGACAAGTGATAGAAATAACCAGAGATAAGCATGTCACATGAATGCAAACCATTACCCCGTCCATATTGCTGCTTGTTGGTTTTTTTAACTCCTGAGAGAACCATTGTTGTGATCCTTTGACAAGCTGTTGAGTAGTAACTCCAAAAGAAGACCTGCATCAGAGAGAGAGAAGATATCACTGATTAGAAAGGCCAATAAAATAAAATAAAAATCCAACAGAGGAAACGAGTGAAAAGGATGAATGAAACCATCATAGAAAGATCTTAGTAGCCTCCTCCTCAATCACCAATAGATCATAGTATTATCCTCCACAATCTGAATTGCGCTTTTAGAAAGTGATCATTATGTCCAGTGATACCTTTCTCTGATAGTCTTGAGCAAATATGAGAATCCTAGAGTCTGTTGCAACAAAACAAAAAAAAACATGCAGACCAAGTTAACAAGAGACAAGTGATAAAAACTAACCAGGCATATATTTTCAGCAAGTCTCATGAGTGCAGACTTACCGACTCCATATTGGTGCAGGTTGTGATCGTTTGACATAATGAAAAGATGTTGAGGAGTAATTCCAAAACCCCCGGCAGAACCATTGTTGTGACATTATTGACAGAAGCTGTTCAAAACAAAGAAGACCAAAAAAAAATCGTGTTAGTAAAGGGACAAAGACCAAACAGAGAAAACGAGAGAGTGACAAAGGATAAATCAAACAAACCATCACCGATAGATTTTAGTAGCCTCCCTTGCTCCTCAATCACCAATAGATCATAGAGTATCACCCTCCAGCACAATCTGAAACCATATTAAAAGAAGGAGAAGTGAATTAACATAAATGGAACAGAAAAAGTGAAAAATTCAAAAGCCAATACTAAGTTGAGGATCAAATTTAGAAATCAAACCCCTAGAATTAGAAGTTGAGATTTCAGAGTCGAAAGGCCATAAACTGGATCATAAATAATACGCTTCCAAAAAAAAAAAAAACACCTGCGAAGAAGAAGAAACGTGTAAGTAAATAAACAAAGAAACAATGACATAAGCGAGCACGCCAGTCAATACAATTATACCAAATATGATATATATCGGGGGAAAGATGTAGACCTGGAGAAGTCAAGGAGGCAGTGAATAGAATCTGGTGAAGAAGATTGTCTGAGGAGTAACGAAGACAGAGCAATCCCATCACGACCTGCATCAAATACATAGATAAGAATTGTTAATTAGACAGACCGCAACCCAAAGAAAAATCCAACAGAGTAGAATTATCCGATAAAGATATGTACCTGGACAAGTCAAGGGAAGTGGAGAGATGGATTTGACTTGCTTCCTAGATTTGCTTTGCGAATGTCTCTTCCCTAATTCTACAATCTAGTTTTTCTTTTTTTTTTTTTTTTTAAAAAAACGAAATCAAACCCTAGAAGCGAATAAGCGATGACAATTCGCTTCCAGAACAAACAAAAAAAACTATGAGAAAGAGAAGAGAAGCCTTAAGAGGAAGAACACTACCTCCTGAAGGAGATGATGTAGCCACAGAGAAGAAGAAAAAACGATCCATCAAAGCATCCTCCTTCTCCAATATACAATAACTGTAAGCGAAGACAAAGTTAATTATCGAATAATTAAAAAAAGCTTTTGAACGATTCAATTTAGTTAAGAAACCAAACCCAACCCTAGAAGAATGAATAGGAACGATGACAACAAAGAAGAAGAAGGAAAGCTATGGGACTGAGAGAGCCAGATGAGATCACTACTACTAGTATTTATAGAGATAGGTATGTAAAGCTATGTACGGTCACGATTTGATCTCGTCTGATATTTCAACGGTTAAGATTAAAGGTCACAAAGTCGGTAGTCAAATAACTTTGACTCTTTTGTCCACCTGGCGCTCCCTCACTAAACTTTTCCTTTTGTCTCTATATATTTCCTTTTCCTATTTTGATTTTTTCATATTCCTTTTCTTTTTTTTATTTAATTGTTGTTGTCTTGCCTAGTTGAAAAAAACAAAAAAGAGATATAACCGGAAGATAACAAAATATTGACCGTTCATTAAAAACAAAACAATTCATTAAAATTGATCCGCAAATATATGAAAAACAAAATCATTGACAAATTTTCGCGTTTATTTATTTTTTTTCTTTTTGGCAACTCTTTTAATTTATTATATACAAAATAAATTACAAATAGCATTATAATTAAAGAAATTCCCTCAAATTCATAATAATCGAATTCTAATAAGAAAATGTTGGTTAAATCAATTTATCATAAATAAACCCTCTTCTATAAAAGGCACTCACTAGTCCTAAACCCTCTCCAAGTCAGAACTCAGAAGTAATTAAAGACCATTTATCATCAAAACAAAGATGCTCCTCACCTTCTATGAGCCTTGCCTACCCACATGATGAGGTCACACACACTACATTAAAATAGCTCCTAACCTTTTCCAAGTACCAACCACCATATTCCAACGTGGCTTCAACATATGTGTATCATCTTTTCCCGGTTGCTTTCGTAGCAAATTAATGGAACTCAGAAGTTTTGAATCCAGAGATAAATAATGTTCCCTGAGGAACAATGACCTTTGACCAGAAGCTAGCTAAAAACTATTTCTCCTGCAAACCAAGATATTTTTACTTTTAAGTCATGCGAGAAGAAACTGGACAGAGATGTTACGTATTACAGACAAAATGCTGGCATATAAAAACATACTAGACGACGTTTCTGTTCCAGTTTATTGCTGCTAAAAGAGTATGGTGTTTTAGTTAATGTCACAAATCGGTTTTGAGTTGATGAAGATGAAGCTCCTGATTTTGAGCAGTACCTCCATTTCTCTATATTCGAACATTCCCTTAAGCTAATTTTCTCTTCGATGCTCTCTTCACTATCTTCCTTAACAATGATGTTGTACCTGCCCTTATCTTCAATGTTCTTCTTAACTTCACTTGTTAAGTAGAATCACAATTAAAACTAAATTGAATTGTTAGAAAACTGAGTAGAATCACAATTAAAACTAAATGCTGATATAATAGCATTAGCATATCACTATCAGATTACAATAGATACCTAAGTTGCCGAGTTACTGCAGTGAATCTTCCGATGCTAGTTAAAGTATATATCTTTAACTATTACGTACAGATTATATATATATATATATATATATATATACTCTTACTGAAATCCAACCGTACCACGTTGATCTGACCACTTGGATATGTTCTGGTCAGTTGTGTCACTAATTAAAGTATCATCCATCAGCTCATTGAATATATTAGTTATATATGCCTCTCTCATTTGTTCACTTCCTTTCGTTTGCCTAATATCACCCAAACCAACCAAGAAGCTTAATCCCTAACAGGTTTATGCAATTAGGTTTTCTAATAATAGCCTCCACTGGGAACCACGTCTTCGTAGATTATCATGTGGGTTGCTCAGCTAGAGATAGTACCAGTGGCGAAGCTAGGAATTCAATTTATCATGGTCAAAATATAATTTAAGAGGTCAATTGTGTTATTAATTTTTTTTAAAGGGGTCAATTCTGCTATTTTATCAGGGTCAATTTGATTTTTTCCCCAAAAATTCAACTAAATTTAAAATTTCACCAGGGTCAATTGACCCACGTGCTTCTACCCTAGCTCCGCCCATGATAGTACTCACATAGGGTTAGTTATATTATTAGACTGATATCAGCTAATGCTTTCATTAATAATCACCTTGAAAAAAACATTAGGCAAAAATATATGTAGTCATATGCATGTGTCACAAATCAAAAAGTCGGTACGGTTGGTTTGAGATTTCTCCCTATAACATAGCGCTCCTAGTCCAACTGTTGAAACCATCCTATCTTTCCATCTCTGCCTTCTTCAATTTTCCAACCAACAAACAACAATGACAAACCATCTTCAAGAGCCCTTAACCACTTACCCTACACCGGGTCTAACCCAAGAACAAGAACAAGTTGAAAAAGAAATGATGACCATGCAAGCGTTGAGGATAACGAACTCATTGGCTTTTCCTATGGTTTTCAAAGCTGCCTTGGAGCTTGGCGTCCTCGACACAATTGTAGCCGTTGGCGACGACGTATGGCTATCAGCTTCAGATATAGCTTTTGCTCTCCCTACCAAGCCCACCAATCCAGAGGCGCCAATGTTGCTAGACCGTATGTTACGGTTACTCGCCAGCCACTCGATATTGAAATGTCGTATAGTTGAAACCGGAGAAAACGATCGAATCCGAAAGACCCAAAGCGTATATGCAGCTGAACCAGTTTGCACGTTTTTCTTAAATCGTGGTGATAACTCGGGTTCTCTCATGTCCTTGTTCATGTTGCTCCAAAGCCAAGTCTTTTTCAAAACTTGGTACGTACCTCATTATTTGCAAATCAGCCAAATTAGTAGTTGATCCTTAGTTATAACAAACCGGCTTATAACCTTCTTATTAAACCAATATGCAAAAAAGTACTATCTATACACGTCCTTTCAGTGAACAACTGAAGATTTGTTACAGGACACATCTAAAGGATATGATTCAAGAAGAAAAAGATGCATTCAGCTCTGCCCATGGCATGAAGAAACTCTTCGAATACATTGGGTTGGACGAACAATTCGCTGGTATGTATAACCAGGCAATGTCAGAAACTTCTAGCATGATCATGAAGAAGATTTTAGAAGTTTACAATGGATTTAAAGATGTAAATACTTTAGTTGATATTGGAGGAGGACTTGGCACCACACTAAATCTTGTCACTTGCAAGTATCCTCAAATTAAGGGTATCAATTTCGATTTAGCAGGGGTTTTGGCCACTGCTCCTTTGTATCCAGGTACAACAGTAGATCATTAGTCTGACATGTTGAAAATTGAAGTGTTTTCCAAGAAAAATCAAAAATACTTTTTCAGTTTATTAAAATCCTACTACTAAAAATTTGTTATAGGAGTGGAACATGTATCCGGAGATATGTTTATAGAAGTTCCAAAAGGGGATGCAATCTTCATGAAAGTAAGTATACTGCATTTAAATGAAAAAGGCTAATACTTTTATGATTTAAACAGTTCATTTACAAACTAGGTTGGATGAATTGCTGGCAGTGGATATTACATGCCTGGAACGACGAAGATAGTGTAAAGATACTAAGAAACTGTTGGAAGAGTCTTCCGGAAAAGGGAAAAGTGGTAATCGTTGGCATGGTTACACCACCGGAACAAAAGAGTGACGACTTTTTCTCTGACATAGTCTTTGGCATGGACATGTTGATGTTAACACAACAGTCGGGTGGTAAAGAGAGGTCGTTTTCTCAGTTTGAAGCTTTAGCCTCTGCTTCGGGTTTTCATAAATGTGAAATAGCTGCTCTCGCTTACACATTTTCTGTTATCGAATTCCACAAATAGATTGAGAGTTTACAACGAAAACAATAATAAGCAATACTTGATTTCGTGAGAGAAGATTATAAACTAAAATAAACGTTTATCTTCAATGGCTTTTTTAATAATATATTTAAATTTGTATAGTCTATGCTAAATTAATAAATAGTGAGTATTGTTCTATGCTTAATAAATTAATAATATATATATATATATTTTTTTTTTTTTAATTTTTTACAAAAAAAAAAAAGTTAATTAAAAAAAGAGAATAATATTAAAGCTGGAATTAACCTCAGTCCAAAGATATGATTGAGGTCTCTCAGGGGCCATCTTTGCCGACTGATTCCAAGCCGGTTTCCAGCTCCGGTAAGCTTTTTGTAGCGCTCGAACGAACTTAGATCTATATTCCATTGTTTTTTTTAATATAGTAGGATGCTTCGATTTCGTTTCTTCGGTGAGTGGTGGTTGGGCGTAGATTATGAGCTGAATGTTTTGACTTGGTGGTTCCGAGATCCCAGTTGAATTTGAACTGTTCTTTGCTTGCCTTTCTTTTTGTTTTGAGATTCTTAAATCTTGTAGAGTATATCACAATGAACAATGATCCTATTGATCCGAGGAAATATCTCTTTTGTTTGGAATTTGAAAAGATGCAATGAACATGAGGGAAATAAAGAGATGTGCTAACTTCAACTGCCATTGTTTGCCTCTTCTTGGTTATTCTCTGTGATGCCTTGGTCTGAGGAGCATTGACATTTAGTCACCTTGTTTATGTATGAGTTTTGATCTGGCTGAAGAAACTTTTCCCACAATCCTTGCAGGTTTCTTTGATCTGGGTTCTCCTTCAAGAAATGATACACAAATTTCCCCAGTGCTACAGCGCAAACTATGGCTGCAGCAAGAAATAAAACCCAAAAACTATCAATGCCAAGCTGGCGGAAGGATTCTGAGGGATTTGGATCCGGGTTGGTCAGTGGATCTGGGCAACTTTCATCTATTGTCTTGAACCATGCATTCTCGATTTGAGTTGCTTTATTCGACTCTTCTACTTTTAGGATGGCCCGTGATATATCAGCCACTAGAGGGGATCCAATGGGAAATACCTGCAAAAAAAAAAAGTAACTCATGGTCTTCTCTTAGCATTTGGCATGAATGCAAGATTTTTATGCAAAGCTATGGACTTACGAAGCCTAATCCATCGACCTTGAACGGTGTTTGAACCATTTTGTACTTGTTACAGAATTGTCCAAGAAATATTCTCACGTAAGGTACTTCCATGAAAGCTGCAGATATACCACCCTCTGCTGGTCCTTTTCTCAGTAGCTCATCACAGTGTTCTGCAGACCCGTAGGATACAAGACTAGCATCCGAGAAACCTGAGTCTCTGAGTCTTCCCAAAATGAAGGAACTCCTTTGATATCCCACAGATTCTCCTTTTGCCAGCAAGCTATTTATGTTTGTTACCGTTGGATGAAGCTGTTGTGATGTAAGAAGCGACGCCAAACTAGCAGTGTAACTCTGAGTCAACACTAGTACTAAGAAGTACCAAATGATGACCACTAGCCTCGCCCAGAAGCTGAGCACTCTTTCTCCTGTAAATGCATTGAGGTGTAAATCAAGATGATTTTTGGAAACAGGTGCAGCACTAAAGTATGTGAACATTGAACATTTGACAGAGGGAGCATACTCGGGGCAAAGACCATTATGGAGAAGGCAAACCAAAAGATAGTGCTGATTTGATACTTGCCAGGCCCATCAAAGTCTGGGTTTACCCTATGTTCAAGTACCCATACGACAAGGCCAATAATGAAAAACGACAAAAGGCTGATAAGCCAAAGTTCCAAAGTCAAAGGCATCAAAAAGATGGTACTGCTTCTTTTAACACTGTCTTTAACAGGGACGACCAGACCTACGCCTGATGGTGTGTATGGCAATGAGAAATCAACATACATTGACCTATTTGCAGATATTGTTGTATCTGCTACCACAGCATCATATTTCTGCTCCAAACATAAAGAACAAGAACGTGGTTTCAACAATCAAGCACAGTGAAAGTGGAGCATATAAAGATGAGCAAATAAATGGTCAGAGTCTCTCACCCCGAGGTACACTTGGTAGACTAAGGTATCATAATCGCCATCTTGTAAAGGAATGAAGTCATAGGAAACATCGTAGGGCATCGCTTGAATTACAGCCTCAAAGTAGTCGATGCAGAATCCACTGAAAATTGTTGAATTGGTGATAGGATCCCTTGTAACCTTCACAAATTGTTGAAAACTGTTCTTAACTGGGACGCCAATCTGCAGCCTTTTCCCATTTGTCGGGATCTCCCATCCTTTGGGTGTGGAAGTAGTGTCTCCAGGCCATATAATTGGTCTTAGTCGATCTTGCCAAGAAGAGAAAGTGGTCGTGGTAGCTGGGTTATGGTCCACGTTCTTCAAGAGACCATGTTCTTTCATCCAGAAACCTATGGTCCTTCCTCCTTGCCCATTCACATTAATAATCTCAAAGACTGACGGCTGCAGTTCTCCATTGATAAACTGGAATTCACCAGCAAGACCTTTGAACTGAACCCTAGAGAGTGTTTGGAGAAGATTTGGACCATATTGAGATACACCTAGACCTTGAAGTTCTGACACGTTCCTCATGGCATCCGTCTTGACAAATGACAAATTTGATGTCCCCGCTTCTTCGATGGCCAATGCCAGTGCAGTGGTAGCATCATATGCCCACAATCCATATACATTCAGGTCAGAAATTGGGAATCTCAGCTTCGTCCATCGAGATCTAAATATTTCAAGCTCTTTGGATCTTGGGACATAAGTCTTTACACCCAATACCCCTTGCATTGTTTCAATTTCCGTATCGTTCATGATACTTAAAACATCAGTAATTGCGTTAGTGAGGATCCATACATATCCTTGTTTCATCAAACCAATTTCCTTAGCTTTGGCAAAAAATCTTGAGGCAAGCAATTCAATAATGTGGACAACAAATACTCTAGTGGGTCGAGTCATCATCCGGAGAAGTTCCACGGAGATTTCATCATCCGTGGCATTGGGAGAGATCACGGTCCTATAAGGTATACGAACGTTAATGTCTTGTAACGCATCAGTTAGACGAGGCATTATACCTTCTCCAAATGTGTCGTCAACGTATACAGGTGCAACCTCTCTCCACCCAAACAATTTGATGATTGCTTTAATGGCGTGCATTTGAGATGAATCATCATACGTAGCCCGAAAGAAGTATTGACTACGGATAGAAGCAAGGGACGGACTTGTTGCAGAATATGTAATAATCGGCACATGAGATTTTTGTCCCATCTCAATCATGAATTGAGCCTGCATCGAAGTCCATGGCCCTAGGATTGCTTTCACTTCCTTTTTCGTTATCAAATCAAGAGCTGTGACAAATTCAATTCCAATAAATGTTTTGTTATGCAATAATAACTTAGGAGGAGACAGCATAACTGTAGACAAGAAGTGTGCATATGAATTGATGATTGGTGACACATAAATATAGCTCAGTGCATGCAATTTAGAGAAATGGGAATGCGTGTACCCGCTGCTGCTGCGACAACAACATCATTTTCGGAGTCAACAATGGTGGTTATAAGCCTTGTGTGGGTTTCTGGATGAGAAGAGTAGAAATCAGAGAGAGACATGTTGATACAGAGCAAAGTCATGTTGGAGTATGCCATTCCGACATCATTCACTATTCCCACGTTTACAGCGGTTGCCCTATCTTGTGCTTCTCCCACTTGCATCAGGAAGACAATGACAAAGAAGAGTAAGCTGATAACGAGGTTGCTTTCTCTCTTCATTTGTTTCTTCTTTCTTTGTAGAGAAAGAATGAAACTTGGTGCTCTATATGGTATGCTCTTTGTTGTAGCAAGAGAAGCTTTGAGAATTTGGGAATTGGAGAAGTCGTGATATTGTTAATTAAGAACTTGTTGAATGTATTAAACTCCAAATATATACTATAGTAATCAAGGCAACCAAATTGTTTTTTAATACTGTAGTATTCTAGTTTAGCCAACGATCAAGGTCAACTGTCGCCAAAGAGGAGACTTCGTCTCATGCATTAAACCATAGGTAACAAATTCTCTCAGTTAATCATAGTTTACCGTTGTCTTCACATTCTCTCTGAGGAGAAAATTCTTCCCAAGAGAGCACACAAGAAGACTGGCTTTCATTTACCGCATGCATAACTCACATGAAAATCTTAGCAGAGTCCGGAGAATAATGTTTTTTGGCTTTTCTGATCTATATCTTTCTCTAACAATATTATGGATGGTTTCTCTCTGCTTCCTGAATTGATCACATTTTAATTGTTGCGATATTATAGTCATAGCGGTTCTTCTTGGACAATTAGACAAAAGTTACCAGACAGTGTTTAACCACATGTCCCGGTAAGTTCTAACGTTGACCGGAACCCTCAACAAGATTCAAACCACTTGACATCTAGTCAGAAGCAACAAGAGAAACGCTGTCAACAAGGACACAATTTCTTTCTCCACATTCCTGCAGAATCCAA
Source organism: Camelina sativa (assembly GCF_000633955.1). Lineage (NCBI taxonomy): Eukaryota > Viridiplantae > Streptophyta > Magnoliopsida > Brassicales > Brassicaceae > Camelina > Camelina sativa. The sequence continues at coordinate 4,824,588 of NC_025695.1, read as the reverse complement.
TATTTACTTGAGAGAGAGAGATGTTCATACGCCACAAACTTCTTTTCTTCTCTCGAGCTGCCGACATAAAGAGTCTCAAACAGAGTTTGATTTGGTGCAGAACTTAAGCACAGGACTTGCATCTTTCTTCCAAATGAGTTCCAACACAAAGGACTCTCCTATCTTTACGTTATGAGCTTGACAGAATCCTTTCCAGCCTTTTCCTAGTCTCAGTCTTCCGTTATCGTGGTCTTTTAAAAGACGCACCATTTGATTAACTCCGTCTTGACTCAACAGAGTTATTTTTCCTGGCTTCTTGATGCCATTCACCCGCGTGAAATGAAGCGGAAGTCTCTGCACAAAAGATTTGATTGAGGAAAATCACTGACCACACCAGAACACATCTAAAAAAAAAACCAATGATGTAACAGAGAAAGCGAGATTTACCAGCTTATTGTCTCTATAAGAGTATGGTGTAATCGTTAATGTCACAAACCGGCTTTGACTTGATGAAGATGAAGCTCCTGGTCTTGAGCAATGCTTCTCTTTCTCTATATTGTCTTCAATGCTCTCCTCTTCACTATCCTCCTTAAACATATTGTTGTCTCTCCCCTTATCTTTAATGTTCTTCTTAACTTCACTTTCCTCGGTTTCACTACTCTCTTCTCCGCTACTAGGATCTGTGGAGAGGGAATCTACATCCCTGCCTTCTGAACACTCTACTACCTTTGTGTCACGCTTTGTTTCTGCAGGGCACAAACAGAGAACAGGTCTTGCCCCGGTTCTAACCAGTTTAAACTTGAAGGAATCTCTAGCTTTTAACCCGTTTACTTCACAAAAACATCTCCAGCCTCGTGACATAACAACAGTGTTGTTTGACTTACGGTGTCTCAAAACTAAATTCCATGTTCTACCATATTCATTCTTCAAAACCATCTCATCACAACAATCTTTATTTAAACCATTTGAGCTCACAAACCCTTTTGGAAGATACTGCAACATCAGATTAAACATCCACAAGTCATGCAAACAAAAGAGTTCAGTCAAATCATCTTTGCAATAGAAGTTTGCACTCACCAGTGCATCATTATTAAAGCTCGAAGGCGTGAGAGATCCCGCAAAATATGAACAATCTGACGAGGAGGATTCTGCGTCTGGTTTACATCCTGCTTGGCACAAACGGATCACAGGCGTTCCTGAATTTTGGACAAGTTTGAAAGTATGGCCACCTCGGTTCATTCCATTGGCATTGCAGAAGCTTCTCCAGCCGTGTCTGAGATAAGTTTTGATGCCGGATTTGTCGTGATCTAAGCTTAAGTTCCATGATCTTCCCATTTCGTTAAGAAGAACAACCTTACCACATGCTTTGGTCCAACCATTTGACCTCGCAAAACTCATTGGAACATACTGCAAAGCCGTCATCAGTTTGACAACATGAGTTACTTTAAATCAATCTCTCAGGCTAACTAATTCAAACTATGAGTACAAGATTTTTGCTTAGAGAAATTTAACAAACCACTTTATCTTCTTGGAGGTTTGAGACTGAGACATTTGCTACAAAACAAGAATGCTCTGATGAAGAATCTTCTTCTCTCCTTGGATTCTTCTTCACTCTCTTCTTCATTGGTCTGATTTCTGAAGCCAAACCAATTAATAAATTTCCAAATTTGCTTCCCTATTCAGATTTTGAGTACACTTCATAGAAAAAGATAGAAAATTTACCAATGTTATCCTGATGATTATCACGATCATCATCAATGCTACGAGATGAAGTACTATATTCAATCTCACAGGAATTGAGTCCCAATGCAGTGACATGAAACACAAAATCTCCTTCGTGTCTGAAAACAATGACATCACCAATACGAAAATCATGTGCTCTGGCAAATTCTTTCCAACCATGGAGTCTCCGGCCACCTTCAATTTTCAATTCCCACACTGTATCTGAAGCGCCCGTTCTCAATTTCGCAGTCTTGTGTTCGTTTCTTCCTTGGAGGTGCTTCAAGAAGAAGGTTACAGGAATGTTCTGTAACAAAAATGCAAACAAAAGAAATTAAAACAAAACCATCTCTTTCAATAAGCTATATATATAATCGTTGAAGAGAGACAGAGACAACAGTACTAGGTAGGAGTCGAAGCCGGGAAGTAGAGCCTGGAAGAAATGTGGGTTTTTTGGAGATTGAAGAACTGAATCCGCCATTGTTAAAGTTTAATCACTTGACCAGAAAGAGGATTTTGCATTGATCCAGAAAAAAAAACACCCTCCTCAAAAGAAATAAACCCTAACCCCTTCTGCTACCAAATTGGTTTTAGCTTTGTCAGATACGGTCACTTTTTTCATAATGATAGGCGAAGAATACAAACAACTTCAGAAAAGTTTCGATAAAAAGAGTGACTTTCGTCTGATATGACTTCACTCAACGATACAAGTACAACAACTAAAAACAACAATTAAAAACATTAACTATCAGATTTAGAGAGACATTAGTTAATTATAGTACTCTGTTTTTCCCAAAAGACTTTATCTTTCAGACATAGATTGGTTCCTCTTCCTCCTTAGCCTTGGACCAAAACTTTAAGTAGAGGAGTTTTGTTTTTCCAAAGTAGCTTCAACTCAAAAGGCTCACCTACCTTCAGTACATCATTAGCTTTACAGAAAAGTTTCCATCCTTTTCCCAATCCTCTTCTTCCATAGTTTGGTCCATCTCGAACCAACTTGATTAACCGCTTCACACCATGTTTATCCTCCAGAATTATCTTCTTGTGATTGTTGTTAATGCCATTGATCTTTGTGAACTCTACCGGAAGAGTCTGCACAAACCAAAAAACACACAAGTCAATATTTTATCAAAAAAAAACAAAACATAATCAGAGAGAAACCATACAAAGACTTTTCTTTTATCATGATCCACGAGCTTACAAGTTTGGAGTTTTTGATATTGTAACTTGTGAGACTCAGAGTGACAAATCTGTTTTGTCCTGGAGATGATGGTGAAGCTACCCATATACGACGAACAGATACAGAGCATTGGGTTAGATTCACCGTCTCCAACTAGATTAAACGCAATCAAATCTCCTTCTTTTTGTTTGTTTTCACTACAGAATCTTTTCCAGCCACCTCCCATGTAGTAACTTCCATCTGATTCTCTAAATCTCAGATTCAAAGTCCACGAGTTTCCCTCTTCGTTCACTAGTATTATATTGTCACATCTCCTGCTCAAAGCTTTCGAGCTCGCAGCTTTCTTTGGAAGATTCTGTAACACCAATCCACAGGCACATTATTTTTATAGATCATGAATTATATGTGTGAAAAGAAGAATAAAGTAAGCGAGTGCTCACAATTGTGTCCGTTTTGAGATTTGAAGCAGTGACGTTTACTACAAAACAGTAATCCCATGATTCAAAAGACTCTGCCTCTCTTTTGGGGTTTAGATTCCTCTTCCTCAAACCATTTCCTGAATCATAAAAACATTTCTTTGTATCAAAATAATTTCCACAAAATATAATCCTCTTTTGTTTAGATTCAAGCAAATCAGTAAGAACAAAAGACTCAAACTTACTAGTGTTGTGCTGATTCTCATCGTCGTCTTCCTCGTCATCATTGTCGTCTTCCTCATCATTATAGTCGTCTTCCTTTTTGATGTTACATTGTGCGTACTGAATCTCACAGAAACTAGGACCGAAAGGTGTCACACTAAACACCATGTCTCCTTCGTGTTTAAAGATAATGATGTCGCCTATCGAAGATCATGAGCTTTCACAAACTCTTTCCAGCCTTGGGTGAGTCTACGGCCATCCATTTTCACTTCCCAAGTTTTCTCTGAAGAGTCCGATTTAAGTTTAGCTGTTTTCTGCTCATGTTTTCCATCAATGTGCTTGGAGAAGAATATAACAGGTATCGTCTGCAACCAACAAGAGACAACATGTAAAACAAAACCGACTCTGAAAGAAAGACAGAAGCAGAGACGGAGAGAGAGAGAGAGTGTGTACGAGGTGAGTCTCGGAACCGGGAAGAAGTGGCTGAAAGAAATGTGGATTGGCTGGAGACTGAAAAAGAGAATTCACCATTTCAAAACAGTTCAGGAAAAGAACGCAAGAATATTCAACTTCCTTTTCCTGGGGATATGTATGAAGACAAGACCAATGTGTGTTCTTGTCGTCTTATAGGTTTTGTAAAAACATATCTTATTAACTAAAGTTTAAACTGACGAAAGGTTAAATACTTGTTTTCTGAGTTTTTCTGTTTTTGTGGGTTCTTCATGGATTTGAGGATAAGTAAAGTTAAAAGCTGTAAAATTTTGGTACTTCCTTTTATCTACTGGGTAAAGATAAAGAATATTCGGTGAGCTGAGAAATTACAGAACAGCTTTTTCAATTCCTAATTCCAAAAGTCATTTACTATTTTATTTCCAAGGTAACTACTAACTAGCGCTGGCCACCTAAAATCAGAACCTGTTGGGTTTATCATTGCTTGCTAGATGGAAAGATACTTCGACCATGCTTTGGCTTCTCCCCAAAACGCCGCTTATCATTGTGGTTGTTCAGTCCTACACTATCCAGTTAATCAGAACTCATAAGAAAGAATACTTACCTTATTATCACGACTGGAGACTTACAAGAATGGAGGATAAGTGATGTAGAAAACCCAAACACCACTAAAGACACAAGTCAAGAAAACAAACAACAATGGAATATACATGTAATGTAATTGATGACTAGGAAGGCAACTGAGTTTTGTTTTAACTGGAAACACAACAGATAATCAGGGATCTGACACGCATTGGCCGTCCTTAGTAGGCAAAGATGATGAAGACTTCCTGGTTCCTATTCCTCCCTTGTCGCAGGATCCATTCCAGTCGAAGGGCTATCCGCAAAATATTCTGGATGCTTCACATTCACACCATACTGCCAAACCAAGTTTACTCATATAAGTTAGCTGTTAAGATGGGATGGTAAAACTTTACCTATCTACTGACCCTACTGCAATGCACAATATTAGAACCACTTAGGCATGTTTCTATGCATTTTATGTTGATTCCGTGATACTGAATTAGTTTCAGGCCATTTGTAGTTACTAGTTAGAGGAATGGTCAATGTCTATTTACAGCTTCAATAACTAAACAAGAGGCCTCTACATTTTCTCCTCATACTTTGGAGGTCTAAAGTCAGCACTGCTGGAAGCATGAAATTAGAGGAAGAAGCATTTACCTCACGCAAAGCTTTTGAGAGATCTTCCATAGTCAATATTAAACGCTTATCCTGTTTTAAGAAAATATTATATTGACATAATCCAAAACAAAATGACAATTCATATTTGTTGCAGAGGAAAACAAAACGAAAGTGCGCCAGATGTTACCTTTTGCTGTTTTTTGTCTTTCACAAATGGTGCTGGTCTAGCCTTGCAGTGCCTGTAATTTATTCACAGTTTGTATTATTCAGGAGCTTGTATCAATGCTTTAAGCTTTTGGAAAAATGTAGCTTACACATCTTTTCATACAAGTAAATATGAGAAAAGGGCATGGAAATTTGTGAAGAAGGGAATGAAAACTTACTGAAGGGCGTCGCTGGCAACATCTGCAACAAACTTTTGTGTAGCCACAGCAACTAACCTTATTCTGTCAAATAAGTAAACAAGATATCAGAACAAACAGGCAAGAATATATACAGGAAAGCTTATGACAAGAGTACAAAACTCAAAATACTTCAAAATATTAATGTTGAGCACTCAATTCGAAGGAAAGAGAAGAATTCACACATTATTCTAAGCATACAATCTGAAGTTTACATTCAAATTGCCAACCTTTATCAGTGCTAGTCCAACATGAACTTATATATTATACCATTTCACAGGAATGCAAACAAGGTAAAACCTAAATCCACCATGGAAGGGTATGATGTAATCCCAAAAGTAAATCCCAAAGACAAGAGTGCTGAACCTAAAGTTATATACAAACATATGACAAACCTAGTTAGTACATCTAAGCTGATTTAAACCAAGACATCTGATCTAACTGCTAGTAAACCTATCTAAGACCCAACAATAATTCCAATTACAACCACTGTTCTGCTCTTTCATTGTAAGTATCACATAAAACTTGACGGAAATACCTACAATCGCACGTCGGGGCACTGAAATCCACTCTTAGCCAAGTAGTGCTCTACTAAATCATCAGGAATCTGAAGGAAAAAACAAAAAAAAACAAATCCAGAACTCAATCAATTACATTACAGAGTAGAGTAGTGAAAAAGATTCTAAAATAGTACAAAGAGAAGTATACAGTAGGAGTATAATCCATCAGAGAAGCAAGGAACTCTGTAAGAGCAGCATCATCTTCATGCTTTGCCTCGCCAGATTGTTGGCCGTGATTCATCTCTCCCACCTTTTTAAGTTAAAAAAAAAACAAAGAAAAGATTTTCAAAAATCAGCACAACATTAGTAGAGAACTACTGAATTTGCAGGAAAAAAACAAAAATCGAATCAGCTATGGGAAATCAAGAAACCATCAAATTAGAAACTTCTACGAAACCTACAAAACAGATATATCATGATGATACAAGAATTTTGAATCCAGCTCAATTTACTAATTTTCCAGAATTCTTCTTATCTTCTGAAATCATAGTTGCTAAGAGATGAACTATTCCGGATCATTGTGTTGCAAAGATCACACACACATGAACGACTTGAAGGATAGCTAATAAGAGGATTATGAACAACAGAAGGAAGAAAAAAAAAATCGATACCACCAAACACAGTAAACCTAAATTCTAACGGAGGAGACCAAATTGAACGGGAAATCGAATACCGAAAACTCGGAATGCGAACCTAAACGAAGCCGTGAAGTGACAAAAAGCAGAGAATCGAGCACTAGAGCTAAAAAGAAGAAGTTTCGACGGATTTTGGCGGGGGAGAAGAAAGGATCGAAGAGTCGTCGACTAGTGAGTGAGTCCCTCCGTTGAAACCCTAATATTCTCCGACTCGAAGGCGAAGACATCGCTCCGCCGGTTAGATTAAATTTTAACAGTTGAAGGTGAATCTTGAGATGGACCTAATGGGCCTTTATTATTAAATTAGGCCCAAATATACTTTGCTGATAATGAAATTTTTACTTAGTACAATCTTCTCTGTTCCCCGGAGGATAACAAACAATTTATCCTTTTTGTGTGTTTTTTTTAATCTTCCCATCAATTTATTTATGGTTATTACCCAATTTAAAGAACAAGAAACAAAATATCTAAGAATATCCAACAACATCAAAAAAAAAAGATCTCA
>NC_025695.1:4788863-4816767 GCF_000633955.1 Camelina sativa | reverse complement strand
TTTTTTTTTTTTTGGATGGGAGACAAAGAATATGACAATGAAAGCACTCCAATCAATCCACCATCTCTAGACGGAATATATAAAAGAAATGACCTACAAAAGCAGTTTTTGTTTTCTCCTTTGTCAACTCAGTCTTATTAGATTGAAAAAAAAAATTAAGTATATAGAAAAAGACTTAAGGGCTGTTCAGTTTTAATAGGAGGTTTGGATTATCGTTGGTTGGCCGAGGGCATCTTCTATATGTATTAGTTAAGAATAGATTGTTTTCCTGGATGGTTTTAGTTTGTTTCCTTTTGTATTGGGTTGTTCAGTTTAGGTTTGTCTTGCAAATGGGATCTCCTTCTATCTTTGTATCCTTTTAACGTTTTAGTATCGATCTTTGCTTCCCTTTTTTGGGTATTAGATTCTGGAGAAATTAATTCACCCGTGTATTCCACAAAGTTATATCAATAAAATTCTAGATGACAAAAAAAAAAATAGAAAAAGACTTAAAGGTAGTTAAGTTTATTCTACGAGAGAAGCAGGTGCTAAATTCAGTGAAGGATTAGACTAATTTTCTCAAAGAAATAGAAAAAGGATTAGATATGATGATGATACTTTATTTCACGGGATTCGATTTGTTTGTTTTTTTGGGGGTTAATGTTGGATTCCATTTGTTTGGTTACTATATATCCACTATAAGACGAAAATATGAAACCGTTAGTATGCGAAAACGTTATCCCTAATATAAAATAGGAATGATAGATAGTGATTTGTATCAGTGTTCTTGTTACGTTATAATTCGGTTTGAAATTCGATTAGGTATGTGTTTTGGCTTCTTTTAGATAGAAACACAAAACTATTGTTTCTTATATATGTGTCTTCGTAATATTTTGGATATGTAAGATTTTTCTGATTTGAAGGACACTATATATGTATTATTTATGTATCTACAATACATTCATTTTCGAAGTTTTATAAAAATAACCTTATAAAAACAAAAATAAGAGACAGTTTTTGTAAGAAGCCAGGTTACATAATTAATTATATATCTTTTTTAATAAAAAGGGGCCAATTAGAATCTGATGTAAACTATATCCAAGTCTCATTGTCATGAAAAAGGTATGATTTTAATTTGACGATTTTTAAAAAAGAGACGGTTGCTCACGTATAAGAATATTGTAGACTATAGGCTCAAACGAGCTATATGGATTAATCTCAACTTTCTCTTTAATTTTAATTATCCTTAATAAATTTGTATTTTAAACTTCAGTTTCACTTTGGAATTTCAATCTAAGAATGATTGTTTAAACTCAAATCAAATAAAGAAGAGCCGGAGAGGCAAAACATGGTGGCCTATCAAATCGGTTATTTCAGATGAGGCGAATGAGCATTGCTAATGAATGAAGCAATGTTCTTATGATCTAAATAGAATATCCACTATTGTGAATGTGATCATGACCATACTTTAAATTCCTCCTTGTTTTCCTCGCATCAATTTTATCTTTATTAGTAACTATCCTTTATTATTGTTTACCACCAGTAACGTGAAAATAAAAGACCCAACAGACAAAAAAACAAATAGAATCTAAAATGGTAGAAGAGAATTTTTGTATCTAAATTTTGCAAATAAATCGTGTCTACATACTATACATTTTTCGTATATGTAAAAAAAAGAATACATAAATGGTTTGTAGATTGAATTTATTAATTCAAATATATATATATATATATATTTATTTATTTATTTTTGTTTAATTAAGTTCAGACTTCAGATATACATAACACTAAGATCAAATGAAGTAATCTTAGCATAATAGTAGCTAAGCTGAAAGTCGTGACTCATGAGTTGTAGTAGGGTTAAATACTACTTTTTCTTTAGATTTCATCATTTTGATAATTAGACTTCAGAAATTTGTGGTGCATAGTTTAAAAAATTGGTAGTGCATAGTTCCTTATCTAGAAGAGAAGTTTGTACGTCACCACACCCCAAAAACTCAAGTTGGGAATATATTCTTTTGCTTATTTAAATAATTAAGTATGGTTTTTACCCCCATCTAGTTTAATACAATATTTTTGTCGCTAATCCTCATCAATTAACTAACTTTATACTAATAAAGTTGGAATATAAACAGCAATACTATAATATATTTATGTGGATGTAATCTGACATGAGCTTCCTTTGGTGATTGGTCGACTCTCGCCAACAATTTCTATTATAGTTGAAATGTATTTAAATCATTTAAAATTTTGAATGAAAGTTACTAATAAGAAAGAAGTGGCCGTTCAAGTACAAAAGTGGAATCCGATTATCCACCGAAATTGCAATTAAATATTGGAGATTTGTTTTACGAAAAAAAGCTTTGGCTTGCTATATTTTTATAATAGACAAAATGATATGCATAGGAATAAAGTTTGTGGAGTATTTCATATCCAAGTGGCCTTGCCTCATACGAAAAACTTGCCCTTTAGGTAAAGCAAAACAACGAGCGAAATGGATATTGCTTAAATAATAACAGAGTTTACATGTTTCGAATTTTTATATGTCTTTAGTTTTTAATAATCTTGTTCTAATTAAGATGCTCTTTTAGCGATCATCGAATGTACTTTGGGTATTAGTGAACTCATAGTTTTGATATGATAGAAATCACACCCTTCAACTGATTTGGTTTGTAGCCTCAATCACCACGGCCTAACATCTTTCGATTCCTTTCCTAACTTACATGTCCATATTCGTCTTGCGGCCAGTTCAATGATTAAATAAGAATTCCACCATCGTCTAACAATCTGTTCATATCATTCGGATTTTTTGAACGTTTGATTTTGAAGTACGAGTATACGAGAGTAGCGACGATAAGTACAAAACGACGAGCGGTGATTGTCCGTGCTGAAAAAAACGTACCCTCTACTGCTAAAAGGTGTGCAAGTGCAAGTGGAAGCTGACGAAACGTGGGACACAACGAAATTATACAATCCTAATATTTTCGATCATGTTAATAGTGATTAATGGAATTAATGCCAGTGAACACTATGGCTATGGTCTTCTTATCCCTTCGGGGTTTTTATTGTTTATTCTTTCCTAATTCTTTTTTTTTTTTCTGTTTGGTAATAAATTATGTAGCAGATACTCATATTTAATTTTCTTTCTTGCTTTGTTCTATGATTCTCTGTGTTAAGTTTTTATAAAGTTACTGACTTGAACTTAAAGAAACTATACAAAAAATCATATCGACAAAATATTGCGGTGATATTCCAAAGCGAATATACCAACATCAACGAAATTTCTTATAGTATACGTTATCTGAACAAGTTATGTTTATAAAAATGTTAGATTCTTAATTTATAATCTTTCCAAAAACAAAGCATTAAAAAAAAATTGTGGCAGAAACAAGTAATGTGGGAAAGTATGTGAGATGAATATAAAGCAGAAATTAGTTAAAGAAAAACTTAGGAAAAAGGGGAAACCAAACCACGTTTTTCAAATTTACCGTGGATATTGGATAATTCTCTAGTAAAAAAAAAAAAAAAGACTAATCCAACTAATAAACATAGTAGTCTACAAGACTACAGCTACACTGAATCAGACATCACATATGTCATTTGAAATAACAAATGTCAATCTTTACGATCAACTATCATATGATGTGGTGTTTCGCCACATAAACAACATCAGATCTTAAATTATCTTATGATCTTGTCCNTTTTTTTTTTTTTTTTTTTGGCTTTTTTTTGTCAACTGATTTTATTAATAAACTTGGTTTAAACCAAGCTAGGATACAAGGTACAATACTATGCCCAAAAGAGGGGAGGTTTAAGCCGGCGGACTACAAGAATGTCCCTGGAAACTAAGGCCGGAGGAAAACAAGATTTCCCCAGAAACTATGTAAAACCAAACATAACAGCAGCATTTGATAACAAAAACGAAAAGAAATAACAACCTTAATCTAAAAGCACAAGCAACCGGCCAAAAGATCTTAAAGGAAACAATAGAACCAAGAGAGCAAAGAACCTATTCTTCTACCGCACAAACGAATGAGATTTACCAAGGATGCCCACGGCCAACTCAAAAATAACATCAACCACCTCCTAACACGATGAGAGCCAATCTCTCGTAACCAAGGACCAGGGACTTCATAACACGGCAAGCAAGACCACTCACTTCCGGAAGTGACGACGACGTTGATACGCCCAAGAACGTCAAACTAGAAGTCTTCAAAACGCGAGGAGCGAGACTTAACTTCTCGAAGAAACACCAATCTCATAAACGAAACCGACGAAAAAGGAGAAAGCTATCACCCACTAAGCACAACAAGAAGAAAAATGAACTCTGCAAATTTAAGATTCTACCATCATATTCAAACAAAACGAAACTTCTGCCTAGAAAGGAGTCGAGACATCCCAATCGAAAGCTACTAAATCTGCTCGATACTACTAAGGAACACCATAAAACTGCCACTACCAACAACCAACTAAAACGATTCCATCTAACTCTAGCAACGCGTCGAAGAAGAACGGCCAGAAGACCGGCTTACCGAACAACAGAAACAGAGGAGACCATGGCCATGGATTCACGAAGAACCAAACCTCGAGATCCGCCAACAAGAACAGAGCACCCGCCAGATCTACAGATCTCGGACACCCAACAACAATCCTCTCTGGAGAAGCTGACCACCAACATAGCCAAACACCCTCGCCGTGAAGATCTACTATTTCCACCAAAGTAAACTTTTCTCCAATGAAATACAAGAGAAAGATGAAAAGCAGAACCATAAAACAAAAGCACAAAACGAAAGGGGAAACCACTCACGGCGTCGGCGAGAAGCGCCAACTACCGGAGTGACTTCCCGGTCACAGATCTGAAAAAAGACTAGGGTTTACTTTTGAGAGAAGAGAACGGTACTCGAAAGAAAAAAAAAAAGGGTTTTTCGATTCTATAGTCTTATGATCTTGTCCATATCCCATAATTCAAAATTAAAGAAAAAAATGGAATCATAACATAGCCTGGCTAAAAAGCCTAGAGAGCAAGAAAAGAAAAGAAGAGAGAGACTAAATATATAAGTACATATGTCAAATCAAAGCACGAAGGCCAATTGAAAATTTTGGAAATAATGAAGAAAAAGAAAATGAGATTGTTGGCCCTTTAACCCACAAGCTCTCCCTCAAATCACCTTTGTTCGCTATTATTATTGTGGAGGCATTGTCATATTCCACTCTATACCTCAACTCCAATATGCTCTTTCACTATGTCCTGATTAGCTACATTATAATATATATAAACAAATATATATCAAAATGTCTACATGAACAGATGGATAATCACATCGATGCCTGCCTGCCTCCACCATTTGTACGGACTACGTGTATATCTCAACTCCCAAAGAATGAAAAATAAAAAGTGGTTAAGTGTCCACATATATGTTGATGATACATATGAAACGAAACGGTTAATCATAACACTGTCGATTTTATTTTTTTTGCCCCTGTTCAATAGTATCAATCAATTAACAAGAGATTTAATCAACTTCACTTATCTGCTATAATATATATTATTAAAAATTGTTATATATTTTTATAATCAAATAAATACGTTATATTTTTGAATTACAAAATATAAATACAGTACGTTGGTTATCATTAGGGACTTATTAGTGTTAAAAAAAGAAGAAGTTAATTCCACTAAATTCCATCAATTTAATAAGATCGTCACTTTCTTTGTCCCCAAGTTGTTCATACCTATAAATACGTCTCCTTACCTTCTCCTCTGTTTCATACTCATCTTTCCATTTTACACAAAACCCAAAAGAGAAAAAAAGATACTGCACAACTACAAGAACAACAACAACAACAAAAATGAGACCATTGAGCGTTCATTCGAGGTTGGAAGGTGTGGCAACGCACCCCACGTTGGCAACATCAGCCTCCGTGAATCACCACGGAATGGTGCCGCAATCACCGTGGCACTCGCCGATTCCTTACCTATTCGGCGGCTTAGCGGCGATGCTTGGACTAATAGCTTTTGCGCTTCTCATCCTCGCTTGTTCTTACTGGCGCCTGTCTTCCTCCGGCGAAGAAGATGGTCAGAACGTCGATGAAGAGAAAGAGAGCCGCTCTGGGGATAAGGCGGCGAACGGAGCTTACGAGGAGAAGGTTCTTGTCATAATGGCTGGAGAAGACTTGCCTAGGTTTATAGCGACGCCAGCTATGAAAACGTGTACATGTGGTGGTCACGAGGGTGAAATGGTCATTTCCAAAGAGGGTAGTGTTGTGACCGACGAGGAGGAGAAGATGAGAGAAGGCGAAGAGAAAGTGAAAGATACCGGCGAAGCCACTACTACTACTACTCCAAGTCACTAAGCCTTTTTGTTTATATATACTTTAATTTTTTTTTCTTTTTTGAGAGTTTTCTGGAGAATTGTCTTTCGCATAAGCCATGATTCCTAGAAAATGTAAATTTTACTAGAGAGCAAAATTTTGGGTTTTTTACTTGTTCTGTAGTGTTTTATCGTTTGCTATATTAAATCCTTTTTGTTCCAAATTCTGTAGTTTGAGGAAATATTATTTAGTCACTTCAGCCACAAAAAGATTGTAAAATGCGATTTAATACGTGTACATGTGTGTACATCCACCATATATATTAGGATTCGAGTGTTAAAAAAAAAAATCATTACAACATCAATATATTTTAAGAAACCACTTTTAAATATTTTTGAGTGGAACAGTCACAAAGATTGCTTTTTGTAAACCTTGCATGTACTTCAAACTGTTGGCTGTCAAAACAGAGAGTACTGTACTTCAATCTGTTGACAGCGGAGTTGTTTGTCTGATCAATCTGCCAGTTTTCATTTTCTTCCCCGCTTTTAATTTTGGCAAGATTTATTTCCTCATTTGGGGAGTCATGATAATCTTCAATTTAAAACTTAGAAACATTCGCTGTACATGTAAATATCAGAAACAAAAGTTGATTACGTAACGACATAATCTCTATCCATCATAATAACACTTAATCGGAATTAAATCTAGCTATGCCAATTCCGATTTTCACCCATCTATTGACTTGCAGTTCCGTTTATATCAAAAGTTATCCAATTCCGATTTTCACCCATCTATTGACTTGCAGTTCCGTTTATATCAAAAGTTATCTTACTCTTATGATCATGTAGTAAAACACTCGTTAATACAATTAGCTCACTAATTATATAAGCCAGTAACATTTCATTCGCTTTTTGGTTTTTTTTTTACATCTAGAAGACTTAGGTTTATTAACAAAAATGTACATCAGTGGCCTTTTTTCTAGTCCTTTGAAATCGTACATGAAAATAAATCATACATGTTCAGATATAAATAAATCATACATAGTCTTAGACTATAGTTCCACATGAAAATATCGATCTACATCGACCGTTCTCCAGAACTTTAAGCCTAAAGGTTGACTACAAAATCTTTAAAAACTTAAAAATCTATTCGACTTGAAAAATAATATCACCAAAAAAAAAAAAAAACAGTCTGAATAATATGCAGTCACATAGTATTAGATTACTAATAAATAACCAAAAAAATACATCAAGTCAACTGGTATTCTCCAATTCTTTTCAGCAAAATGATATCCTCCGTTTCTTTTCGACAAATTAATATTCTCTCCATTAATAAGAACAACAATTAGCAAATATTACAAAGAAAGAAAAAGAAAAAGCAATTAGCAGCAAATCGTTTTGCTCAAGCGTATCTAGTTTAAGATATTCTGTGTTTGTGTGCGTGAAAGAGTTAACATAAAGGGACACGTTTCAGATAGTGGATGGGTTGAGCACTTGAGTTTATAATACTATACTACTACAGTACTACTATAAAACAAAACAGAATTGGATTCTATTTTGACATTTTTTACACCCTTGAGTAGTTGAGCTGTCGTCCTTCGCGGCGCCGAGTAGCCGCGTCCGCGTCTACTACATAAAACTTCTAAACAATTCTGTGTTTTTTTTTCTTTTCACTTATTACATTCTTTTTTGGATATATTTATGGTGTATGTTCCCGTAAAATTTTACAGTCTGTTATTCTAGACTGAGTTCTCGAAGATATTGTTCAAATTATCTTTTACATTTGTTTTTTTTTTTTTGTAAGAATTTAAGAACTTTGTAAAAAAATTGTGTGACATCATGATCATATCTAATAAAAATTGTTTTTTCATTACATCTCTTTCCGACTATATAAAATACCTTTAAATATTTAAAAAAACATCTTCCATGTGGTTGTGGACTAGTTAAACAAATAATGGCCATCATTATAATCTTGGCCACTAGCAAAATTTACATAATAAATACTATAGTTTATGAGGATTAGTCAAAGTATGTGGGGTTTTCCAGTGAAAAAAAACTAAGTGGGGAAGTCAAATTGCACAAGAAATCAAATTACTCACGATCTNGAAAAAAAAAAAAAAAAAAAAAAAAAAAACATTATGTGATTTTCTTTTAGAGGAAATCAGTAAAACCCATATCCATATACTGGGCTCAGATGATTAATTTTGGCCCATATGTAAACCCGCTGGCTGATTCAGAGGGTTTAAGAAATCGCTAAATCTCGGAGCTATTTCGCTCGTCTTCCTTCCTTCCACTGCTCTTCTTCTTCTCTGTGAAGAGAGAGAGCTCGATGGTCCAAGAGACGAATCTCTCTTAGATCGTATGATCTGATCCCGATCAGAAGAACAAGAATATGGGAATCGTGTTCACGAGACTGTTCTCATCCGTGTTTGGAAACAAAGAAGCTCGTATCCTCGTCCTCGGTCTCGACAATGCCGGAAAAACCACTATCCTCTGTAAACCATTCTCTCTGAATCTAAACTCACTTCTGAGCATATAGATGATTTAATTGGCTAGGTTTTTTGATTTGGACGTTTTTGTGTTGAGTTGCATTTTTTTGTTTGTTGGTCTCTGTGTGTTTTTTTAGATCGGCTTCAAATGGGGGAGGTGGTCTCCACGATTCCGAGTATGTACATCTCACGATTTTATCCGCAATGGATGAAACTTTGTTCGCAGCTGATTTGAGTTTCATGTTTGTCAATTTTGCTTTTGTTCTGATTTGCAGCAATTGGATTTAACGTTGAGACTGTGCAGTACAACAATATCAAGTTTCAGGTCTGGGATTTAGGTACGTTTCCATTATGTGTGTTTGGGGTATGAAGATGTTATATTATGATGCATTAAGCTTCTAATTTGAGTTGCCTCAGAACAGTTTTTGATATACAGAGAAGGGAGACATATATTGTATATGCATTAGATAGATATTGATCAAAGCGTGTTCTTATGGATCCAGTTTGTCTTATTTAGTGTTGACTAGTAGTAGATTTTAAGGGCAAGTGATTGATTAATCACATGATAGCAGATCTAACTCTAGTGACACTGTGAGAAACTAGAACATCATTGTATATGGAAAGATGGTAACACGATGTCCATGATTTTCATGCTCTATATTATCATCTTTCATACCATGAATAGCTGTGACATTAACATGTGAATTAGAAGAGTATTCTATTGCTTCGATGGAGAATGATTAACTAGAATTTTCTTGTGAGCAGGTGGACAAACGAGCATCAGGCCATATTGGAGATGCTACTTCCCAAACACACAAGCAGTGATTTATGTTGTTGATTCAAGTGATACAGATAGAATCGGAGTGGCGAAAGAGGAGTTCCATGCAATTTTGGAGGTAAAAAACTGCTTAAAGTTTTCTCTTCCAATGTAATTGGTTTAAAACTCTCTTGATAGATGACGGGAAAGCTTTCAGGGTTGTAGCTCTACTGGGAATACAATACTAATTCTGTTTAGAAACTGTTCTAGACGCTATAAATGTTGCTACGCAATGTTCTTTGAGCGTCAGTAAGCCTTGTGGTAGATGTCACCAAACTCTAGATCTCCCGGGTTAGTACCTAAGGGGTAAAGCCAAAGCCGGTGTAGTCAAAATTAGACATTCTTGGGAAGGGAACTGGTGATCATGACTTGTTGCTATAGAGAATGCTTTTATCACTGAGGCTTAACTCGTGTTTCGGAATCTATTTACAGGAAGAGGAATTGAAAGGTGCAATGGTTCTTATATTTGCAAACAAGCAGGTTAGTATTATCTATGTCAAGCTGTTTACCTCACCGCTAAGTTCCAATAAATTCACCAAAGCCACTGTTCAATCTGAACCTCATAGAGAGAATCCGTACCACATGTGTTTGGTTTTTCATATACTGTATGTAGTGACAGTTCTGGTTATGTTATATAACAGGATCTACCAGGTGCACTCGATGATGCAGCTGTGACAGAGGCCTTGGAGTTGCACAAGATAAAGAGCCGTCAATGGGCAATCTTCAAAACTTGTGCTGTGAAAGGCGAAGGACTTTTCGAGGGCTTAGACTGGTAAGCACATGAGAAATAATAGTCCCAGAAAGTTTTTTTGTTCAGCAAAGCTCTCAAATATGCTTCTTCTTCTCCTTCAGGTTGAGTAATACCTTGAAATCAGGGAGTGGCTAACATCATCTCTCACCACGCAAAGTAGCAGTGTGTAATCATCTTCCCTAGTGCTAGTTTTGTATTCTTGGTGCAAAGAGTTGATAGCTTATCAATTATAGACACAATCTAGCTCAATACCGACCTTGTGAGCATTTTTAACTCGATATACACAAACCCACAAGGATTACAATTTTTCCTATTGTTCTGCTTTCTTTCTCTAAACTTGATTGCTCTTTCACTCAGAATCGAAGGTTGTATCATTTCCTAACTAATATTGTTTTCGTACATGTTCCATAGAATGATCATATTCAATTAGCTATTTTGTTGTTGGTAAGAGACAATGTCATCATCTATCATTAGCTCAATCTAAAACCTAAAATCATAATCCGATTTGGGTTTAATCTTCTATTTTTCAGTTTTGGGCCTTGAAGGGATTAGCCCAGTTGATTATGTTAGACATTAATTTACTGTTATGCCATCGTCTTCAATGGTATGAACTTTGGTATCAATAGAGACAGTAGTGGTGCCTCAAATCAACCAAACTCTTTCTTCCCCATCCTCTAATTCTATTGTTAAAATACACAATCTGGGATTCTCAGAATTTTCACTAACACATTTCCTACAACAGTTCCATGGCTCTCAATCTCCGCCACAAACAGATGGGTAACTTTTTTTTTTTTTGCTCCTCAAGTTTTGCATGGTCTCAATTTTTTTTGGTTGATGTTTTATACGTTTGGTTTTTTGCAGAATGTGTAATCCGGATGCTGAACCTGAACCAACCTCTGAATCCAAACGAGGAATGTTACAAGGCCTTGATTTCGGTGAGAAGATCATCGCTCCTCTGATGCAAGTGAAGGATCTTCTTAAACAAGGAGGCGTTACACTTCCTTTACACATCGATAAAAAAGTCCGATCACCTGTTCTTGATGCAGCAGCCGTCTACTTTCTCCAACCAACTCAATCCAACATCGATAAAATCGTCTCCGATGCTTCCAGATCTCTCTACCACACCTATCACCTCAATTTCTCGTCTCGTATCCCTCGTCCTCTCCTCGAGAATCTCGCTTCGGGGACTCTGAAGAACTCCGGTTCCGTTGCGAGATTCGCGTCGGTGCATGATCAGTATCTGGAGTTTGTGACTTTGGAAGATAACATGTTTTCGCTTGCTCAGGACTCTGTTTATCTTCAGTTGAATGATCCATCAGCTGGAGATAGAGAGATCGAGGAGATTATCGAAAAGGTCTCTAATGGTCTCTTCTGTGTATTGGCAACGCTTGGTGTGGTTCCTGTGATACGATGTTCTCGTGGTGGACCAGCGGAGATGGTTGCTTCTTCGTTGGATCAGAAACTTAGGGATCAGCTTCTGTCCAAGAACAATCTGTTTACCGAAGGTAGTGTTGGTGGTGGTGGAGGAGGTTTCATGAGTTCGTTTCAACGGCCTTTGTTGTGTATTTTCGATAGGAACTTTGAACTCTCTGTTGGGATACAGCATGACTTCAGATACAGGCCTCTTGTTCACGATGTTTTGGGTCTAAAGCTTAACAGATTGAAATTGCCAGGGGAAAAGAAGGAAGCGTTTGTAGACAGTTCAGATCTGTTCTGGTCAGAAAATGGTTCTTTAGAGTTTCCTGAAGTCGCTTTGGAGATTGAGACACAGCTGAACAAGTATAAGAAAGATGTGGAAGAGGTTAATAGGAGAACCGGAGGTGGTGGGAGCGGTATTGCAGAGTTTGATGGGACTGATTTGATTGGGAACACTAAGCATCTGATGAATGCTGTGAACTCACTTCCTCAGTTGACTGAGAGGAAGCAGGTGATTGATAAGCATACTAACATCGCGACTGCGCTACTAGGAGAGATCAAGGAGCGGTCTCTGGATGTGTTCACTAAGGTAGAGAATGAGATGATGGTGAGAGGTAGCATAGACACGAGCGAGCTTCTATCTGTTTTGAAAGGGAAAGGTACAAAAATGGACAAGCTACGGTTTGCCATCATGTACCTAATCTCCTTGGAAACCATCGACCAGGCTGAAGTTGAAGTTGTTGAAGAGGCATTGCGTGAAGCTGAAGCTGATACAAGAGCGTTTCAGTACGTGAAAAAGATCAAGTCTCTTAACGTGTCTTTGGCAGCCTCGGCAGACTCAGCAAGCAGAAGCAACATTGTTGACTGGGCTGGGAAGCTTTATGGTCAGTCTATAAGCGCAGTCACTGCAGGAGTCAAGAATCTCTTATCAAGTGATCAGCAACTGGCGGTGGCACGGACAGTTGAAGCCTTAACTGAGGGAAAACCAAACCCAGAAACCGATTCATACCTCATGCTGGATCCGAGAGTTTCGAAGTCAGGATCTAATGGTAATAGCTATGTGAAGGGGCCTTTCAAAGAAGCCATTGTTTTCATGATTGGTGGAGGTAACTACATAGAGTATAGCAGTTTGCAGGAGCTCTCGCAGCGACAGGAGATGGCAAAGAACATTATATACGGAGCCACAGAGATCCTTACTGGAACTGAGCTTGTTGAGCAGCTCGCGGTTTTGGGACAGAAGATGGGACTGAGATAGAGAAGATAAGGATTAAGATTGAGTATTAGTCAGGTGGATTGGTTAGTCTGGTGTTGTTGGGTGGCAGTTGCAACTTTTGTTTTTACTATTTTATTGTACTCGTTTTCACCTAATATTTTTGTCAACGCCATTCACTTATTCATTTTAAAATTTGATTGATATCAATGTTGTAAAAGCAGGTATATCCATGAAACCACAAATTTCTCAGACAAAAGGTAGAATGAATCAGAACTTGTACTAATACACTTATTCTATGTTTCGCTACATGCCCAATTAACAAATGTATAACAAGTAACAACAACAAAAGATATAACACGACACAGAAAAAAAACGTTCGTGTGTGAGTTTTTTGTCTGTATATTCTTGAAAACCTTCGACCTTTCTATAACAATATATAATCTCCCGGATTCACCTGTTTTGAGATCACACCGAATGGACGTTACCAATGTTAAAACTAGGTTGATGAGTCCGGATTGATACCATGATCGATTGGGACACTGTTGCTGCTGGAACCTACTCCTCCTGCTTGGTCTGAAAAGAAACGTACGACGACACAAGTTATGTTGTCTGCACTTCCTCTTTGGTAAGCTTCCATCATCAGTCTCTTTGCACCTTCCTCGGGATCTTCTATCGTCTTGATCATGCCTACGGCTTCCTGAAAATAAAATTTGAGCAGAGATGGGATGGGTTTTCAAGTCTGAAGATTGGAAATTTTAATAGGGAAGCTTAGAAATCAAACGGTAGTTCTACCTCGTTAGATACGACATCCCAGAGACCATCACTTGCAAGAATGAGAAACTCGAGAGAGCTATCAACTTTCTCCTCCTGAGATTTAACTTATGCTAATGAGTGAACGAGCGAAGATTGTTGAAGTTATTTTAGAAAAATAGTGTATGAGGTAACACAAAATAGTCACTTCATTACCCCATAGCTAACTTGATCAAAATTCAATGCAGGTTAAGTTAAATTGGTAATAACAAGGTGTCAATGTTTAAAAATGTGGAAGGAAGTTTTGGCGTTAAGTCAATACCTGTATCTCCGGATCAGCAACAACATACTGCTTCAGCAACCTATCGCCAAATGCACGAGAAACAGCAAGAACTCCACCAACTCTCCATGTTCCTTTTAGCATAATTCCAGTTAAGCAATTGATATATACACTCAAATAAGAGAAGTTTCCATTAAAAAAAAGTTTCTTACCAGCCCACATGACAAATCCTCCTGCATCCTCAATTCTTTGACGCTCATCACTTTGATCAGGCTTGTGATCTCGGGATACAGCAATAGCTTTGACAAAAGAATCAAATTAGTACCACACAAAATAGAGGGACTTATTGCAAATGTCATATATAAGGGCTATCATGTGATTATAATTATTAGGGGTTAGTTATGACTCGAAGACCTGCATATACTGTTTGACAAACTATCAATTTATATTTCGCTTTGGATCTCTTAACATTCAACTCCTAATGACTTGGTCAAACTGCATGCAATGTGCAATCGTCAAAGCAGGGAAATTTGGTATAAAAATGAACAAGCATTACCATTGCCACCTCTGCATATAACAGCTCTAGAGTCCCCTACATTTGCAACAAGTAAACGGTCACCAACTAAGATGGCTGTTGACGCTGTTGAACCAGCATCTCTGTTCTGACTATTTTCTGATTTGAGAAACTCCGAGTCTGTTTGGTTGTATGCATCAGCTGAAAAAGAGAAGCAAGCAAATGAAAATAATAATCAGAAGGATAAATTAGGCACCTTGATGTGTCTATTTAATGAATTATCTGGCTAACAAGATCATTAGTTAAAATAACCTATAGCTGCTGTGGTATCAGAGATGAACTTTGGATGCCTGATCAGGTTACTGAACAGATTTTGCTTCACATATTCAGCGGCACGTGCACCTCCATGACCTGGATATAAACATTAGCTACATAACCATATTGCCCTCTTTAGAGCACCTTAATATGTAAAAAATAAGTAAAGACGATAAATGCTTAAGGCTATTATTTGATCAATAGACGTTTACGAATTATGGTTCCTATGTACCAAGAGAAACAGAACCTTACTAAATCATCAGTTTACCATATGAAAACTCAGAACTTATATGTCTAATTCTACATAATGATAAGTGATACACAATTCTCCATATGCTAGAAAGTACTGGCAATTGTTACATGCAAGATAAAGTCAGCAACACATTAGTTCCTGTAAATCAGAGAGACATGTATACCGTCAAAGACACCAAATAGACCAACTATTTCGCCATCAACGCCATCGATTCTAGTCTCATAGAAGTCCTCCATTGAAGATCTTTTACCAGGAGAGCTTGCATATCCATAGCTGAACTTCCCGTTTTGACTGCATATATATATATATATAAGTTTACAAATGTCGTCATCACATTAAAATCTATCTAAACAATAAAAACTGACAGCAGCAGCAGCATCTACAGTCACATCACATGTCTAGGAACAATGCCAATGCCTTAACATATAATTAGATATCTAAACTGCAGACTTACATACGAATCACGAGTTCTACTATAACGCCAGAGTTAAGAAATCAACCAAGACAAGGTATCAAATCAGAATTCAGAAGGATAATAAAAACTAGACAGGAGAAGGTAGATTGCTAAGACATGATTATTCTCTAAGTTCTTCAACAACATAAGAAAAATGTAAGACATTTACTGAGAAGAAGAAACTCCTCTATCCACCTAAGAGAAAGAGATCTAAATGTTCCAATCTAGATTAACTGAAACACATCTCCAAAAGCAAGTATAATAATCCTAGAACAGCATAGAAACGATTAAAGTGGGACAAAAGGAGTAAAAGAGATCAAACCTGAGGCCGCCGCCGCTAACAGGTCCATCGTCAGCATGAACCTGACTCGAAGATGACAACACAGAATTGAGATATCCCATAACTCCTCAGAAAGCCTTCTTATTGTCTTGATCGGAGCAAAAAAATTTACAAATACAAATCTGAAGCTGATTCAGCTTCCTTTTTTATCCACCAATCAAACCCTAACAATATATCACCAGACAAATTAACAAAGACGAAATCGAGCCATGCTTTATAAAAAGCCAAAACACGACTTATGCACAAGATTGAGCAAAAAATTCAAGAGCAGATAAAAATTGAAAATGGGAAATGGATTGAGCACAATCAGATCGAAGAGATGACGAATTAGGGGGAGTAGTTTTGAGCGTACCTGAAGAAGAAAGAGATGAACAAATTCAGCAGATTAAGACCCGAGAAGAATTAGGGATTCGTCTCCAATATAGCTCTCTCTCTCTCTGGTCTTCGTTTTGAAAAATAAAATGACGAAGAAGAAGAAGAAGAAGAAGAAGAAGCTGATTCCTCCATTTGTATCATCATTATTATCTACTTTTTTTTTTTTTTTGCTCATTATTAGTAATTAAGAATAATTAAAATTAAGTATATCCTAATTATTAGAGAAATAAATATGTATATATTTATATTGTCATCTGTATAAAGGAAAGAAATATCTCGTGGAGGGGGCCTAATTGTGTGCCTTAAAAAGATGATTAAATTAATACTATTCCTTTGAGGATATTTTTTGTCAACTTTACTGTGAAACCAAGTCAGAACGAATCAACCGTCCTTCTCACTGGATATTGACACGTGGTATTCACATGCAGATGCGATTGATGATGTTCTACGATTTCTTCTCACGTCAATCATGTACTGCCTGGTACTAGTACTATTTATTACCCCTTCCTTACTGCGTAGCGACATACAACACTAAAAACCTTCACATCGAGCCATTTATTAGTCAATCACTTGTAAAAATCATTTATTTCACTTTCTTTCTTGCTTCCTCATACAAATGTTCTAATTTTAAATACTCCGTATTATTAGTTTCCGTCTCGTTACTCAAGGACTCGTCCAAATCGAAAAATGTGTTTCCCATTTTCATACGCAACTTTATAAAGAGTATCTCTCCTGTGGGACAACTGACCTACCATTTTCAAAATAACAACCATTTACTCCTGTGGCCATGAAGTTCGTTCCCGACTGTTGCCATAGTTGCAAGCTCATCTACATTGTTAAACTCAAGTTTCCATTGAATCCATTCAATACGTCAGCTATATGAGCTATGCTTGTGTCATTGTGTGTTTGCCGGTGAGAGACCAGAAGAGTGTGTTGGCTAGCTTGGCCTTTAGGGTAACAACAAGCTTTGAGACTCTTTCAGTGTGTTTGTGCGGTTTGCATTGAGTAGAAACTGACATCTGGCCTCGGTTTTGTCACCCTGGAAGGATTAAAGAGAAGGAATGAAAGTTGACAAGTGTTAACAAATCTTTTTTTTTACATATGTTAATGTTCAAATTGCAATGTTCAGAATCACAATCTCAATTACCAATCTAAGTTTACAATTAAGTTTTGAGTTTACAATCTAAGTTTTGTTTTGAGTTTTGACTAGCCATGAGGACTAAATCAAAAAATTACCAGAGTTTCATTGGTCCAGCCGATCACTGTTCTCAATTACCAACTAAATAAACCTTATTATACATTTAAAATTAAATTGTGAAACCAAAATCCAATCAAACCAGACATTGTTACATTACTAATCAACGACAATTAATTACAAAGCGGAAATGATTTTAGTTAACGGCAGAACAAGTACGTCTAATCTCACCATCTTCACCAACTCTCACACCAACCATACTCAGCTTCACAAATGACTCACTCCATCTATGAAAAAAGATTTCCTCATCACTCGCCAGTGCCTCCACCATCTTCCTCGTTCGATCATCATCCATCAGTGCAGAATCCGTTTGAATCAAACCCTTGTGCGTCTCCAGATTCCTATAGTACTGATTATCGAATGTCGAAGATGTTTCCGGATCATTGCTCACCGTCAATGACGAAGATTCTGAAGACGAACACTTGTTCATTAGTGTCTCTGCGTATGACTTGTCGAGAGACGCGTCGATCAGCTCTAAACTCCCTTTTGAGCCTTGTTTGAATCTTCCATTGAATGCGTTGCAATGCGAAGCCCCAATCGTGTGTGCTCCTGAACGTACATTAACTATTAAGAAAACAGAGTTCAAACAGAGCTTAACCCATATAATCAAAGTAGAATGAAATAACCAATCCAGTTTAGTCAATTCTTGTAGAATGAAATAGTCAATCCGGTTTCATCATATAGTCAAGAAACATTGACATATATATACCAGAGAGAACGACGAGATCTTGAATAGACAAGCCTTTAGAAGAGAAGGCATCGATCATTTGGTCGAGACTGAAATCTGTGTCGATTATGTTCGGTCTTACGTTTGCAGCCATAGATACTCTCCCGTCTCTCCTCCCTGTCAGAATCAAACTAATACTAGGTTAGAATTGCCCCTGACCTTGATTAACCGGATATATTCATTGGACAACTACTTGGTTTAGTTATTGCTCAATTTTGGCATGATATGGTTAACCATCTTTAGATTGATTGGTAGTACACACTACACAGTGATCTGTCATTGGGTTTTCAACTTAGATTGATGGAAGAAACCAAAACCAAATGTTAGATGGAGGTAACGATGAAGGAATAGGCTAATACCTCTCAATGTAGCCCTCTACACAGCCATTTTAGGAAAGTGTCCTTCAACCTAATTGAAGCAATCAAGCAAAAAAAAAACAGAACGTTCATAGAGATTCTAATGAATGTGTAATTTTATTGAACATACATAGATCAGCCTCACAAACCTTTTGCTGATCTAATGATATCTGCAACCTCTCTTCCAAGCTCAGTATAAATAACTTTTCCCTATATTAAAAGAAGCAAAAGAAAGGATTATCAAGTTAACTGACTCTGTCAATGCAAAATAGCTATGAATTAACCATTAAAAGACTAACCTGACAAGTAGTCTCCTAAGTTTCCATTAGCCATGTACTCGTACATTAGCAGTACCTTTAAAGTGAATTGAATATGAAAAAATTGTATTGCCATATGCTTGAACCAAGAGAGAGTGTATTTGAGATTTGTGCATCTTCTTGCAGCCAAAATAGTCGACGTGTTAAATAATTATAGTTGTTGAATCCTTTGCATAATGTTTATTAGTTTGACATGGAACTCGAACAAAACATTCTCGTTACAACGATAAATCTCCGCCGTTGACCGCATCAGCAAAAATAAATCGGACGTCTGTGATCTATCACTAACATATGTGAATTGACGTATTTACCCTTTTCAGAAGAAGAAAAGAAACTTATAAAAACCGCGCCTATAAAAGGAAGAGAGAAAACTATTTTACTCATTAACCTCTCTCACATCGCTATATCTTCATCTTCCTCAAAACACTTTTATTATTCTCTCAAGAAAAAGGTTGAAAGATATGGCTGGTATTATCAATGAGGAGAAGCTTGGTAGAAGAATCCAAACTTACTACCGCGAAGAACGCGCGTGCAAGCGTGAAGAAGCTAAACTTGCAAAGTGGTTTGGGGATCTCACTCCTGAACAGAGAGATATCTTTGCAGACGACATCCCAGAAGCTTTTCTCGTACTCGCTACGGAAAGAGGACGGCTTCGTCTCGAGAAAGAAGAAATCTCGCGACTTAGTTTGGGTAAGTCTTGTGAATCTTTTTGTGAAATCCTCTGTTCTTGAAACGGATCCTCTGTTCCTGAATCATCTGTTTGGTTTATTGGATGGATAGGGCGAAAGAAACGGCGGAGCACAAGGAGGTGCTAACGGCGGAGCACAGGGAGGTGCTAACGGCGGCGAGGTGAGATTTAGATGGATCGAGAAGTACGTTCTGTTTAGGCCAATAAGTAGTTCGTGTGTTACTTAACGTCGGAATATGGGATCTTTAGGGCGAAGCCAACGGTGGCGGTGCTAACGGCGGAGCACAGGGAGGTGGTAACGGCNAAAAAAAAAACAGAACGTTCATAGAGATTCTAATGAATGTGTAATTTTATTGAACATACATAGATCAGCCTCACAAACCTTTTGCTGATCTAATGATATCTGCAACCTCTCTTCCAAGCTCAGTATAAATAACTTTTCCCTATATTAAAAGAAGCAAAAGAAAGGATTATCAAGTTAACTGACTCTGTCAATGCAAAATAGCTATGAATTAACCATTAAAAGACTAACCTGACAAGTAGTCTCCTAAGTTTCCATTAGCCATGTACTCGTACATTAGCAGTACCTTTAAAGTGAATTGAATATGAAAAAATTGTATTGCCATATGCTTGAACCAAGAGAGAGTGTATTTGAGATTTGTGCATCTTCTTGCAGCCAAAATAGTCGACGTGTTAAATAATTATAGTTGTTGAATCCTTTGCATAATGTTTATTAGTTTGACATGGAACTCGAACAAAACATTCTCGTTACAACGATAAATCTCCGCCGTTGACCGCATCAGCAAAAATAAATCGGACGTCTGTGATCTATCACTAACATATGTGAATTGACGTATTTACCCTTTTCAGAAGAAGAAAAGAAACTTATAAAAACCGCGCCTATAAAAGGAAGAGAGAAAACTATTTTACTCATTAACCTCTCTCACATCGCTATATCTTCATCTTCCTCAAAACACTTTTATTATTCTCTCAAGAAAAAGGTTGAAAGATATGGCTGGTATTATCAATGAGGAGAAGCTTGGTAGAAGAATCCAAACTTACTACCGCGAAGAACGCGCGTGCAAGCGTGAAGAAGCTAAACTTGCAAAGTGGTTTGGGGATCTCACTCCTGAACAGAGAGATATCTTTGCAGACGACATCCCAGAAGCTTTTCTCGTACTCGCTACGGAAAGAGGACGGCTTCGTCTCGAGAAAGAAGAAATCTCGCGACTTAGTTTGGGTAAGTCTTGTGAATCTTTTTGTGAAATCCTCTGTTCTTGAAACGGATCCTCTGTTCCTGAATCATCTGTTTGGTTTATTGGATGGATAGGGCGAAAGAAACGGCGGAGCACAAGGAGGTGCTAACGGCGGAGCACAGGGAGGTGCTAACGGCGGCGAGGTGAGATTTAGATGGATCGAGAAGTACGTTCTGTTTAGGCCAATAAGTAGTTCGTGTGTTACTTAACGTCGGAATATGGGATCTTTAGGGCGAAGCCAACGGTGGCGGTGCTAACGGCGGAGCACAGGGAGGTGGTAACGGCGGCGAGGTGAGATTTAGATGGATCGAGTAGTGCGTTCTGTTTAGGCCACTGTGTAGTGTATTACTTAACGTCGGAATATGGGATCTTTAGGGCGAAGCCAACGGTGGTAACGGCAGAGACGTCGGAGCGCAGGGAGGTGGTATCGGTGGCTTTCTTAACGGCGGCATGGGACTCGGTGCTAACGGCGGCGGGGTGAGACTCTTTAGATTGTTCTTTTGTTAATGCGTTCTGTTTAGGCGTGTGTTGCTTAAAGTCAGTTGGATGGGTTTGTTTAGGGGGAAGCCAACGGTGGCGGTGACAACGGCGGAGACGCCGGAGCTCAGGGAGGTGGTATCGGTGGGGTAAGTCGCGCTTAATTGGTTGTTACTCAAGTTCTTTTTTGTAAACGCGACTGTTCTTGTAAACAAAGTTTAATCCTTCTCAGCCGGGGTTAAACGGCGGAGGAATTGATGCTGGCGTTCTTAAAGGCGGAGCACAGGGAGGTGACGGCGGGGAAGCCAACGGCGGAGCTGATCAAGAAGTCTTGTTGTGGTATAGGGTCGTCGGGACCGTTGCGGAAGCGGCTAGGTGGCTCACGTAGTTTAGTTTCGGTTTTCCTTCCGTTCTGGGTTTCGGTTTTCAATTACGGTTCTGGGTTTCGGTTTTCTAATTGGGTTTTTGGGTTTTCAGTTTGGGATTTTGTTACCCAAGTTTTTTTTCTTTTCTTTGTAACCAATACTAAATGAATTGCAAAGGTCCCCAATTAAGTTGCTTTTAATACTACATTAAAAAAAAAAAACTTTGCTTAATACTATAATTGTATATTTTTTTTTAGCCAACAATAAAAACAAAGACTACGAGTTCGACGACATAAGTTATGTTGTCTGCACTTCCTCTTTGGTAAGCTTCCATCATCAGTCTCTTTGCACCTTCCTCGGGATCCTCTAGCGTCTTGATCATGCCTACGGCTTCCTGAAAATAAGATTTGAGCAGAGATGGGATGGGTTTTCAAGTCTGAATAATTGGAAATTTTAATAGGGAAGCTTAGAAATCAAACAATAGTTCTACCTCGTTTGATACGACGTCCCAGAGACCATCACTTGCAAGAATGAGAAACTCGAGAGAGCTATCAACTTTTTCCTCCTGAAAATTCCATACATATATGAGTGAACGAGGGAAGACTGGTGAAGTTATTATAGAAAAATAGTGTATAATGTGGGTATGAGGTAGCACAAAATAGTCACTTCGTTACCCCATCGCTAACTTAATGAAATCCAATGCAGGTTTAAGTTAAATTGGTAATAACTAGGTGTAATATATGGGAGGAGATTTTGGCGCGAAGTCAATACCTGTATCTCCGGATCAGCAACAACATACTGCTTCAGCAACCTATCGCCAAATGCACGAGAAACAGCAAGAACTCCACCAACTCTCCATGTTCCTTTTAGCATATTTCCAATTAAGCAATTGATATAAACTCAAAAAAGAAGAGAAGTTTCCACTAAATGTTTTCTTACCAGCCCACATGACAAATCCTCCTGCATCCTCAATTCTCTGGCGCTCGTCACTTTGATCAGGCTTGTGATCTCGGGATACATCAATAGCTTTGACAAAAGAGAAAAATTAGTATCATACAATACTGAGCGACTTATTGCAAATTTCATATTCAAGTGCTATCATGTGATTATAACTATGAGGGGTAAGTTATGACTCGATGACCTGCATATACTGTTTGACAAACTATCATTTTATGTTTCCATTTGGACTTCTTAACATTCAACCCCTAATGACTTGGTCATACTATATGCAACGTGTAATCGATAAAGCAGGAACATTTGGTATAAAAATGAACAAGCATTACCAACTAAGATGGCTGTTGACGCTGTTGACGCTGGAGTCCCCTACATTTGAAACAAGTAAACGGTCACCAACTAAGATGGTTGTTGACGCTGTTGAACCAGCATCTCTGTTCTGACTATTTTCTGATTTAAGAAACTCTGAGTCTGTTTGGTTGTATGCATCAGCTGAAATGAGAAGCAAGCAAATGTAAAAAAATCATAAGGATAAATAAGGCACCTCGCTGGGTCTATTCTTAATGAATTATCTGGCTAACAAGATTATAAGTGAAATATAACCTATAGCTGCTGTGGTATCAGAGATGAACTTTGGATGCCTAATCAGGTTACTGAACAGATTTTGCTTCACATATTCAGCTGCACGTGCACCTCCATGACCTGGATATAAAAATTAGCTACATCATTATATTGACCTCTTTAGAGCACCTTAACATGTAAAAAATAAGTAAAGACATTAAATGCTTAAGGCTGTTATTTCCTTTTTTCAATGGATTGAGCACGATCATTTGGTAAATGGGAAATGGATTGAGCACGATCATTTGGTATAAAAATGAACATGTATTACCATTGCCACCTCTGCATATAACAGCTCTGGAGTCCCCTACATTTGCGACAAGTAAACGGTCACCAACTAAGATGGCTGTTGACGCTTTTGAACCAGCATCTCTGTTCTGACTATTTTCTGATTTAAGAAACTCTGAGTCTGTTTGGTTGTATGCATCAGCTGAAATGAGAAGCAAGCAAATGTAAAAAAATAAGAAGGATAAATAAGGCACCTTGCTGGGTCTATTCTTAATGAATTATCTGGCTAACAAGATTATAACTGAAATATAACCTATAGCTGCTGTGGTATCAGAGATGAACTTTGGATGCCTAATCAGGTTACTGAACAGATTTTGCTTCACATATTCAGCTGCACGCGCACCTCCATGACCTGGATATAAACATTAGCTACATCACTATATTGACCTCTTTAGAGCACCTTAACATGTAAAAAATAAGTAAAGACATTAAATGCTTAGGGCTGTTATTTGATCAATAGACGTTCACAAATTATGGTTCCTATAAACCAAGAGAAACAGAACCTTACTAAATCTCCAGTTTACCATATGAAATCTCAGAACTTATATGTCTAATTCTACATAATGATAAGTGATACACGATTCTCCATATGCTAGAAAGTACTGGAAATTGTTACATGCAAGATATAGTTATTAACACATAAGTTCCTCTATATCGGAGAGACATGTATACCGTCAAAGACACCAACGAGACCAACTATTGCGCCATCAACGCCATCGATTCTAGTCTCATAGAAGTCCTCCATTGAAGATCTTTTACCAGGAGAGCTTGCATATCCATAGCTGAACTTCATATAAGTTTATGAATGTCATCATCACATTACAATCTATCTATACAATAAAACTGACAGCAGCAGCAGCATCTACAGTCACATGTCTAGGAACAATGCCAATGCCTTAACATATAATTAGACATCTAAATTGCAGACTTACATACTAATCACGAGTTCTACTATAACGCCAGAGTTAAGAAATCAACCAAGACAAGGACAGTAAAAACTAGACAGAAGAAGGTAGATTGCTAGGACATGATTATTCTCTGAGTTCTTCAACAACATAAGAGAGATGTAAGTTATAACTGAGAGGAAGAAACTCCTATATCCACCTAAGAGAAAGATGTCTAAATGTTCCAATCTAGATCACCTGAAACACAGCTGCAAAGCAAGTTGAATAATCCTAGAACAGCATAGAAACGATTAAAGTGGGACAAAAGGAGTAAAAGAGGTAAAACCTGAGGCCGCCGCCGCTAACAGGTCCATCGTCAGCGTGAACCTGACTCGAATTGAGATATCCTTCTCTTGTCTTGAGAAGTGTGTAAATAAGTTTTGTAAAAGTGTGCTAGAATAGAATGCAATTTTTCCTATAAATATTGATGTAAAACATAAATGATCTTATTTATCTACATTTGTGCTTTTTATTTCTTATGAGCTGTAAAACATATTTTTGTGTATGATTTTATAGATGAGTTGATATTTTTTCATTATTTTTTTACTTTTGGGTCTAAGGAAAAAGGATTGACATCACAAGACTTTAATTTGATGTTTGAGTCAAATTTTGAGGTTTAAAGAAGAAAGATGGACGACAAACACACATGTTTTATTAGATATACATATGCATGACCAAGGTTAAGGTTGTCACGGTTACGGTTTATTAACCATTGGTTATGGTTAGAAATTTTTTTAACCTTAACCAGAATCGTTTAATAAACGGTTAAACGGTTACGTTTAAATACGGTTACGGTTCAAGAGGTTACTGTTATATACGGTTACGGTTATTTGATAATATGATACGGTTGATATTATTTGATGATATAATATAATTGATATTTTTTATTTATAATTAATATGTTCTTATAGTGTATTCGTATTTCTATATACCATATGATTCATATTAAATAAATAATTATTAGTATATTTTATTATGTTTTTAAAATATTATAAATCAAGTAAGGATTTTGGTTTGAGAAGTTTCTAAACGCGTGGATCTAAAACCAAATAAGTATATGGATAAAATTATCAATAACTGGGTGCATGTGTTGACTATGCTGGTCTTCATGAATTTCACAAATTTTATGAGAAAAGAAATGATTTTGTTCTTGGAGTTTGATGGGTTAACAAGTTGTGTGGTAGTCTAAAAAAAAGTTTTTCAGTGGAAGAATGGGAAGAAGTTGACGAGGAAGAAGAAGAAAAAGAGTATAACGAATAACCAAACGGTAAAAGTAACGATGAAAATTAGCACAAAATTTGACAATGAATATGACAAGAAAAATATGAAAAATAAGAAAACATTGAATAAAAAACACGAAAACAT
This sequence comes from Camelina sativa, assembly GCF_000633955.1. Classification (NCBI taxonomy): domain Eukaryota; kingdom Viridiplantae; phylum Streptophyta; class Magnoliopsida; order Brassicales; family Brassicaceae; genus Camelina; species Camelina sativa. The sequence continues at coordinate 4,790,900 of NC_025695.1, read as the reverse complement.
AGGTAGGATCAATTAAATATGAAAACGAGTTAAATTCATGATTATGAAATTGTTTCGTTTTTCTGGTGGTCAAAGAAATGGTTTAGGATATGTAAGGTCATCAGTTTGATTTGCCTCGCATGGACATTGAGTTAACTTCATGATTTTTTAATTATATTTGATTTTAAAACAAAACTGATTTTTATATTTTAAAAAATTGTGTATCTGAAATTTATTTTTTTTTCTTAGTACTAAAATTAATTTTTTAATGAAATAATATTTTATTAGCGTCATCAATTATATATAATTTTTATCAAAATATCTAATCAATTGAATGATAAAAAATAAAAAGATGATGTAGATAGAATTTGAAATTTTAAAATATTAAAATAAAACTTTATAAACAATTTATATAAATCTTGTTATGCACGTTTAAATTTTGAAACTGGAATTATAAAAAAGGTTCTCTAGAGAACCTCATATGATGATGTTTAGCGGAGGGATCTAACGGCGGCGGGTGCAGAGTCAACAACAGTGGTCTCGGGATTGTTAAAATCTCGCGGAAACCACTAGACCACAGTAGGGACTGCGGTGTGTTTAGTTAAAAAGAGGTAGTTAAAGGCTTTGTGAATTGGGGATAAATTTGAGAAAAAGGAAAAGATATATACTTAATAAATTTGGAGGATTATGTTACACGAAATCCATATCGTGGTGGGAATTGTAAAAAAGAATTACAAAGAGACTAAAGTTTGTTTTAAATCAAAGTCGGTCTAGGATCTGAAAAACAGTTATAAAAGAGCTTCTTTGTCTTATGGAAAACCTTTCTTGTTTAACACGACAACCAAAAAAAACAAACACAAAAAATCTCAATCCCCACAATTCATCGAGAAGGAGAAGACAAACCAAGGAGCAGCCGCTAAAATCTGAATTAAGGAGATCAATCAATCAACCAGAAAAGTGTTCCTTGTGAAATTTTTGTAGGGAGACGATGTCCAGTTACGCCGGTCGGCCGCACAATAAAAGGCAGAAGAAGGAGAAGGAGACGTCTCTGTCTCTGTCTAGGTTATCGTTGGTACCACACGATGTTGCTCTGAACTGCTTGTCCCGCCTCTCGAGATTTGACAGAGCGGTCTTGTCTGTGACCTCCAAGAGCCTCCGCTCTCTCGTGGTTTCGCCTGATCTCTACCGCACGCGTCAGCTGATGGGTTTTAGTTCCGACGAGTACTGGTATGTTTGCTTAAGCATACCTCCTTACCCAACTCCACGCTGGTTCATCCTCCGCCGTACTCGTGGAGATGACGACGCCAACAAGTCTGTGAATCGTAGGCTAAGACCGATCCCATCCTACCCTTATCAGCCTCCGGAATCATCCTCTTTCGTGGTGTTAGGTTATGGGATCTATGTGATCGGTGGAATCATACACGGAAACCCCACTTCTGATGTCTTGCTCCTCGATTGTCTCTCTCACTCGTGGCGCCGCATCCGGTCCATGAGAGTAGCTCGCGCGTCCCCAGCGGCGAACGTGGTAGATGGTAAGATTTACGTGTTTGGAGGCTGCCAAGAGGTTGATTCCTCCAACTCCAACTGGGCAGAGGTTTTCGATCCAAAGACTCAAACTTGGGACACCTTGCCGTTACCTGAGGATCCGGAGATACGCAGGAACACAAGTACGATCGACAAAAGTGTGGTGATGGAAGACAAAATTTATGCGGTGGACGAGGATGATCAAACCATCTATTACCTGCCGCGTGAAGGTATATGGAGAAGAGGTAATCGGGATTCTAAGCGGGGAAACAGAAGAGACTGGTGTGCCGTAGGGGGGCTCTTGTACTGTACTGGTACTCGCGGGAGTTTAATGTGGTGTGAGCCAGATGAGTTGGATTGGAAGAAGGTAATGGGTTTGGATGTTTATCACTGGTGTAAATTTGGTTTAAATGGCAAATTGTGTGTTGAGAACGTTAATACCGCGTGGAAGCTTTACTGGACCGATTTTGGTTTCAGCAGAGTTACCAGCAACTCTCGTGGGAACATTGTGGTCTTCTGGAAGGTGTATCTCCC
>NC_025695.1:4777191-4786526 GCF_000633955.1 Camelina sativa | reverse complement strand
CTTTTGTTTTTACATTTTCTTTCATAGTTTTTATAGTTTTTCTTAGATCTCTATCTTGTACTCTTTCTACTCTATCTTTACCGTTTAATACAATGCAATTTTCACTCTATTTCGTTGTTTTGTTCTTTGTTACTATGTCTGAGTAGTGTGGTAAAGTTTCTAGGGATGGGATAGATGATTTTGTGTTCTTGATCGGTTAGGATGCCTTAGTTTGATTGTATATTTTTGATAGATGTCCTTCTAGGTTGGTGTTCTTAATGCTGTCAACAGACCGGANTCACAAGTTTCTTATCACTGGTACTAAGAGGTTGGAGCTTTGGTGCGCTGAGATTTCCTTAAAGAGAAACCCTGAAGGCGAGGTTTGGGGGACAATTGAGTGGGCCGATCTTGTCTCCAAACTTGATCGTCACTCATACAACGTTAAGGTTTTGTGTTCTGTTTCTCTCAATGTCTGAAACTTATACGCTTCCAAGTTTCTTATCTCATCTCATCTCATGTTGATCTCATTGCATGTATAATTTCTTTTCAGGGTTTTCTTTTGGTCCATCTTCTCATTCAATGTATGTTTCTTCTTGCTAAATATATCAGCCATTTCTCCTTCACTTAGTTGAATTTCCATAAGAAACTCATTTGTCCTCCAGTTTTTCTAACTGGAGGAGGATTGTGAGGAACATCATCATTACTTTTTTGTTTTATAGTGTAGTAAAACTACTTTGTTGAATTTCCATAAGAAACTCATTTGTCCTTTTGTTTCTCTAACTGGAGGAGGATTGTGAGGAACATCATTAATGGGCCTCCGATATATATATCGAATATTCATTCATATATTGTATAGATTTAGTCTTACCATATACAAGGAAAAACCCTAACCGACTTTATGTAAGTATGTATAAATACTACTCTTCGGAGAATGAATAACACAACACTTTTACCCAATATTTCATGGTATCAGAGCAAGCAATTCTGTGATCTAAACCTAATTTTTTTTTTCTACTCGCCGATGTCAATAACTTGACCGCCGCATCTACTTTTCTTTTTCTTCTCACCGGTATCTCTCTCTACTCACCTTCACGATGATTCTAGTCTCCACCGTGTCTACTCTTTCTGCCTATACTCTCAATGCATATGATAATCTAGGTGCTTTGATCTCTTCGGTCATTCTGAAGGAACACAACTACTCTGAATGGGCTATTGAGCTCATGAACTCTCTCCAGGCCAAACAGAAACTCGGTTTTCTTGATGGCACCATCCTAAAACCCACTACCGAACCTGACTTATCATCTTGGAAGACTGCTAACTCGATGATCATTGGTTGGATTCGAACCTCTATCGATCCAAATATTCGAGTTTTCTTGATGGCACCATCCTAAAACCCACTACCGAACCTGACTTATCATCTTGGAAGACTGCTAACTCGATGATCATTGGTTGGATTCGAACCTCTATCGATCCAAACATTCGTTCAACGATTTCTTTTGTTTCTGATGCTAAAGATCTTTGGGATAGTCTCAAACAGCGTTTCTCCACCAACAACGGTGTCCGACGACAACTCCTCAAAGACGAGATCTCTTCCTGTTGGCAAGATGGACAGCCTGTTCTTGCTTACTATGGACGCCTCACTAAATTATGGGAGGAGTTGCAAAACTACAAGACCAATCGGGCGTGTACCTGTGCAGCCGCTCCGGACATTGCCAAAGAACGTGAGGATGATAAAGTTCATCAGTTCCTTTTCGGGTTGGATGAACGGTTCCGCCCTATTCGCTCCACCATCACGGATCATGATCCCTTACCCTGAATCATGTGTATTGATAACTCTCTAATTTATATGTTTTTAGCATCTTTTTTTGTCCATATTTTGCATTGTTCATACCTCTAACTTAGTATTTTTAGGTCATTAACTATAGGAATTCATTTTTAGACCATTTAGGCGGTTGCATTTCTGCATTCGCATATTTTGGATGAAAACAAGTGCTAAAGAGCCAAAAATAGGGGAAAACAAGGACAAACCCGAGCATGTACCCGAAGGAGCCATCGAGCTGGAAGAACAAGTCCAAACCCCAACACGATCGAGGAGGATCCAAGAGCATGAAGAACAACCCGAAGATCCACCCGAGGAGTAACCCGACTTCACCCTCGTGTACCCCATCGAGTAGACCATCGGGCAGGTCTGGAAAGCTAGGTCAAAAGAGTTTCCATATATAAACCCCCTTCTCTCCTAGCTCGCAAATGAGCACGCCGCAGACCCTCAAACCAGAGAGCGAGAGCTTTTGTGAGAGAACTGAGCGACTCAAACAATTTTTCTTTTGTTTTTACATTTTCTTTCATAGTTTTTATAGTTTTTCTTAGATCTCTATCTTGTACTCTTTCTACTCTATCTTTACCGTTTAATACAATGCAATTTTCACTCTATTTCGTTGTTTTGTTCTTTGTTACTATGTCTGAGTAGTGTGGTAAAGTTTCTAGGGATGGGATAGATGATTTTGTGTTCTTGATCGGTTAGGATGCCTTAGTTTGATTGTATATTTTTGATAGATGTCCTTCTAGGTTGGTGTTCTTAATGCTGTCAACAGACCGAAAGGTTGAGATTAGATCTAGGGTGTTTTACCACCGAGATGTGTAGATGAGGTGCTTGAATCAACCAATGCTAGAGGTTCACTCGCTCTGAGTAAGGGATTAGATGAGTTAGGGTGTACTGACAATAATGAATTGATCTTAATGCCTGCTTGGTCATGTTTCTCCAACGAGAGTTGGGTAGGGAAGTGACCAAGGTTGATTGTTGCTAGTGCGGGAGTGTGGTGACAAAGTTTTAGAGATTCATTATCTAGGAAATGTTTGCTTGAGGCATGTAAGGCATCTGTACTGGTCAAGGATACTTAGGATTCGATTACCCCATCCTTAGAAGCTTTAGTATTTTAATTGTTGCATTTTCTTTACTTACTTGATCACTTACCCGATCAGGTACACGATAACCTGCATCGAGTGATACCTCGAGCTGTTCATATCCCATTTGCTTACTCGATCACCCCACATGATCCTGTACTCGATTGCTTGCATCGAGTGCTTAAGTCGTGTGGTTTCTTTGTTCATATTTTTTTCTTTCATTCATTTTAGGACTGTTAGATCAAAACCCTATCTGCTTGGCTTGACTTGTATAGTTCTGATCATATCCATCCTGCTAGCAATAGACAACCATTTGGATTGATAACCCTTTGTACTACAACTGCATAGGGAATTGATACCCTGGGTGAAAACATGTCTATCAATTTGGCGTCGTTGCCATTTGGTTGATTTCATTTTGCTACGTTTAGGATTTCAGCACTTGCTAGATCAAGTTCTTTTGTTTATATTGGTTTGGAAACTGACTTGTTTGCTTTCGCTTTGTTTGTTTTGAATCTCAGGTACAACCCGAGAACCCACCCGACCCGTCACTCGATCACCTGGATCGAGTAGACCATCCTGTACACACTCGGATACCTACATGTGCATGCAAACACGATCCAGAGGTAGCCAGAACCTGAGTCCTTTCATCGACAACATCGACAGACCTAGGCTACTCAGACAACAACAAGTTCAACCGGAACCAGCAATCATTGAGGAGACGATGAATACTCAGAATGGTCCACCAGCTCCTCAAGCAAGGACCAATATAGGAGCAGGAGATGCTCCATCTACTCACACTCAACGGAATGGCATTGTGCCACCAGCTGTGCAGAACAACAATTTTGAGATCAAGAGTAGTTTCATCCAGATGATACAGAGTAATAAGTTTCATGGATTTCCAATGGAGGACCCATTGGATCATCTAGATGAATTTGATAGGCTATGTAGCCTCACAAAGATCAATGGAGTTAGTGAAGATGGATTCAAACTCAGGCTTTTCCCATTCTCTTTGGGAGACAAAGCACACATCTGGGAGAAATCACTCCCCAAGGAGTCCATCACCACTTGGGAAGCGTGCAAGAAGGCATTCCTGGCCAAATTCTTCTCCAACTCCAAAACCGCAAGGCTGAGAAAAGACATTTCCGGCTTTGTTCAGAAGAACAACAAAACGTTCAGTGAAGCTTGGGAACGTTTCAAGGGATACACTACTCGATGTCCACATCACGGCTTCAGCAATGCTTCGTTGCTGAGCACACTTTATAGAGGAGTGGTCCCCAAGATACGGATGTTGTTGGACACCACAAGTCATGGTAACTTCCTCAACGAGGATGCCGATGAAGGTTGGGACCTAGTGGAGAACTTGGCTCATTCTGATGGCAACTACAATGAGGAATATGATCGCTCTGTGCGATCTATAGGAGAGGAAGATGCCAAGTACAAGAGGGACATGAAAGCCCTCAATGACAAGCTCGATAAGCTCCTCAACCAGCAGAAGCATGTTCATGCACTATCAGAGGAAGAGCAGTTTCTACAACAAGATGGGGAGACTATACTGATAGAAGATGTTACAACAGAGAGTACAACAACTACAAGCCGAATCCGACTCTGTCTTATCGGAACCCGAATGTTGCCAATCCTCAGGACCAAACTTACCCATCTGCAGTTCAAGGGAACCAGGTCCAACAGAAGCCTTTTGTCCAGTACAGCCAAGGCTATGCCCCTAAGCAGCAGTACTCTGGAACCTACAACCAACCACCTTGATTCCAACAACCACAAGGTCCGCCGAACCAATCACAAGAAGCTGAGTTACGCGGCCTCATTCAGCAAATGATTCAAAATCAGGCTTCAGCATCTATGGACATTGCGAAACGGTTTGCAGAGATGAGCAATAAGATCGACTCAAGATACAATGATCTCAATGCCAAGTACGAATCACTCAACAATAAGGTTACGTACCTGGAAGGCCACCACAACAACCAACCAGCTCCAAAGATTAACCAACTCCCAGGTAAGGCTGTTCAAAACCCCAAGGATTATGCCACTGCTCAAGCCATCTTTATTGATGATGACTATGAGGATTACCTCACTGGGGACAGTGATGATCAAGATGGGGAGGATGTGGAACACCCAATGAAAAATGAGGCCAAGTACTATATATCCGAGTATGAGCCCGAGCCTTCACCCGAGGAGACTGATCGAGTTGATGATCGAGCACTGGTTCGAGAATCACAAACTGAAGAACAACACGAAGTGGAACCCGATGACCTACATGATGGTGGTGATCGGATGATGCATCGAGTAGATGTTGAGAAGCGAGATCAGCCTCAACCACCTGCAACAGCAGAAGGGGAGTTAGAGGAGAGATTCAATGCTGCACTTGACATCCAGCTGGAGGTGCTAACAGAGCTAATGGCTAGGCGTAAGGCTCCACCACCTAAACTTTTGCCCCCACACGAGCTTCAGGAGGAAATTGCCAAGGAGGCAGCTCGATTGGAGGATGAGGTTAAGGAAGTTGTTAAGGAGATTGGGTTTGAGATTCTCAAGAGTGGAGTGTGCTTGGATCCTGAGCTGCGAATAGAGGAAAAACTGGAAGACCCTGGCTCTTTCACATTGCCATGCTCGATAGGACTTCGGATCTTCAAGAATTGTTTGTGCGACCTTGGAGCTTCAGTTAGCATTATGCCGCTGTCAGTTGCCAACAAGATGGGATTCACTGATTTTAAACCAAGCAATTTGTATTTGGTTATGGCTGATAGAACAGTGAGGCATCCGATAGGGATCCTGGAAAATCTGCCTCTCAGAATTGGAAGAGTGGAAGTCCCTACTGACTTCACGATCCTTGATATGGACAAGGAACCAAACGATCCACTGATTCTAGGAAGACCATTCTTGGCAACAGTTGGTGCTGTGATCGAGGTGAAACAAGGTAAGATCATAATAGAGCATGGTGAGCATTTCAAGATGGAGTTCAATGTGAAGAAAGGGATTAAGAGGCCAACCATTGATGGTCAAGCTTTTTCTACTAAGACCAAACAGAGGAAGGTGCAACATCTTGAATAGGTCAACACCACATTTGCCTTAGAACCTGGACAAAACCTGGAAAATGTGCTGAACCAGCCTGCTATTGTGGAGAGGATTCCAAAACCTCTTCCACTTGGATCCCATGCTTAAGGAGCATGAAGAGTCAAGCTTAGTGACTTTAAACAAGCTCACTTGGGAGGAAGTCCCAAAGGTATCTTTTGTTTTGTTTTAATTTTGATTTATTTGTTTTATCTTATTTTTCTATTTTTGAATTATTCCGAAAAAAAAAAAAAAAAAATTGAAAAGAGGAAATTGGGGAACCCGAGGGTCAACCCGACACCGTACTCGACGCGCCTGATCGTGTCCCTACTCGGGTGGCGAGTGGAGTCCGAATTCCACAAGGAAGCTCACTCTCGGTGAAGCCCACCAACCAAACCCTAGCCTACTTAAGGGTTTCGAAACCCTTCTCCCTCATTGCCACCGATAAGTCTTTTCTCAACTCTAAAGCTTTTAGTTTCCATAGTTTCTATTCTCTCTCGATCTCAAGCTTTATTCGATTTCTTTGGGACTAACCCTATTAACCTCGAGATCTAGCCTTTTTCTTCTCAAGGATTCAAACATGGAGCCAATCGCTAAAACCTACTAAAGGAAGGGAAGAAGATCAACCTCCACCGCTGCTACAACCGGAGGTGATGCCGTCGAAGCTCGAGAGTCTCAAGGGAGAGGAAACGTTCAACATTCCCAACCGCTGGCTGGACGTTTAGCCTCCCCAACCCGATGCTCAACCCGATCAACCACCCGATCAGATACTCGAGTAACCGATCGAGTATGCCACCGAGTTCGCTCACCAAGTCCAATGGCGAGTGCTGTTCGCCGTTCTCCTCGACGTAGGGACCTGTCTACATCCGAAAGAACCGTAACCGACCCCATGGAGGTCGATTCTGATGCTGGAGAAGAAGAGCAAGGAGAGATCCAAATCTCTCGATCAAGGCACAGAGCTGCGGTTGCAAAAGGGAAGAGACTGGCTTCGGAGAAGGCTGAGAGGATAGCTGAGAGAGCAGTTGAGGAAGAAGATCAACAAGCAGAGGAGGAGGACCGAGAGAGAGAAGAGGAGCAGAGAGAGAGAACACGCCAAGCCTCGCGGAGGCTGAAGCAGAAGGAGGTGGACACTCCGGCAAGACTATTCAAAGTTTTCCGGAAGATGAGCTTTGTTGGTACCCGATACCCTCACCATGAGACCATGAAGCAATTGGGCATCGCTAGGGATGTTGAGTTTTTGTTCGATATGTGCCACATGGGCCATATGATGCGAGCTTACCTTGAAGCATATGAGGAGGAGACAGTCCATTTCCTTTTGACCTTGAAGCTGCATTATTTCGAGGACCACCCGACTCTACTACCCGATGGGGGGATCGGGTTCATCACCTTCTCCGTGAGGAACAAGGAGTACCGGCTCACTTTCAAGGAGATGGAGAAGCTATATGGCTTCAAAGCCGGTAGTGGAGAAGGCATGGAGGTTAGCAAGGAGGAAATGAGGTCTCTATGGCTGACAATAGGAGACAAGCACCCCTACAAGTCCACAAGCACCAAATCCGCTCAAATAAGGAGCCTTGTCTTGAGGTATTTTCACAATTCCCTTGCATGCACTCTTTTTGCTAGAAAAGAGACTGGGAATGTGAACGATCATGAGCTCCAGCTGTTAGACATTGCACTGTGTGGAGTTTTGGATAGCGCTAGGGATGGCTCACCACTAGTAGGAGATGTTGCGGATACTAGTATGGTGTTTGTGTTACTCGACCAATTCTTCTACCTCAAATCATGGGCCGTCAAAAGAAGAGAAGGAGGCGGAGAAGTCTCCATTGGAGGACTAATTACACCGATCTTGGTAGCATGCGATGTGCCCTTGAAGGGAATAGTGCACGAACCGAGATGGCTGGATGCGGACTACCTCGTGCTGGCGAGCTTTTTGGCCCATGAGAGGCCTAATGACATGATGCTGTTCAAGTTCGTCCATCCAACCGTCGGAGCTGCCCAAATGATCCTACCTAATGTCATATGCACCAAGGTTCGGTTGGGAAACAACATTGACTTCGCACCACCTTTGGAGGAGCTGTACAACCCGGAGGAGGAGTCCGAAGCTGAGAAGAGAGAGGAGACCGGGCAGAGACAGGGAGATAGCTCGGAGGATTTCGATTTTGAGGAGTATGTGTGCTCTCAAAAGCAACCGGTTGGAGTGAGGGAAGCCCACAAGAGGATCAGATGGTTGAAGAGGATGAACAAGTTTTTGGTGAAGAAGGTCAAGGACCTTACTGGTTCAGTAAAAACTATGGGAGGTCAGATCAAGGAGCTGCAAGACAAGGCAAGCTGTGCCTCAGCCCCTACCTCGGCACAAGCACCGNCATGAGAGGCCTAATGACATGATGCTGTTCAAGTTCGTCCATCCAACCGTCGGAGCTGCCCAAATGATCCTACCTAATGTCATATGCACCAAGGTTCGGTTGGGAAACAACATTGACTTCGCACCACCTTTGGAGGAGCTGTACAACCCGGAGGAGGAGTCCGAAGCTGAGAAGAGAGAGGAGACCGGGCAGAGACAGGGAGATAGCTCGGAGGATTTCGATTTTGAGGAGTATGTGTGCTCTCAAAAGCAACCGGTTGGAGTGAGGGAAGCCCACAAGAGGATCAGATGGTTGAAGAGGATGAACAAGTTTTTGGTGAAGAAGGTCAAGGACCTTACTGGTTCAGTAAAAACTATGGGAGGTCAGATCAAGGAGCTGCAAGACAAGGCAAGCTGTGCCTCAGCCCCTACCTCGGCACAAGCACCGACTTGGATGGGGAGAAGCGGACCGCTAGGAGGAACTCGAGGACTGCCACCTCCAGAACCTTACAGAGCATCATCATACGAACCCCAAGCTGAGGAGAACATCACCCGACCTGAAGCATCACGGAGAAGCCATTCAGACGCTTATCCGACGCCTAACCCGATGGGGTACACGATGAACTATCCGATGCACCCATCGAGCACCCAATCGGGTGATTACTCAGGTATCTTTCCTCCGCCTTACCAGATGCCATTCACGATGCCGTACACGATGCACCCTGCAAGTGGATACACGGGTGATCATTCTGGACCTCTTCCACCATTTCCGTCGTACTACCCGATACCCTACCCGATGAGCTACGCGATCCCACCCTCGATCAACCCCTCGGATGCTGGCCTGAGTAAGTCGTCCGTGCGTATTTCTGAGCTCTCTGACGAGCAAACACCGGCACCTGCTGAAGCCGAAGACGACCCTGGCTACACATTGGCGAGTATGGAGGCTGCTGCAACCTCCTTCTTCTCCAACCCATGAGGTACCAATTTCATCCAACCCTTGTATATATCATTGCATTTAGATTAATTCATTTTGTGTGATTCTTGGATTCTTTTTCCA
>NC_025695.1:4775634-4776187 GCF_000633955.1 Camelina sativa | reverse complement strand
TTTGAATGCTTCCTCCACTTGCTTGAACATTAGAACATCTCTATATTATTGGATTTAATTTGAACTTTAATTGTCTTGCTTATGGAACTTGAATACTTGCTCATGATAACTCTAAACTCGGGTTAGCACTCCATTTTTACCAATCTTTTCGTTTAACCCCATTCATTTGTCCTACCCATGAACCCAAACCTTTCTTTCAAACCTTGTTGTGAATTGTTGAGTGAGGCCTCTTTCATTGTGTTATAGGTTGTGAAACCTTGAGAGTATTGAGAACGACAAAGAACTGCCTCTTGATTTAGCTAAGTTATAATTTGAACTAGCTAATAGATTCGGTTTTGAAAGATAGGTGGATAGAATGTTTATTTGTGGTTGGGTTGTGGAATAAAAAAAAGAAGAGAAAGTCCCTAAGGTTAGAATCAATTAGCTCTAAGTCTCTAATTAAAAAAAAATAAAAAAAAGATCTTGCTATAGTCTCCTTGAAAAAAAAAATATATATATATATATATATATTCATATTAGGAGTTTAGCAAAGAGAGGAAAATATAAAAAAAAA
>NC_025695.1:4763362-4775615 GCF_000633955.1 Camelina sativa | reverse complement strand
AAAAAAAAAAGAGAGTTAAAATCAAGGTTGTGGGTAGTTTAATTCTAGAGGGTTTGATACAATAAAAAAGGTGAATGAGAAAAGGGTAGATCATCAAGAGCTAAGCTTTGTATGCCCAAATTGTTCTCAGTCTTAGATAGTTTTCACAACTGTCTAGCATTCCTTCTTTTGAGAGAAAACCACCCAAAGAATTTGTTTGAAACCACCTTACTAAAAAGCCTTACCCTTGAAACCGATTGAGCTTGATTCACCTTCCATCTGCGATAACTCGCCAAACACTTAATTGGATGTGAAAGAGATGTTCTTTACTTTTAGTTGGAGGTTGAACTAGATCGATGCATGGTAATAAGCATAGAAAAATATTTGTAAGTATGTTGATTGAACTTAGCACCATTAAACTATCTTTAAGGACTATAACTTGAATCCTTCGCTTAGCATAAAGGTTATGAGTCCCCACTTTCAAACCGCACCCTCTTACTTCCTTGCTAGAAGACTAGCAAGATTTAAGTTTGGGGGTCTGATAACTCTCTAATTTATATGTTTTTAGCATCTTTTTTTGTCCATGTTTTGTATTGTTCATACCTCTAACTTAGCATTTTTAGGTCATTAACTATAGGAATTCACTTTTAGACCATTTAGGCTGTTGCATTTCTGCATTCGCATATTTTGGATGAAAACAGGAGCTAAAGAGCCAAAAATAGGGAAAAACAAGGACAAACCCGAGCATGTACCCGAAGGAGCCATCGAGCTGGAAGAACAAGTCCGAACCCCAACACGATCGAGGAAGATCCAAGAGCATGAAGAACAACCCGAAGATCCACCCGAGGAGTAACCCGACTTCACCCTCGTGTACCCCATCGAGTAGACCATCGGGCAGGTCTGGAAAGCTAGGTCAAAAGAGTTTCCATATATAAACCCCCTTCTCTCCTAGCTCGCAAACGAGCACGCCGCAGACCCTCAAACCAGAGAGCGAGAGCTTTTGTGAGAGAACTGAGCGACTCAAACAATTTTTCTTTTGTTTTTACATTTTCTTTCATAGTTTTTATAGTTTTTCTTAGATCTCTATCTTGTACTCTTTCTACTCTATCTTTACCGTTTAATACAATGCAATTTTCACTCTATTTCGTTGTTTTGTTCTTTGTTACTATGTCTGAGTAGTGTGGTAAAGTTTCTAGGGATGGGATAGATGATTTTGTGTTCTTGATCGGTTAGGATGCCTTAGTTTGATTGTATATTTTTGATAGATTTCCTTCTAGGTTGGTGTTCTTAATGTTGTCAACAGACCGGGAGGTTGAGATTAGATCTAGGGTGTTTTACCACCGAGAGGTGTAGATGAGGTGCTTGAATCAACCAATGCTAGAGGTTCACTCGCTCTGAGTAAGGGATTAGATGAGTTAGGGTGTACTGACAATAATGAATTGATCTTAATGCCTGCTTGGCCATGTTTCTCCAACGAGAGTTGGGTAGGGAAGTGACCAAGGTTGATTGTTGCTAGTACGGGAGTGTGGTGACAAAGTTTTAGAGATTCATTGTCTAGGAAATGTTTGCTTGAGGCATGTAAGGCATCTGTACTGGTCAAGGATACTTAGGATTCGATTACCCCATCCTTAGAAGCTTTCGTATTTTAATTGTTGCATTTTCTTTACTTACTCGATCACTTACCCGATCAGGTACACGATAACCTGCATCGAGTGATACCTCGAGCTGTTCATATCCCATTTGCTTACTCGATCACCCCACAAGATCCTGTACTCGATTGCTTGCATCGAGTGCTTAGGTCGTGTGGTTTCTTTGTTCATATTCTTTTCTTTCATTCATTTTAGGACTGTTAGATCAAAACCCTATCTGTTTGGCTTGACTTGTATAGTTCTGATCATATCCTTCCTGCTAGCAATAGACAACCATTTGGATTGATAACCCTTTGTACTACAACTGCATAGGGAATTGATACCCTGGGTGAAAACATGTCTATCATGTATTCACGGATTATACGTGAAGAACAGAATCTTAATGCCTCTCGCTTAAAGGACGTTGGCAAAACTGATACTATTGGGTTCTCTGTCCAAGCCGCCCCACTTCTGCATACACAGCAAGTCGCTGCTGTTTCTGCTCCTCGCTCCCGCGATCGTTCTTCCTTGACTTGCACCCATTGTCATCGTCAAGGACATGACGTTAGCGAGTGCTTCTTGGTTCATGGCTATCCCGACTGGTAGCTCGAACAGAATCGCCATGATAGCTCCAACACCTCTCTACGTCTCCAACTGGAACCACCGATCCGATTGTTCAACTGATTTTTCTTCTTCAAGCCCAACGCCCGAACACGTCTTCTGAAAAGTTGTCTGGTAAAACTCGAACTGCTGATGTTATTATTGACACAGGTGCTTCACATCACATGACTGGTGATATACGCTTACTCTCTAACGTGGTTGACATCGTTCCCTCACCGGTCACCAAGCCTGATGGGTCTGCCTCTCGGGCCACCAAACGAGGCACTCTCACGTTAAATGACCAATACGACCTACCGGATGTGCTTTTTGTGCCCGACTTTAACTGCACACTAATCTCTTTAGTGTAGCAAAACTTTCTCCTTCCCAATCTGCGAGTCTCTCTCTCTGTCTCCAGCATTTTCTAGTAGCTTAACGAGTTATCTTTGAATACATGCAGTATATGTAAGTCTTGCGATCTAATATAAAGATCAAACTCGGGTATCTCGTAGTTCCCATACATGAAACGAGTTATGACCAGATACTTGGAACCTTTCCCTTGTTGAGGCCTTATGTCGTAACAGTTTCTCTTACCTTCAGGCTTCAGGGAAGCTTCTTACGTTTTGAAACTGTCTTTCGAGAGAAGGTGTTTGAAGGTCAGAAACTATGCTCTTGCTCATTCCAGACACAACAAAACCTAAATCTGAACCATATTTCAGGCCTGTTTTCTCATCATTGTAGCTCAAATTATCTGGCATTCCGCAATCGATACTAACAAAACCTGTATATCAACAAAAACATATTTTCCAATATAGACGAGTTGGAAAGCAAGAATACTGAGTACCAACTAGCCAAATTGGTCTTGAGCGCGAACTAAAACGAGAAAAACAGGGCCTACGAATGTAATCCATGAAAGAAGGCCTAGATGTGCCATTATCTGCAAATGAATTTGATTACCTTTGGTATGGACTACGTTCTCTCATGCAATATAAAGACTAACCAAGAGCAAAAGGACAGCTAATGCAATTACAATATAATATACATAAACGAAAGTCAAATAAGCATCTTTGTACATTATGACTACACAGTGATCTGTCATTGGGTTTTCAACTTAGATTGATAGAAGAAACCAAAACCAAATGTTAGATGGAGGTAACGATGAAGGAATAGGCTAATACCTCTCAATGTAGCCCTCTACACAGCCATTTTAGGAAAGTGTCCTTCAACCTAATTGAAGCAATCAAGCAAAAAAAAAAAACAGAACGTTCATAGAGATTCTAATGAATGTGTAATTTTATCGAACAGACATAGATCAGCCTCACAAACCTTTTGCTGATCTAATGATATCTGCAACCTCTCTTCCAAGCTCAGTATAAATAACTTTTCCCTATATTAAAAAAAGCAAAAGAAAGGATTATCAAGTTAACTGACTCTGTCAATGCAAAATAGCTCTGAATTAATCATCAAAAGACTAACCTGACAAGTAGTCTCCTTTTTTTTTTTTTTTGATCAAAGGACAAGTAGTCTCCTAAGTTTCCATTAGCCATGTACTCGTACATTAGCAGCACCTTTAAAATGAATTGAATATGAAAAAAGGATTTAATTCTCTGGTGCCTCATCTCAAAAATCATTTTCTTGTATCTTCCTCTTGTTATAACTATTTTCTTTTTTCTTTTTTTTTTTAATGAAAAAATTGGTAACAAACCATAAAACCTAAAAAAAAAAATTATTTATTTACCAACCCAACCAAGTTTAATTCGGGTTATCTACCTGTTATCCACTAAAACTGGATCTTAACAATTTTCCATTTTTTCTCTCGATTCAAATATTGAAACTGAACGACTTCTTCTTTCTTCTCCGATGAACCAAAAAAAAAACTGAATGATTTCTTTTTCTTCTTCGACTAAACATCTCACCTATTTTCTCACCATCTTAATCAAATCTGAAATCTTTCTTCATTTCATTCTCTCTTTCAAAGGTAAATCTCTAAAATCTCATCTAAAATTAGGGTTTGTAAATTAGGATTTAAAGAGAAAGAAGGGAAAGAAGAAAGCTGAACCGGCAAAGTAATTTATAGTTATGTGGTAAAGAAGAATGTTAGTTTGGATGGATTGTATTTGGATGTTTTTGGTACATTTTCAAGTACAACTGGAATATTTTAGGTACAACTGAAATATTTTTGGTACAACTAAGAACATTTTATAAAATGAGTTATCAAAATTTATTTAAAACGTGTATTAAAAGTGAATTTTAAATGAATTAAAAAGAAATTGTGTAAAAAATGGATTAAATTGAAATTAATGAATTTAATATGGATGAAAATGAATATCATATAACTCATTTACCACATGTTTTGAAGGATCATTTAACACATGTTTTGAAAAAATAATAAAACAAATCTCATTTAACACATGTTTTGAAAAATAATAAAATTTTCATTTAGTTGTACTTCAAACAGATAGTTGTACAAGCATAAACATAGTTGTACTTTACTACTTTTACATTATTACCAGTAGTACCATACAATAAATTAAATTTTTATAGTTGTAATTTTCATATTAGGTAATTGTAATACATTTTATACAATTTCACAAGATAATATGTCTAAAATAACTGATTTACATGTTTTGACATAATTACATATATGAAAATAGCAAAGTGACCATCAAAGTATTAGGAATATTTGTTCTATGTAGGAGTATCAAAGTGATCATAAAATCTAACGTGGTCAAAGTGACGATAGTATTTGCTCTATAGTTGTTCTGTTTGTATTCAGTAACAATGTAGTTAAGTTTAATTTTTTTTTTAAATCCTTAATTTTAAAGTTCAAACTTTAACGTAGTTGTACCACAGTTGTTCTTGTTACAATCAGTTGTACCACGAAAATAAATTTGCCAGGTTATGTAAATATAATGTAGTTGTACCACAGTTGTTCCTGTTACAGTCAGTTGTACTAAAACAGAACAAAAGAGTTTGACAACCAAAAACATAACAAACGAGTATCACAACCAAAAGTTGTCACAAACAGCACCTACATGGAAATTAATCATGGAAAAGTCATAGAAGCTTCCAATAGTTTTTCTCTTCTTCCATGTTCTCCTAGGGAAGGAAATCCAGCTCCAAATGCATTACATTAAATTCAGTTTGATTCCACTCTAGATAACACAAAAGATCATCATCATCAAAGATATATATTGGTTTTTTAGGATTTACTGAAACTAGAATATAGCTAAATTTCATCTTCGTCCATGCTGCTACCATCATCTTTTTGCATATTTTATCAACCAATACAGAATAATTAACCTGCTCAATAGGTGCTTTCATCAAAAGAGCATGCCAACATCTTCTCTTGAAATCCATTGTATTTCATCTCCATTGTTTAAATGATTTCTCCCATAATCAAAATGAATGAAAATGTGGGAAGATTATTATTTATTACTTCCTGCAAATAGAATACAAACTAACATTAGAATAGTTTTTGCTTTCTTTCAGTTGTACCAGTTGTTCCTGTTACAGTCAGTTGTACCTACATTTACAGAAACGAAAAATCTTAATCCAATTAATATCTAGCTTGATTCAATCACTAGCTCGATTCAACCACGTACTCTGACTCTAATAGACTTGAACAAATGAGAATTAACAAGATTAACATACAAAAAAACGAATTTATAACAAATCTAAAAATGTCCTCAAATAAGAACCCATTACAAATCTAACACATCAACACTACCTACACCATAAACAAGTTTCAAATAAGTTAAAATTGAACAAAAACAGTTGAATAGATCAATAAATTACCTAAAACGAGCTTCAATGGTGGAAATTTTTTCTTTTGTGGATCGTACGGATAGTTGGTTTTGAGTGGGGAAATAGATGAATTATGATTGGTTTGTTTTGAGTGGGGAAATAGATGAGATTATATGTCCAGAATCACAATCTCATCTAATTTTTCTTTTGTTTGTTTTGAGTTTTGACCAGCCATGCATGAGGACTTAACCAAAAAATTACCGAAGTTTCATTGGTCCAGACCGATCACTGTTCTCAATTACCGACTAACCTCATTATACATTTAGACCAACATATTCGATTGTTAAAACCAAAACTCAACTAAACCAGACATTGTTACAACCTAATCAAAGACAAATTAATTACTATAAAGCAAAAATCTTTTTAATTAACGGAAGAACAAGTACGTCTAATCTCACCATCTTCACCAACTCTCACACCAACCATACTCAGCTTCACAAACGACTCACTCCACCTCTGAAAAAAGATTTCCTCATCACTCGCCAGTGCCTCCACCATCTTCCTCGTTCGATCATCCTCCATCAGTGCAGAATCAGTTTGAAACAAACCCTTGTGCGTCTCCAGATTCCTATAGTACTGATTATCGAATGTCGAAGATGTCTCTGGATCGTTGCTCACCGTCAATGACGACGATTCTGAGGACGAACATTTGTTCATTAGTGTCTCTGCGTATGACTTGTCGAGAGACGCGTCGATTAGCTCGAAACTCCCTTTTGAGTCTTGTTTAAATCTTCCATTGAATGCGTTGCAATGCGAAGCCCCAATCGTGTGTGCTCCTGAACGTACAGTAATTTAAAAAAAAAAAAAAAAAACAGAGTTAAAACAGAGCTTAACCCATATAATCAGAGTAGAATGAAATAACCAATCCGGTTTAGTCAATTACAAACTCTGTTTTCATCATATAGTCAAGAAACATTGATATATATGTACCAGAGAGAACGACGAGATCTTGAATAGACAATCCTTTAGAAGAGAAGCCATCGATCATTTGGTCGAGACTGAAATCTGTGTCGATTATGTTCGGTCTTACGTTTGCAGCAATAGATACTCTCCCGTCTCTCCTCCCTGTCAGAATCTCAACCACCGGTCCTCCTGCCTGTCCCGCCCAAAAAAATAACATTCAAACCTTAAGAAGGATAACCGGTTTAATGTAAATCTATGTCCGGTTATTTTTCATTCAATTGGTTTTGTTCTTCTTTATGAGAAAAACTGATACAGAATTTGATATGGTTCGGTATGTTTCGGTGCAGTTTGGACAGTTACACCGGACTAGAGCAATATAGGTTGAAGTGGAAGTGAATAATGTTACAGCTTCGACGGCGTCTCTAGCAGCAAGTGCGACGATGTCAGCGCAGGAAACGGTGGCCGGACATATAATCTCCAAGGCTTTCTTAGCTGTGTCTATGACAGAGAACCCTCCAAGGGATGCGTTTCCAGGATCGCTTCTCTCGGTGGTATTCCCTTGTATCAAAACTGACGCATCACAGCCCTTGCATGGCAACAATCAAAGCTCTCAGCCCAAATTTATTTGAATATTCTCTGTATTTCGTAGTGAGCATGTGTTAGTTACCTGGACGAAACAGTCGTGGAAGAGGAGACGGAGGAGTTTACCGGGGATGGTTGGATCAGATAATGTAGCTGATCTAACGGTGTTTCTGACGAGAAGCTCAGCTACAGGACAAGAACTGGCGTAGAAATTAAAAGAGAGGTCGGCGGAGGAAGTGAGAAGACTAGACAGAAACAGAAGAAGATGAAGAAGAAAGGAATAGTTTAGTCTGTAAGAAGAGGATGCCATTTTTTTAATGTCTCTATGTTTGACTCGAAAAGGAAAGTGACAATGATAATAGAAAACGAGAGAGATAGATGTTTGTGTATCGAAGGTTATCGTGATAATAAATAGTATCTGTTCACTGCACAGTTTGCATTTGATGTTTGTGTCAGAGAAAGAAAAATAGTTGAGGTGATGAAGTTAAGTCAACGCAATTGAATGAAGAATCATTGATGGTCGAGTTCAGTTGAATCCAAAATTTCAAGCATAATCCATGGTTTTAAGTGAATCCGACATACTATCCCTATGGTTTTTGTCGGTGAGTGTATTCCCAAGAAAATGCATGCAAAGACAACTTCTGGAAGAAAAAGTGATCCTACTTTCTTGAATAATGGATGAACACATTGGTTTCTGTCTTCGATACAATTTTTTATGATTCACTTTTCTTTAATATCACATGCAAACAAATAAAACCTGATATTCTAATCACAAAATCTCCACTAATGTGGTTGTTTTCCAGGTTGACGATTAAGCAGTCAAAGATTAGGGAAAGAACAAAGATTCTGACCACTGGAATGGAGAGATTCATGTCTAGTCTCTCGTAGGGTCATCCTCTTTTGCTTTCTCCATCTCTTCTATTTCATCAATGTCATCAATTGGGATTTCTTCGCTATCATATGTCGGAGTATCTGCAACACACAACATGACATGTTTGATTCTTGACATTCATACTATTATCGCAACAAAGTCCTCATCAGCAGGGAAAGCCATAATCATACCTGATGGAGCCAGTGAAGCAGGGATAGCGGTTCTTTCCCCTGTTACTGGTGATGAATCAAGGAGATAAGGGAGACCAAGGAGCTCTAACAAAGACAGCGTCTGCGGATTCTGTGGGATCTCTACATAATTCCACAAGAATAATACACTTTTAATCGATTATCCGTATACTTTACATCATAGTAGATCTCATCAATATTTTACATAATGCTCTATACCCAACACATTAACTTACCAGGTATGGGATCAAAGATACGTTGTGATGGGTTATATGCTGGGACTGTCCTTGCAAACTCAAAAGGCTTAAACTGCCTTTCTTCTAACTTCTTCCTCACCCATTCACGGCTCTCTTGTATATCCATTCCAGCAGCGCTGTTGTCTCAAAACAATACGTAAGTAGGAGTAGAAAGATAAATGGAAGAAACATAAACATAACATGTCTTGGTATGTAGCTTTTTTCAGACGGTATACCTGAAGTTTGGGTATCTCTTAGTTAGCGGGAAAATGGAATTGAACTTTCGTGTTATTGCTAGCCACTCTTCATCGTATAGGATCTCAAAAGGTCCAGGCTCTGATTCGATTTTAATAATCTAATGAACATTTTAAGAAATTATAAGATATCCTTTTTGTTTCACAAGAACGAAGCACAAGGTGGACATGAAGGAATTAGAACCTGTAAAAACTTTTTCCCTGGTATGCATTTATCAAGGGCCAGAAACTTTGTCACTGAGCCATCGTTCCCATGTTGAACAGCAGCAGCAAATTTGCAGTGTAAGTGAGCTGAAAACCAATAGCGAGGCTTCAGTTTTTCCAGCAGTAAAGCCGCTGGTTTACTTCCAAGAGTTCTCTCCTCAATCTGTAATAAATTTGGTCAAATTAACTGCAAAGATCTCAAAACCAAAATGAAGAAATAGAATCATTCTCTCAAATTTATCACTTTTAACCTCTTGACGGAAGTATGGTTTTTGCCGCAAAAGTGCTTCAGAGTCTCCATAATCAGTAATTCCAACAGGCCAATCATGTGAGAGAAATATATCAAGCGGCTCTTCAAGTTGCATCAACTTGTGGACATCATACTCACGAACATGATAGACCGATCTGATAGTGCTCTCATTATATGGTGGCCGCTCAAAATGTCCTACTCACAAAAATGACTGATTTCACTTTACCAAACTACAAAGTTCCCTAAACTGGACATTTCCAATAAGATACACAACTCCGAAATCCAGGTTTTGCTATTTCTGAAAACTTGGTACTTAAATCAGAGAGATGAAGAAGTAAAAAAACCTGAACGGTAATGATGCCCATTGTAGATACCGGAAAGGCCTCCAATTCGCAGATTACCGAACTTAACAACTCCAGCATAACCCAAAAAATATACATTAGTGGCAGCCCAACCTCCATAATACCTAGAGCAACAAGCAGCAAACCCCATCAAGAACAGAACACATTTTTTAAGCTTCAGAATCCTAACTCAAGACAAGAATACTTAGAGAATAGTAAAAAACTTACAATTCCCACAAGTAGTTAGAAGCCTCGTGATTGCCACCGATGAAAATAGTGGGAATGGGAGCAACTTCTTGACCGGAATAGTACTTCCAAAAGGACTTCATCTCTCTGTATTTTCTAGGGACGTTAAGGCTATCCATATCTTTCTCGTTTCTAACAGCCTAAGAAGCAAAAGAACGAATCTTTCATAATTAAGAAGAAGAAGAAGAATCTAATGGGATAACAAACATTGTTTTTTCAGGAAGAAAAGTAAAGACTGATTACCTGAAAATCGCCGCAGCAGAGGAGGAGATCGACTTTAGTGTTGTGAATCTGTTCATGATGTTGAATTGTCTTGTACACATTGTCAAGGTCTCCGTGCATACAACCTTCAATTGCAATCTTCATCTTCTCTTTTGTTCTGACCAAAATTAGTTATTTAGAGAGTGATTACATTATTATCATCCACAAGCAAAAAGCACTTTGAAACTAAGAGTCTAAGATCAAACATACAATTTCATGCCCAGTTTCAATTTGAATTCGTACCGTAATAGTTTCACACGGGATGTAGAGATAGTTATTGGGTTTGTTCCTGAATAAAAAGCTGCTGCAAAGGACCAAGAAGCAGACGAGTTGAGTAGGAGGAACAGAGAAGAAGAAATAGAAGCTGGGATTTAGGGTTTGTTCTTTGTTGCGAATCAAAAGTGAGAAGAAGAAGAAGAAGAAGAAGCACAATTTGAATAGATTTAACAAACCACGTCGTTTCGAACAGAAGAAATCAGCGGCGGGTGAGGAAGAGCTATCCACGGCGGTGAAGGAAGGTTACCCGGCGGCCGGGTAGTTACTAAATTGGAAATATAGCTTAAGAACGAGATATTATTCGGATGGGCCTATTTCTTTTATTGGGCTCATGAACCCATTATATATTTTAACCATTTTAACCCACTAAATATTTAGTACTTTTCTTTTTGGGTGGCACAAGTGCAACTGTACGTAGTTTCACTTATTTATTTATTTATTTTTTGTTAAAGATATGGTTTCACTTAACAAACAATAATTATATTTGAATGTCGAATAATTTTGATTTTTGAAATTACGATCTGTATGCTGTATGCTGTGTGACATTCCAGCCATAACGATGAGTTTCATAATTAGTTATTGTTTGTTTGTTTTCCTTGAAAAGTTCAAAGATGTGAAATGAAACTAACGAATGCGAGGAGATCCTAGATTTGATTGTACCTATATTTGTTGGATCTTAAAATAATCGGGAGTCAGGTTCATCGTAGTTTCCTTGTAAAACACTATATAATTGTTTAAGAATTTAGTTCAATAATAAAAATAACGCATGTGAAAGGCATGCATCGCCATCTTTTAGTTTCCACACGATGCGTGCCTTTTCTTGTTCTTTTAATTTGGTCGGACGTACTAATAACGAATTCTATTCCACAACGAGTTCCTTCAACTTTTTTTTTTTTTTTGTTAAAGAGTTCCTTCAACTTTTGTCCTCTCTAATCTAACCTTATTTTTTAAAACAAAATAATTATTATATTTGAGTAACTCAATATTAACTTTTAACAAATCAAAAGTATCTCAAGAATCTACTAGTATAAGATTAAGATAGAGAAACGAGTGGATAATTGGAAGCATGAACACATGGGCAGCAGAAAGCCAAAATTGACTCTCAAGTTTTTGAAAATTTGTTAAATGCAATAACTCGTCTGAATCGAATTGTATCATAACTCTCTTCTTCGTTATTTCTGGTTACCGAATTTATAACTCTTTTAGAAAACAAGAATTGTCGTTTTACGTAAAAGATGAATTGCTGTTTGAAAGATCACTTTACCAACCATATATATAGTATTTAGCAATCCGGTTGGTCATGTTTATATTTAACATCCATGTATAACTTATAATGTATTTTGTACATACTAGAGGATATTTTTTTAAAAAAAACGTTAGAAAACTCATATATAGATTAAATGCAAATAATCCAACGCCTATAGTTTTACACACTAGAGAACCTTCCAAAGAGAATCTGAAAATGCACCTCAAACTCTCGCATTCGAAACCTATGAGCCTAATCTATTATTATACAAAAAGACATATATACCTCTCTAGTATTATATAAAACCAATTGCAAACTCATGGTTTTAACCTCTTTCATAGAAAACAAAAACATTAATATACAAAAAAAAAAAAAAAAATGGAA
>NC_025695.1:4754621-4762955 GCF_000633955.1 Camelina sativa | reverse complement strand
AAAAAAAAAAAAAAAAAAAAAAAATGGAACACTTCCTCTCATATTGTTAATATAGTTTTTAAAGGGTGATAGTGATACCATTACGGCAGTACATGTAAGGACCAAACGCCTTTTATGTTTTTTGGTAAAGAAAAATGTGCTACAATTTATGAATTAATCTGTCCATTATGCGGACATCCATTTGTAGAAGATAAACTAGATACAGAATCTACAACAATTAATTTTTTTTTTAAAACTCCTATATATTAATGTATACACGATATTTTCAATTTAACTTGACAATATATAAATTGTTTGATTGGGGTTACCTTACCTCAGTTCTGGTAGAAATCAATTTGCCCATAGAGAGAATATTCGGATAAGTTTTTCGGTTTAGGCCAAAAACAATAAAAACTCTCTCCCCAATCGTATTTGTCCGTCATCCCCACTCTGCTCTCTTCTTAAAAATCCTATCTTTTTCGTGGCTCCAATCTCTTTCTCCTCTCCCTTTGCATCTCTCTCCGTTTTGATCATTCATGGCTATTTGAATCTCTCTTCTCTCTCTAATCAAAAATTATGCAAAACCCTTCAACGGTAACCAATGATTCAGCAGCACCGGTCTTTGATTTCTTCCCACGGCTGAGAGGTTTAGCCTCTCTTAATCGATCTCCGTGTTCCAATTCAGATGGGTACGCTCTCTCGTCGTCCAATGCCTTGTACTTCAATGGCTTCAGGACTTTACCCACCCGAAGAAGAACGGGAAAAACCCTAGCTTCCCTTAGCTTGAACACTAAGAGCAGTGCTGGTTCGAGCCTGCGTAGGTTTATCAGCGAATTCAATAGCTTTATTAGGTTTCACTGCGATAAGGTTGTTCCGGAGAGCTTCGCCTCTGTTGGAGGAGTTGGGTTGTCGAGCGATGAGAATGGGGTTAGGGTAGATGCGAGTCATGAGGTTTTGGGTGAGGAGGGCTTGCCTTTGAATGGTGTTGAAGCTGATCGGCCGAAGAAAGTTTTGATTTTGATGAGTGATACTGGTGGTGGTCACAGAGCTTCCGCTGAAGCCATTAAAGCTGCTTTTAATCAGGAGTTTGGAGATGAGTACCAGGTTCGCCCTCGCATTTCCAATCTTGATTCATTGATTCCACTTTTGAGTATCTGTTTGGCTGCTAAGAGCAATGGGGAAGTTTTAAGCATTTGTATGTTTGGTTCATGTAAGTAGATGAGTATGAAACCGACTTTAAATTCAGTCAGGTTCTTGGGCTTGGGTGCTTTTTAAGTAGTGTGAGTCATTGTTGATTTTGTTCCATTCATTAAGAGTGCTTGCGCAGGTGTTTATTACGGATTTGTGGACAGATCATACGCCCTGGCCATTCAACCAGCTTCCCCGGAGCTATAATTTTCTGGTGAAACATGGAACTTTGTGGAAAATGACTTATTATGGTACAGCTCCACGCGTTATTCATCAATCTAATTTTGCAGCAACTTCGACTTTTATTGCCAGGTGAGGATTAAGGTCTATAGTTTGGAATAATTCATTTCTCTGTTCCAACTTTTACTATAAGAAGATTTTGATAAGAGTTCTCAAGTGTGCATATGAAGGATAGGCATCAAATTTAGCCTATAGCGTTCGTTGGTCTTTGCTTCTCTTATGGAATTCGCTCATGTCTTTTTCTTGTCCAATCTGATACCGTTGTTTTAAAACTTACAGGGAAATCGCCCAAGGGTTAATGAAATATCAACCGGACATCATAATCAGTGTTCATCCGTTGATGCAACATGTCCCACTTCGTGTCCTAAGATCAAAAGGCTTGCTTAAGAAAATTGTCTTCACCACGGTTATTACAGACTTAAGCACTTGCCATCCCACATGGTTAGTAATTTTATCCAATCCTTCCATTTGTAAAGGTCTACAGGCTCTTTTGATAAAGGTACAACATGCTTGTTTTTGATGTTTAGGTTTCATAAGCTTGTGACAAGATGTTATTGCCCATCAACAGAAGTTGCAAAAAGGGCGCAAAAAGCAGGACTTGAAACATCACAAATCAAAGTTTACGGCCTTCCGGTTCGACCTTCCTTTGTGAAACCAGTTCGCCCAAAGGTACGGTTTGGAAAGATTCCTCTACTGGCTGGTCTATGTTACTTAAAACATATCCAAATGTAATAGTATCTTTCCGGAAAATCGCAGGTTGAACTAAGAAGGGAGCTAGGGATGGATGAGAATCTTCCAGCTGTATTGTTAATGGGTGGAGGAGAAGGGATGGGTCCCATCGAGGCAACAGCAAAAGCACTTGCAGATGCTTTGTATGACGAGAGCCTTGGTGAAGCAGTAGGTCAGGTTCTTGTAATCTGTGGACGAAACAAGAAACTCCAAAGCAAACTAAGTTCCTTAGATTGGAAAATCCCAGTCCAGGTACTCTACACTTCTCACTCTTCATACCAAATTAACATTCTTAGGCACTCGATGTAAGTCGCTGAAAGGATCTTCTTAATCTCATAGGTGAAGGGGTTTATAACGAAAATGGAGGAATGTATGGGTGCCTGTGACTGCATCATAACCAAGGTAAAGTAAACAGAACCAAATTATTTTGTTCTTAAAGTGGAGACCTGGATTGAACATTCCTACTCTCTTTTGTACCTGAAAAACAAGAGTGATCCTAGAACGATTGTTTCTTTATTTATCTTTGTCACTTGGGATTGTGCAGGCTGGTCCAGGCACTATAGCTGAAGCTATGATAAGAGGGCTACCGATAATCTTAAACGGTTACATAGCTGGTCAAGTAAGTTCCACTTTAAAGGCAGAGTCCCATTTCTATGTTAAAGTTCAGGTTCTCAATTTTGGGGGGTTGTTGATTATGAGCGCAGGAGGCAGGGAATGTGCCGTACGTGGTGGAGAACGGATGTGGGAAATTCTCAAAATCACCAAAAGAGATATCAGAGATCGTAGCAGATTGGTTTGGACCGGCATCAAAAGAGTTGGAGATAATGTCACAGAATGCGTTGAGGCTGGCTAGACCAGAAGCAGTGTTCAAGATAGTGCACGATATGCACAAGCTAGTCCGACAAAAAAATTGTCTACCTCAGCTCTCTTGCACTGCCTAATATATATATATATATATATTGTGTAACTCTATTCATTAAATCACTCAAGTCCTCAAATCTTACTTCCTTTTTGGTTTCTTAGACAAGAGTGTGTAATAATTAGTAATCTATTTTTGCCCTCAATGCCAACAATACTCAGGGCCGATTACTCACTTTTTAATAAGGACCAAATAAGTATTAATTAAACTCTCAATTGAACTAAAGAAAAAGAAAAAACAAGACACAAAAAGGGTTTTGACCTTCTTCTTCTTGGCCGCTCGCTGAGGTTTATCGAGTGAGGGCTTTCCCAAATTTTCAACGCAATCTATCAGGTAAAGTTCGAATTTTTATCCTTCAATTCTATGGATCTGTTGGACTCTTCGATTTGTTCAGCCACCCACTTGTTTGGTCGAAGCAGTAGATTTATCTTTTTCCTTAGATCTAAAGTTCATCAACTGTGTCGTTGTTCTTCTGTTTTTTAAAGGTTTCATCTTTCTTGCGTTTCATGTGACTATCTGATTGAGTGATTAATCGTTGTTTGATTACTGTTGTCAGAGAGGCAGAAGAGAGCAGTAGCAGCAGAGATGTTGTATATTATAGGGTTAGGTTTAGGTGATGAGAAAGACATAACCTTGAGAGGACTCGAAGCTGTTAAGAAATCTCAGAAAGTATACATGGAAGCTTACACTTCTCTTTTGTCCTTTGGTCTCTCTGCTTCTGGTCTTTCCAATCTTGTAAGACTCTCAAAACCCCCCCTTGATTTAGTTAGATTCACTACTTTCCCAATTTTCTGATTTTAAAGCTTATGTTTTTATTTTATTTTGGTTTCTCAGGAAAACTTTTATGGGAAACAAATCATACTTGCTGATAGAGAAATGGTGGAAGAAAAGGCTGGTGATATGATTGAAGAAGCCATTGATAATGATATCGCTTTTCTCGTTGTTGGTGATCCTTTCGGGTACTTAATTCAAGCTTTATCAATCTCTTTGTTATTCAATTTTTATAGCTAATGTAGTTAGAGCAAGATACTACTACGCAGTTTATTTTGGGATTTATGTCTGATATAGTTGTTGTTGTTGTTTTGCTGGGAATGCAATTTGCAGAGCTACAACACATAGTGATCTTGTTGTTCGAGCTAAGACACTTGGTGTAAAAGTAGAGGTAGTGCACAATGCATCTGTGATGAATGCTGTTGGGATTTGTGGCCTGCAGCTTTACCATTATGGAGAGACTGTTTCAATCCCGTTCTTCACCGAGACTTGGAGACCTGATAGCTTTTACGAGAAGATCAAGAAGAACCGTTCTCTTGGACTCCACACTCTCTGTCTACTAGATATCCGAGTGAAAGAGCCCACTTTTGAATCTCTTTGCAGAGGAGGGAACAAACAGTATGAACCACCCAGGTATATGACTGTTAATACAGCGATCGAGCAGCTTCTAGAAGTTGAGCAAAAGCATGGGGAATCTGTTTATGGTGAAGACACAGAGTGTGTGGGCTTTGCACGGCTTGGCTCTGAGGACCAGAAGATAGTTGCAGGGACTATGAAGCAACTAGAGAGTGTTGATTTTGGAGCGCCGTTGCATTGTCTTGTGATAGTAGGCAAAACTCATCCGGTGGAAGAAGAGATGTTAGAGTTTTACAAATACTAAAATGCAGATTAAAAGACCACAGGACTGAAGAACAGCTATATCTTTGTTCGCAAAGCTTCAGGGCGGAGCAAGAATGATGAAGATGTTCCTTTGAGGAAGAGATTGAAACCAGGAACCGATAGGTGAAGCACTTTTTTTTTCATTTTTTTACTCTCGTAGTTTTGATGTTACATAAGCAAACTATGATGTGACTTCGAATATGAGACAGAGGTGGGTATTGAAATATTTTTTTGGTTTTGATCTAAGCCGGACTTTGTTTCAGAGAATTTCATTTTGGGATTTATATGGTATGGTTTGAGGATCTAAAACCAAAAGAGAACTTTGTTCGGTTTGTTTTTTGTTCGTTTTGGTTCTTTTGGGTCGATAAATTAGTTCGATTTTACCTTCAAATTTTTTTGACTTTAGTATTAAGTAGGATTAACAGGTTACACAACCTGTCCCAACTCCTAAGATTATAATTTGTTGGTCCTTAGAACTGAGAAAATTTGTAATGTTCACATGTAGTAATGTTTATTTAAAAGGAAACATCGGTTTAATCAGAATTTTAATCAAGCACACATAAAAATAAAATCAAACCCACCAAAATATCAATTTTTAAAAAGTTAATATATAAATGACTTTTTTTCAAGTTTAATGTAGAGATCAAAATCCGAGTCTTACTTTTTAAGAAGTTTGGTATGGGGTGGATTCGGGATCTGGTCGTAACGAAAGACCACAGAGTTCAAATTCAACTCCAAGTCTTTTTAAAATTCGACAAGTAAGCCTTTTAACAACAGAGAAGAAAACAAGACTGCATTAGGTGATGCACAAACGATGACGTAGCTGAGGCTGACGAATCATGAATTGCATCACACTACCATTCAAAAAAAAGACGCATGCATGGAGTGGAATATTATATTTTGGCTAAAAAGTCCCATGACTTTTGAGTTTTCAGCAACTAGTCTGTATAGTTTTACTTAAACTTAGCTTACACACATCCCATTTGGTCGTCCATTTTCTATTAGTTCCTGAAATCTATCTAACTAATTTAATTGTTCCATTTGGTTTTAACTTATAAATTAGCTCGACTCATATCGACTTGAGTCTTTCTTAAAGATATTATATTATACTGTATATGGTTGTTACGCTGAGAAAGTTTAATAGTGTTCTATCGTACACACTACACACTATGTAATATGCAATAGAATAGACTTATTAATTGTTCAGAGTTTTTTTTTTCATTTAAAGTCACGTGTATATAAATTAAATATATCATATCAAAGTCGAAGAAAACGATTATTTTCCTGGAAGAATAAGTGTTTAATATATCTCCGATATGAAGAAATTAATAGATATACTAAGAAAACTCAAAATATTATATTATGATTTCAGACGGTGTGTAATCAAATTAATCATTCATAAGTCATAAGTTTCTAATGTTACGTTTAATTTGGAAGTTGTCTTTTATTTTTTTCGTTGGACTATTGAAGGATAGTTAGTTTCGTGAAGCAAAAGACCAAAAAAAAAATATATATATATATAAAAACGTTACTGGATCATGCTTATGCATCGATGCATAAACTAGGTAATGACGTCATAGTATTGACGTCGTCATGTAGAATATATCCGAGGAGGGGAGTTCGAGTTTTAGACGACGACTTAAAAAAGATTGTCTTATTATAAGACTTATCACACTCCACCTAGGAGGATCAATAAACTAAACAACTTTTATGATTTTTCCAACCGTGATATACTTGTTTAATTTACTTCTCCATGAACCGGCCCTAACTTATTTCTTCAATAGTAATATTATTGTTGCTCCACCTGATTATATTTTAAAATCATTCTTGTTTAATAAGAATTAGAGTAAATGTTGAATTTAAATATCGATTTCTGAGAGAAAAGGAACTTACATGAGTTGTATTTGGTCTGAGAATTAAAAAAAAAATCTAACCATATTTATGTTTTAAATTTTAGTTCTATCAGAAAAGAACAAAATTCAGATAGTTTGATAATTTTTTTTTTCTTTTGGGGAAAAATGATAACAAGTTTGAATGTTTCTAATAGATATGATTCATCCGTCTCATCGTCTCAATCTAAATTGACAACCTACATCAATAAAATCAAAATGCATGGTCTACCAGAGTCTTAAGAATCTCAATCGCACTAACGATTTTTCTAAATGTTCATGTAAAAGTAGTTAAGTATTTTGTATCCTAGTGTTTGAAATAAACGGAACAATTAAGATGACACTAAAATTCACAACTTTGAACAAACAAAGGAAAAAAAGAAAAGGTGACAAGAAAAAAAAGAGGTCGGTGTCGGAGCCGCCCAAGGTGGCAACTTGTTCACACCACCATTCATCCTAATAATAAGTAATACTCCAATAATAGGGAAGGCCTCTCTCTCTCACAACTTGGAAGTCACGGTCGAGTCCGGTCAAGATTTGTTGCCCTTTTCCCGTGTGGGCTCACCCCACTCTTTGTTTTCTTGCTACCCAAAAACTTCCACGTTTTTGTTTCACTCTCCCAATTTATTTATACTTCTTTTTTTTTGTCGGCTAATATTTTTCATATGTTTTTGTTTACCATTTTCCGCTAGAAATGTTTTTTCCTACTGACTTGATTAATCACGCCATGTGATTGGTAGCTTTCTCAAACATTACTCTCAACACCAATCTTTTAGTAATTTGTATCTCTAAGAAGAAGCTACTAATAGTGGTCTCGTGTTATAATAACACACGGTTAACGATGTTACTATACATTTATATTCATCGGTGCAATGTGAATACTGCTCATCTAACTAGTTGTTTCTTTAGTACTATTGATAAAGATATGCAGCGAAGAAAATAAATATGCTAATAGAAAAATAATTGCCGACCTCCAAGATCAGAGTCAATGGTCAAGCAAGTCAAGGGAAAGTTCGTAACTGTTATGAATCTCCACAAAACAAAAAAACAAAAATTAACAGGACATAAAAGAAACACGGAATCCCCTACCTTATTTAAAATAATTAAAAGTAATGACGTACCAAATTTTCTTAGGGCATGGGGACACTCCCGCCGATATTATTGATTTTTTTTTTCGATCGAATTCTTTCTTTCTTTTTTTTTTGTATAACTTATTTTTATCATTTATTTTAGTTGGTTTTTGTTTTTGGATCTAGACTTGAAGAAAGTTTCTAAGTCTTTGGACGGTATTTCGGTTTTTCTATAATTTCAATTTTGAAAAAGTATATATGATCACACAGTCACTACATAAATAAATAAAACTAAACAAAAAGATGTACCTTTTTTAATGAAATTATTAGCAAACTGAAAATATCTAGATACTAATGTTATTAAAATATGGTACTACAAAACAAAACCATAGCTCTTTTTTTTCTTTTTCTTATATATAGTATAATTAATTATATTTTAAAATATATCGAATAAATAATATATTTTTAGGTAAGAAATCAACATATAGTATATAGAAGATGATTACGACAGTAAAATTAACCCACGTACATACCGCATATAAGAAACTACGATAGCTTATAACTCAATTTAGAAAGTTTGTATTACAATCCCATAATTTTAGCCAATCACACTGGTGATTTAATTAGACAGCTTTTTCATGTCTTGTTCTGCTTTTTTTTTTTTTTTTTT
>NC_025695.1:4738445-4754362 GCF_000633955.1 Camelina sativa | reverse complement strand
TTTTTTTTTTTTTATAAAAAAAAATTATTTATGAAAGTCTTTAATGTCTTCTGGACTTTATAAGAAGACAGCTTTTTTTAGATTTATCTTCACTTTCCAACAACTTTCCTTCCTAACAAATCCAAAACCTCTTTCTTTAATCATATTGTACTTACGTCATTTCTCTCTGATACTTCATCATCTTCTGTTTCATGTTAGTATTATTATTTTTATATCACAAAAAATATTATTTTACATTTTCAATGCATTAGTTTATATTTCCAATGCATCTTTTACAGATTTTCTAATTTAAACCTTAATCTATAACTAAATTAATCCATTAATTATTTATTAAATAAAGGCATATATATATATATATATTTTAATAGTATTTTAATTTGTGTAAAAATTATCAAAATGACAATTTTTGTGAAACAGAAAAAAAAAATTTCTTTAAATCATAAATTTATAATTACTTTTTAAATATTTAGACACATCTTCCACTAAATTTAAACAAATTAAATTATACAAATTTTCTGAAAAATAGTTGTGAATTAAAGATAAATTAAATGATTATATAGAAAACCATACTAAAAATACAAAGTAACAATAGTTTTATATTTATTATAGATTGCTTAGTTTTTATTTTATTAAATCTGGACAACCCTTAAATTAATTTTTCTTGTGCGGACTCTGTATGTATAAATAAAGGCATATTTCTATGGGCAAATTCTCTCATTCACTTGGACCAACTTGTGACCGAAGAAAGCAAAATTTAAGACCTCAGTCTCTCTCTCTCTCTCTCTCTCTCTCTCTACTACGCACCAACCCCAGTCAGTCCTTTTGGTCTTAAGATAATAATAATATCTTGACGATTTTTCTCAATGGATTGTTCTTCGTTTCTCGATCTCAACACCAACCCTTTCCCTGAAAAGCTGCTTCCGGTGAGTCCTCCGGATCTCTCCTCTGATCCATTTCCCAAATCTAAAGTTTTGATTTTTACTTGTTTTGTTTTCCCAATTCAATTTCTGTGAATCGGGATATTGTGGTAACTAATCATGGGCTCGTTTCAAATTTTTCATATTTCAGAAGAAGGAGGTTTCGGTTTCTGCTTCTACTCAATTAAAAAAGAAATGGTTGAAGCAAGACGAGGTTAGTTTCTTTCGTCGAACACTTGGTGTGCAATATCTTCCACACTATGGATTTATTTATCATAATTCATCAGTATGATCGATGATGATGAGTCAATTGTTGGAAGAAACAAGTTTTGAGCTTTTGCACAATTCTTTATAACTTCACTTTACCGATCAATTAAGATGGATCTGAATACTTATCATCTCTTTGTATCGAAATTAATCCGTAATGTTTTTAGTATAAAGTCTGAAACTTTTCATGAACAATTTGTTTTAAAAAAAAAAAAAAAAAAGAAGAGTCTTTTTTAGTAATTTGATCTTTATGGTAAATGAACAGAGCGCAAGTGAGTTAAGAGAGGAGCTAAACAGAGTTAATTCAGAGAACAAGCTTCTAACAGAGAAGCTAGCTACAGTCTATCAGAACTACTACGCACTACATCATCATTTGGAGAAGCTTCAGAGTCGACAGAGCCCTGAAATCGATCAGACCGAACAACCGATGAAGAAAAGAAAACAAGACCCGGATGAGCTCTTAGGCTTTCCCATTGGACTCGGTAGTGGAATAACAGAGAATAGCTCCAGCAATGAAGATCATCATCATCATCAGCAGCAGCAACATGAGCAGAAAAATCAGCTTCTTTCATGCAAAAGACCAGTCACTGATAGCTTCAACAAAGCTAAAGTTTCGACTGTCTACGTGCCTACTGATACATCGGACACAAGCTTGGTAAGCGGTTTTGTCTTTTAAGCTTTTTGATTAAAGAGACAAAGTTTTCGTGCCTAGAGGCATGGGAGTATGTGAATGATTATTGATTAATCAGAGTGCAATTTTGCAGACAGTAAAAGATGGATTCCAGTGGAGGAAATACGGACAAAAGGTTACAAGAGATAACTCGTCACCTAGAGCTTACTTTAGATGCTCGTTTGCACCGTCTTGTCCAGTCAAGAAGAAGGTAATTAACACACACTCTCAGTTGGATATCTCTAGCTAGATTTGTAGTAGTTTCAGATGTCTAATGGTTTGTGGTGTTGTTGTTGTTCAGGTACAGCGCAGCGCAGAGGATCCGTCTTTACTGGTAGCAACATACGAAGGAACGCATAACCACTTGGGTCCAAACGCTTCCGAAGGTGATGTTACAAGCCAGAACGGGTCAAACACTGTGACTTTGGATCTGGTTCATGGTAGTCATAGATTAGCTTTAGAGAAGAACGAAAGGAATTCGATGCAAGAGGTTCTGGTACAACAAATGGCGTCTTCGTTAACGAAAGATTCAAAATTTACAGCTGCTCTCGCTGCTGCTATATCTGGGAGGTTGATGGAGCAATCTAGAACATGAAAAGCTCCAGTGAAATGTTTTTGTTTTGTTTAGTAGTATATCATCACCCCTGGAAAAAAGAATGGGGGTTTTCCTACTTTTCTGAATTGTGTATCTTTCGATCATTAGGAGATAAAAAGATGTAAACTTTAGTGTAAATAAAATTATATACTAGTATGTTCGAGAAATTTTAAATGTTAGTTAGATGAACATTGATTCGTCTGAATTTATGAAACTCTTGTACCATAGAGAAACATATGAATTTAATGCTTATGACTGCAATTTTTTTTGCAAAT
Source organism: Camelina sativa (assembly GCF_000633955.1). Taxonomy (NCBI): domain Eukaryota; kingdom Viridiplantae; phylum Streptophyta; class Magnoliopsida; order Brassicales; family Brassicaceae; genus Camelina; species Camelina sativa. Next base: position 4,751,638 of record NC_025695.1, on the reverse strand, counting down.
AGTGTTTAAAAAGTGTCACCATAAATTTTCCAATCACAATCTCAATTATTGAATTTTAGAGTCACTATAGATATTTGTTTTCTTTTAACCTTTGTTACTAATTATATCCTTTTAATATTTGTGTTACACAAAGTTGATTGTATTGTAGTATTGTTACAAAATGAGAATAAGAAGAAGCAATGATTGAAGAAAGATTCCCGCAAAAGAGAAAATAAAGAAATTCAAAAAAGAGAAGAAAATGAAGATTTCCCTCCAAACTCTGCAAGTCTCGTGATTGTCATTTAATACCTCACCCCATCTGTTCATCGCTCTCTGTTACGACTCCGTCCCACCATTATCAATGTCAACCCGATCTCGGCGGTCCCTCCCTCCTACTACTACTACCCTTTTAAAAATCTCGTCTCTTTTTCCAAACCCATGAAGAGTACTCGTTTCTGTTTTCTCTTGGGTCTTCTTCAATGGAAGCCAATGTTAAATCTCGGCGGAGGAGGGGAGATGGGTGCACTGTCGTGGAGTGTTACACGCCTCGGAAGGTCGTGGGTCGGTGGCTTTCTGGGTTGAGAAGTTCCAAGGGGAAGAGGGAGACAGGGGAGGGAGTTGCAGAGGATGGTACAAGAGGATACAAGTTACCGCCCATAAGGTGTTCGACGAAACGCCTTAACGAGAATTCTCCGGAGACTAATCGATTTGGTGAGAAGTTTGTATTTTTCCTTCTTCTTCCTACACTTATACTTATCTGAAAATGTAATTTCTCAGTGCTTGTCTTTGGTGGGTTTATGTTTTAAACTACACTAATACTTGGTTTTGCTTTGTGCAGAATCACAAAGCAGAGAAGCACCTTTGGAAATGGGAATTGGTTCTTTTTTGCTATATCTTGTAATTGCAAGTAAGACTGAGCTTGATAAGATGACAAACCTGCGGATGCAAATGGAGATGTTTCTTCTAAATGCGAAAGAAGAGTTACAGAAGAAAGAAGTAGAGGCAAATCCACCTATGTCTTCAAATGAAGCAAGCGGTTACCAGTTTTCTCCTCAAGAATTCTCGAATTTGGCGTCATCCATTTTCCATGAGTCATCGACTAGTGTTCTTCTTCAAGAGGAGTACACAGAATTCGAGGTCTCAAAACTTCAGGCTGAGGTAGGTAGGTTACCTCTGGATGAAAAAGCAGAGGATAGACACCCAAAGTATCAGATTCAGAGACAACGCAAACTTGAAGTAATCACAACAAAAACAAAACCTCTTTTTATCTTCTTACATTTCCTTTGAACCTTTTAAGCAACTATGAAACAGGTTCTTGATTTCTAAGGCTTGTAGTTCTTTGGGTGTTTGTAGGAAAATGAGGTCACAAAGAGTCATATACCTGAGATGGTGGTTACCGATGAAAGAAATGGAGTCTGTCCGTTCGAACTAGAGAAAAAACTGCACGAACTACTGGAGACAAGGCAACAAGAAGAGTTACTGAAGCTTGAGACTGCTCTTAGTCGTGTTGAACGCAGACTACAAGAGAAAGAGACAGAGGTTTCATGGTGGAAAGACGCAGCCCGCCTGCTTGCTCAGCGTGTTCCTGAATCTTCTCGATCTGGACTAGATTGGTGCAACCCAGAGTCTTCAACATGTTCAGAACGATCTCTTCCAAGATCTTATAAAGCATGCTCGAAACACCGCACCAGTTTTTCTAGATGATGAAAGTGGTAGTGTCTAGATTTTCTGTAACAGCGTTTGCCTGAAGCTTTAATGTGAAGTTATCTTTTAGTTAAACAAGTTGCCACTTTCCCGTATGTTATGCATGCTACCTGAAAACCACTACTCAGGGTAGGAATTGTACTGTTGATGTATCCAATCAAGCTTTTAAAAAAAATTCTACACTTTGGCCCTTCAACATTATAATGGAATCTTGTCACAGAAGATGAACAAACAAACTATCATAGGACAGTTAAATACTTGACACTCCTAATTAAGAAGATAAACTTGACAGTGAAGGATAAACAGAGTTTGACAGCAAAAGGTCATCGTATGGATATCATTTGAGCATAGACCGGTGGAATTCTTTTATTGCAAGTAAAGGAGTGTCAGTAGATTCCTCAGAAGAACGGCTCTCGTTGGGCTGTTGGCAGCTTCAGCTCAGAATCTAAACCATCGAGCTCTGTGGCTGGCGCGAAGTAGCAATCCACCATGTCTTTGCTTACGTCTTCTAGGCGTGGAGGATCCCACTGAAAAAAAATTTGGAAGGAGAACCACAAATTATCATAAACTAAAACCTGGAACATGATTATAAGCAAAAGGAGTTCCAAACGTCTAGTTTTAAGGCTGATCTGTTTGTATGCACCTTTGGAGCAAAGTCTTTGTCCACCAAACGGGCTCGAACACCCTATAAACAGCAAACGTTTTCAATATATGCATATAATGATGCTTTATTTGTGGAATCGGTGATATATTTTACCTCACAAAAGTCGCCAGAGACCGTCTTCCCAACTCCACACAGAGATATACGGTATTCACGTGTGAGACACTGATCAAGAGTTTGGAATCTACCTTCTCGTATCTAAGAAGAGAAGAAATCGCCTGAATCAGAAAAAATGAGATGCTTTTGGATAAAGGAGAAGCAGGGACTAAAAGGACTCACAGATTGCAAAGTAATCTTTAAGCTCAAAGGTGAAGCTTCTTTGATTTGTTTGAGAGTTTTCTTGCACCATTCATTGCAAGAATTAGCAGTCTCATTTTCCTGAGCCACCGGTAAACGTAAAAGTTTAGAACTTGACGAAACTCTCAAGCCAAGTCGATTTAGAGTCCTCAGTTGAATCACATATCATGAGTACGCTAGGAAAATATCTCTTACCATAGCCTCAATGATTTCTTCAACCGTATCAAGCCCAAAATATTTATCAATCATCTCAATCCTGACAAAATATTTTTTTTGTAACACGATTGTGGGATATTCAAAGAGATTTTAAGATACGGAGACAAGGTAAAAGATTTACTTGTGCAGTACACTGCTATTGTCAGGGTAAACAAGATCACCATATTGAGCAAGAGAATCCTCAATGACGGTAGGATCATCGCTCAACAGTTTACCAATTCTCTCTTCGATCATCGGAAGTCTCTGCCACCACAACTAATATAAGGAATGCACTTAAGAGGAAAGATCAAAACATGGGAAAAGGTAAGAATCAAACCGAATGTAAGCAATAGTGGGTGGCAAGACCACATGCTATCATTTCGACACCATTAAGTTTCTGCCCTGTTAGAGCCAAGTATTCCCCTGAACAAGAAAACACAAAAACCGCTTCAGGAAAACCAAATTGTTGCAGTTAAATATCTGTATGCCAGTCAGATTCCGATCAAGAATTTGACCATCAATATACTATGCATAGAATATGAATCCAGTGGGGACATCAGCCAAAGATGACGTTCACCTAAATAACCAGGAAGCCGTGAAAGGTAATAGGAAGCTCCTGCATCAGGATGAAAACCAATTTGAACCTCTGGATGGGCCAACACCTGCATAAGCACAATTGGTCAGAACACCTTTACCACCAAAAATTTCGTAGTACAAGAGAAGAGACCGTTTAAAAGAAAGAGAAAGCCGTTACTGATAATTGACTAGACAACAAGATATTTAATATGCAGAGAAAATGGTGCTGAACACCAACTGACAGATTTAACTTCTTTCTTAAGAGACAGTAGAACCTTGTCCCGTCCCATATGGACGGTTGGTCAGAACACCTTAACCACTAAAAAGTCCAAAATAAACGAGAAGAAACAGTATCACACAAAGAAAACGGCGCTACAGAGAGAAAATGACTTCGAACACCAACTAAGAGATTTAACTTCATTTCTTAAGAGACTGTAGGATCTTCTGTAAACCAATCGATGGAATCTATTTCTTTTATGACAGTGTCCGCTCAACATAAAAAACCAGTGATTCGTAATAATAGATCGATCCACTTACAGTTTTATCTGTAGCCACACGAAACATCCCTGGAATTGAAATTCCACCACCACAACCCATGGTTACACCATCCATTATAGCTATCTGCAGTAAGATAAAACTCTTTAGGTATAAGAGGAGGAAAATACATGCAAATAGTTTCTTGCATCTTATCTCCTAAAATCAGCTTCATATATTATTGAGTGGAAGCAAATAAGCTAGCCAAGCTCTTTCTAATCACTCATGGTCATACGAACCAATCCCATCTAGTATTAACACATATCATCAAGGAAAAAGTCTAGGAATCTCACATTTGGTTTCAAATATGTTCCTTGGAGGTATACAAACTTGTACAAGTTCTCGAAATAACGATTACATTCTTCAGTGTTCCCTGTGCAAATAAAAATTGGCAATACATTAGCAATTATTGTCAGTAACTTCACCAGAGTTGGTGAAAAAGATATGGAATGGCTTGCCCTGAACCTCAAAAAAACTTTCCAGGTATCTAACAATGAAAGCTATTAGAAGATATGGACCTTCATTGACCGAGTGATAAAGAGGCAAGACATCTGCACCAGAACAGAACGTTTTGCCGCTACCCTTCAGAGAAAAAAGAAAAACACATTAAACATGCATCAAAAGAACAACATGATCTATTGAGCAGTAGCAGCGAACTTCGTAAAATTAAGCTAGAGAAAGTGTCATACCTTCATCAAAACAAAGGAAATAGCTGGATTCTCTTCCCATGATTCGTATAGCCTCGTTAACCGACTTACCTAAAAAAACACAAACAAATATTAAAGCAAAACTCTAAAAAAGACTAAGTGAGGTCAAGAAACAAGACTTGAAAATCCAAGAAGAGAAAAACTATGCTAAAGACAATACCATAGGAGCAGAAAGAGCATTGAGAGAAGAGGGGCTATTGAGAATGGCAGCTCTTGATTTAGCTTTTCCTTCCACCATAACCTTCAATTACAGCAAAATCCAAACTTTATTCTATCTTCAAATTGAAACATTTACACTTGCGGAAAAATCAAATGTTGAGATTCCTCATTTACGATCAAATTAGATAAAAATGTTTAAGAGTTACACAAACAGGACTATCAAATCAAGCACATTTAGTGAAGATCCAACGAAGAAGATTACAAAATAACCTGGTCTTCGATATCGGCATCTGATGCGGAATAGTTTGGGAGAGCAGAAAAGCTTCTTCCATAAGAAAAGGACCGAACCCATTGTAAGGGTTCAGTCACTCTCCTCAAAGCTTTCACTGTTTGCATCTCTCTCACTCTCTCTCTGTCGCTCCGTCGAGAAGACGCCTCTGTGTTCCGAGGGTTTTGGGTTTTTGGCTCTCAAGTTGTGGCCGGCGGCGATTCCTAGCCGTCAGATCAGATTTACTCGACAATGAAAATGAACGTAGGATCACTTATCGGCCCTAGTTAAAGCCCATTAGGCCCAATAAATCACAGTTCAATGTCCCACTTCATTAACTAGAAAGAAATTAGGAATGTCAGAGATTGTTTTAAGACTAATCCAAAACATAACGCTTTTTTTTTCTTTTCCTTTTTTTGTAAGGATTAATGGAACATTACGTTGATTTTAGCGCTATCAAAATAATAGTAGAGTAGTCTTAAACGAAACTGTTAATAAATTTTTACGACTAAAAGAAACACAGATCAACACAAAACATCATCAGTTTTAATTTAATTTAACTACCACAAATCCTAAGACCACTTATAACAACAAGTTACGACCATAATATAGTTTCTCTTTACAAATTTTGGTTATCCCCACTGATTCAAGATATCGAATGTCTCCGGCGCCGGGAAGAAGAGCTTGACGACTTAGCTGGCGGACTTTGAGAGCTCCCAGACGAAACCTCAGAGCTCTTGTTGCTACTCTCTACTTTACCTGGCCATATCTTCTCAAAGATCCTCCTTGACCTAGACGGCATCAGTTGTGCCCCACCACCACTCCTCGTGCTCTTGCTTCCTCTGCTTTTCTTGCTCAGCTCCACCTTCTTCGTCGCTTCTTCTCCCTTGCTCTCTTCCGTCTTCTCAACCGGCGAGTGCGACGAAGCTGCAACAGACGCCACCGGGCTGTGATTTGCTCGGAGCTGCTCAAAGTAAAGAACTTGCACCACCACTCGCAACGGAAGTCGCTCGTTCTGTGCAGCGTGAGTCGATGCCTCTCCCGTCAGTTTCCTCACGTCCATTAATCCGCAAAGTCTCTTCTTTTCGGATTTCGTTAGTTCTGTGTGTTCCTACAAAAACCAACTCCACAGATTACAAAAATGCCGTAAAGTTTCATTCTTATTTCAGAAACAAGATCTTATTTACCTTCATGAAAGTGTCAATGGCTTTGTAGAGACCATCGTGAATCGGCCTAGCTGATTCAGGGATTAGCTCAGATAACTCGATGAAGCTAGAGAGCGTAAGATCAGAACAATGTTTGAGATAAGCGTCAATCAATCTTCCAACGCTCAACAAAATCCCATTTCCTAAAACAAACTCCTTGTACCGATCATCTTCAGACACACGTTTCTCATCCGCCATGAACTGATCAACAATACGATGAACCAATCCGACTTCATGAATCAGCAAATCCTTAACCGAGGCCTCGTGTAGCTTCAAGCTCACGTTTTCAACCAAGTCTTCTTGCACCGTCTCATCAGCTCCAACCAAGATGGAAACTTTAAGGAGTTTGAGCAAGAAGCTACAAGAAGAGTAGCTCATCGCTCTGTTTACTCTTGGCAACAAGAAAACAACCGTCTCAACGAGATGTTTGTTTGAAGAAGCTGCTGCTTCTGTCAAATACTCCATAGATTCTGGTAACCACCTTGCAACATAGTATCTAAGTGCTTCAGCAATTACACCATTGTTCATCCTTCCACTCGATTTCACAACGCTCATCACCCGCTTAAACATATCAATCTCGAGCTCACATACATCTTCGACCCACCAATCTTTTGGAATCACATTCTCTTCTCTCTTCTCCCGATGATACTCAACTATCTTATCAGGTCCAGATAACTTCCTGTTGTGTGTATAAGACCAAGTGATCGTCTCAGGATTCACCAATATCTTAGCTGAAACAGAATCAATGCATCTACCAACAAGCTTTAGATCTTCAGACCAAGGAAGCAGAGATCTTGTTGTCTGAAGCACAATGATTGAGTCTTTCCAGCTTCTGAATATGCCAGAGTTGAGGAAAACCTCGATCTTGTATATGAGGTTACCGCGATCAGCATCTTCAGTCATTTCAAGATACTCAGCTGCACATCGCACAGCGGTTATGTTGTAAGCATTGAGCGTGACCGTCATCCCATAGCAAAACTTAGCACAGATCTCAAAGGCTTTGTGTCCTCCTGGCATGTCTAGTATAGTGATCTCATTAGTTTCTTCTTCACTCGCCTCAAAAACCAGTCGCTGCATTCGATTGCTCTTTGATAGCAGCGGGAACTGAAAATGTAACATTTTGCAGCATAAGAAATACATCTTGCATTACAATTGTACCACCTAAGAAGAATCCATCAGTAACAAATTCTGTTATTAGCATTACAAGACTGTACCTTATGGAGGTGAAATGTGACCTCGCCAACATGTATAGTAACATCACTGTCTAGATCCGAAACAGCGTACCTGTGCGGAAGAAATTAATGGTCAGATTATACATTGGGACCAAGAGCACAATCATCTAAACAAGAACTGTACAGATTAATTAGTCAAAACTCCTTTCTTAAACATTTTAGATGTTATGTTTTCATTCAGAGTCATACAACCACAGGCAAGTTTATCATGTTTACGTCTCTCAACTACCAAAAATAATCATTACTTTTCATTTCACTTGTAGAACAAAACAAAGGAAACAAGATTCTTAGCCTAGTTTAGAAAGTCCAGATGTCATAACTTGGAAGAGATGTCTCAGATATAAACAGAAATAAAGCATAAGTAACAAAAGTAAAGAGAGATTCTTCACTTTCTAAATTAGAAGGAAACTCATAATCATCATTCCCTTTTGCTTTCCACTCTTTTGCTCTTACAAATCAGGACCACAAAACAACAACAACAACACATAAACAAAGACAGATCATCTAATGGATGGACCACTCCTGAAACTCATAATACCACATTTCTTGTTACTTCTATAGCCTTTTTCTTTGTGGTATTTCCCGCAAAAAAAAAAAAGTGATGAGTGAAACAATCACAATAATGGTGATGATGATGAAAGAACTTATTCTATCTGTAAAATTAAAACCAGAGTATTTTTAACTGGTAAGTAACAGAGTGAGTTTAAGCACTTTTTAACTATATGTATATTTTCATAGAGGAAATGAGAATTTGTCAGGGAAGTCCCTGAATCTGTTTTTTAACAGCTTCTGCTCTAAAAGATAGAAACCAAGAGAAGAGGGGACAAAATGCTTCTAGAAACCCTACAAGAACCAGACAGAGGCAAAACATGTGGAGAAAAAAATAATAGAAACTAGAACAGAACAAACAAAAACAGAGAGAACCAAAAAAACAGTAGAACATATGACCCATCGAAATAAAAAATAGTAAGAGAAAAAACATTAAAAATTTTGCTTACTTGACGAATTTGCCATCAGATTGAAATGTATCAGGCTTAGAGCCAAGCTTCATGAACTTCATCTTACTTCTTCGTCTTCTTTACCAAAAAAAAACACACCTTTGTTTGACTCTAAACCAGAACCAAAGAAGAAGAAGAAGAAGAAGAAGAAAAGGGCAAAAAAGAAAAGATTGTTTCTTAAAGTTGAGGAGGTGATGTTGGAAGAAGGAAAGACCATTAATGGAAAAGGGATGTTAGAAAGGAGACAAGAGAAACCAAACCCATGTTTTGCCTCACTATCCTTTTGCAAGAAACCAAACTCCCTCGGACAACGGGATCTTTTTCTCCCATCTCAACTAACCATTTACTAACAGCATTTATTGACTCTCTCTCAACCCGAACAAAGAACACAGAACACCATTTATAAAGTTTCAAACTTTTTTTTTTTTTTTTTTTTTCAATTTTCAACTTTCCAAGAAAAAAGAAAAAAAGCCTCAGAAAGATAATCCCATCATCATAATCACACACACAGGAAATAAAAGCAAAAACCCAAAATGGCGTAAGAGAGAGAGAGAAGAGGAAGAAGTGCTTTTGTCTTTGAGAGAGTCAATAAATATAGAAAGAGAGAGAATTAAAGGAGGAAGAGAGGAGAGAGATGAAATCAGTCGCCGCCAATGCTTTTAAAGCGGGGACTGATCCGCTGGAGGAGATCTTTCTCTTTCCCTCTTCTTCTTCTCCTTCTCCTTCTTCTTCTCTGTTTTGGCTCAAATCTCAATGAAAATGTATTTATTTTTAGGAAAAATAGTAGGAGTACTATAGTATTTGAGAGCTGCTAGCTCGGGAAGGGATGAGGAATGATGATGATTTATTTTTGGTCTGACGATGTTGTCTCTCCTACAATCCTACTCCAATTAATAAATAAACAAACGTAGTATTCTTTTGCCATATATTTCAAAGGAAGGAAAGGTGAAAATTGAAAGAAGGGGAAAAAGAGATTGGGAATCTAGCTTGCAAATACTCTAAATTAGCCAGCTAAGTTGTTTGAATATTACTACTACTAATTAACAACGGGTTTTAATCACTTCCTTTATTCTTTACGCCTTTTATTTATATTTAATGGGGATTGTGCATCTCAATTCTCTTGTCGTGTAACTAGTCCTATGTACCTCCTTCTTCTTCTTCTTCTACTATGAGAAAGGAAAGTACACATACATTTCTTCATCTTCTTCTTCTTCTTCTTCTATGAGAAAGAAAAGTACACATACATGATAATATTCCAACACTTCTACATAAGTACATTGGCTAACCGAGCCATAGCCTGTTTTTTGTTTGACTCATTATAACTTATAAGTCATAACCTATCTTTTTACATGGTTTTTTGTACACTTTATAGTAAAACGATTAATCGCGCGTGGACTTTGCACCACCTTAATTGCTTTTTTACCCTTCTTGGTGTTTACTCTAGTTCCGCTTCTTTTAAGGCAACGAATGATAACACAACACGTGTAAATAGTGTTTTCACCCTTGTTTTAAAAATCACCCTCTAGTACCAATTACGACCCACAAAATTGTTAGACCCACCATTTCCGCCTCGATTAATGACTAATTCTTGCCTAACATCGATTATCTAATTATATCTGTCTAATTTGATTATAAACCGTATAATCCTATTACTTCCCGCTTAATTTTGTATATAATGATTATTTGTAGAGCCAAATATAAATCAAATATGTATTTTTTTGTTATTTAGACATTTAAATTAAGAGATTATGATGTTTTACAATAATTAAAGTAGAATTTTAATGAAAATTATAAATTTTATTTTAAAATTACGTTTTTATGTGTTTACCGTAATTTTAAAGACAGTACTATAATTTTATATTTTATTTGATATTTTATTTCAACATAAACAGAATTATACATATATTTAATATTATATATTTTTATTATATTATTAATTTAATAAAATAAGCTTAAAATTAGTACCCGATTAATCCCGTTTAATCTCCGATCTTTTCGTTTGGTGTTAGGCCCAACACGACCGCCCTACTAGCCCCTAACTATTTCTAAAACAGATCTTCACCTAGTTCTCTTCTTAGTACTTTTGTAATAAACGCCGTGAGATCGACGCGCCGTTACTTACACGTCCGTCCGTCCCAACGGAACCCGCTGGCTTTCCGAGAGAGCGAGAGGGACACTTTGACTTTTTTTGATTCCGTTATTCTAGATGCTCTCACGAGTTGGTCAGACTTTGCATTTCCTAACTTTGACTTTCCATGCAAAAAAAAGCTCTCTAAAACACGATTAGTTTCTTTATGCATGGACTCCTTCTATTCCACATCTGACAACTTATAATATAAATCATCAACAAATTAAGGTCAATTATTGTAACTAAATATATAAAAAATACTTAGAGGAATCATACTCATATTGCACATAATAGACGAAATTAATTCCGCTCGACAAAACAAAGACAACAACCATACTTCTAGTTCTAAATAGTTGAGATGACTCTGATTATTGTATATTAGTTTTTATTTACTTTTTAGAAAGTACATCTCTTAATTTTATATGAACGTAATTTTCTCTGAAAGGAAGCTTCATGTAAAGTTTTCTCCTTTTGATGTCACTATGTATAATTTTTACACCCATGAATATCTCGTGTCTCACCAAAATCCCATTATAAATAGTTAAACATAGTGTTCACAACGAGCCACTGTATAGTCAGTCGGTCAGAATAAAAGACTATTGCTAAACAATATGGTCGGTAATTCTTATTTGATTTTGGATTATATGCAAAACTAGATAATAATTAAATTTACTATATATCCAAAATATTAGAGAGTACAGAAACAGATAGATATTCGAAGCATGTGTTTTAATTTGTTTGTTTTCTCTTAAAGAGAGTGTAAGGGTGATCTGTTACTTGTGGTTTCAGTTTTTTTTCAAGACATTAACAAAAATGGCGTAGTCAAGATCTTGAATGGACCCGTTTTGGTTTAGAAGGTATTAATGTTTTTTTGCCATTTTTATCGGAGTATGTAATTTGGTAGGGTCTGCATGTCATTTTTCTTTACGTGCCGTAGCTGTTTTCACGTGATTAATTGCTCAATAATATAATATGAACACAAAACACGTATCGTAAGAGTCGCAACGTAGTTATGGAGATGTATGTATATGGTCCCAAAGCTAAGTAGACTAAGTAGTAAATGAAGGTTGACAAGCATGCTTCATAGTGGCTTGATTATTTCAAATGGTAATTATATTGATGCGTCTGCGTCTTCGCTAAAAGGATAAGTATATATATAAAATTACGTTAATATAAAATTAACTCGCCATGTAATTTGACTTGTATATGCCGGACATGTAACTCGCCATATTCTTCGTTATCTTCCGTTTCTAAAGTCTTTGAGTTGATAAATATAAGAATACATGTGACTGCGACAACATCAACTAAAGAATAATTTGTTTTACTTCACTATTCTTCATGTTACCTTTCTTCTTCCAAGGCACTTGATTCCGAAAACATCTTGTTCCGAAAAATATAATATCTAGTCTTTAATTACACGAATATTATCCTAAATACTTATGTGGCCCAACAACCATAGTACCTACTACCTGAATATTGGTTTCAATATACCAAAATAACTCCAAAAACAAAAACAAAAAATCCAAAATATATACAAGGCTGTATGAAAACGAGTTTTCTAATACGCTGTTTTGTATGGACCAAACCTCCAAAACTGATTGGCTTATTAGCCGGTTAGGTTGATAATTATAGGATTTATAAAATCAACATGTTGTAGGTTCGACGGGTGGTTTAGGGATTAGCATAGTAAAAAAAAACGACAGTTGATTGAACATGCACTATTCTTCTATTCTCAAAAAATCCGGGATTTAGTCCACAGTTTCTTTTAACCGAAAACCACAGGAGACTAACTATTCTACTCTCACACTACAAATGCATGCTTTTCTGGTCGATTTTATTAGTGTCGTAGTAATCAATTATTATCTGTTGTATTCCATGCTGCAGAGTGCAGATTATATGCATTGGGCACACAGAGTTCAAAAACTCACTCCATATTAGAACAAAATTGAAAAGAAAAATTCTCTACAATGTTTAAGTCTCGCAAAAGAAAATTAGTCATGTCCTCGTTATGCATACACGTAGCCAAAAGAGTTGCACGTACGGGCATTATCATATGGGATCTAAAGGGGTATCATTATTAGAAGTGTAATTAAAACATATCCTTATTGGATGATATCTATAATACATAGATGCATAGGTGAGACGTTGAAAGCACAGAAGAAAAAGCAATGGCATGTGGTTTATGAGAAAAGACTAGACGTAGCTCCATTATTATGGTTGCATTATTTATATTTATACAGTCTACCTCTTTTACATTACATACACTGCATCCATATTTAATGCAGTACTCCCCCCATGTTATTATCTTTTCTTTTACTTTGATTTTCTTTTCTTTGTTGCAAACTTAAAAAAAAAAAAAGGAAATCTTTTTTCGAGCCTTGTATCAAAATGGCAAAAAGAGACGCTAAAATGTAATGGGTTTGATCACCACAATTGCTTATTATGGGTTGTGTGGGTAAGTGGAAAATCTTTTCATACAAAAACAGGAATTTCCGATTATATATTTTGATTTCTTTTTCGACTCGATTACATTAATAGGTATTATAAGTT
>NC_025695.1:4736195-4738373 GCF_000633955.1 Camelina sativa | reverse complement strand
GTGGTTTCAGTTTTTTTTCAAGACATTAACAAAAATGGCGTAGTCAAGATCTTGAATGGACCCGTTTTGGTTTAGAAGGTATTAATGTTTTTAGCCATTTTTATCGGAGTATGTAATTTGGTAGGGTCTGCATGTCATTTTTTCTTTACGTGCCGTAGCTGTTTTCACGTGATTAATTGCTCAATTATATAATATGAACACAAAACACGTATCGTAAGAGTCGCAACGTAGTTATGGAGATGTATGTATATGGTCCCAAAGCTAAGTAGACTAAGTAGTAAATGAAGGTTGACAAGCATGCTTCATAGTGGCTTAATTATTTCAATGGTAATTATATTGATGCGTCTGCGTCTTCACTAAAAGGATAAGTATATACTATTATACTTGTCTTTATATATGCCGGACATGTAACTCGCCATATTCTTCGTTATCTTCCGTTTCTAAAGTCTTTGAGTTGGTAAATATAAGAATACATCTGACTGCGACAAACATCAACTAAAGAATAATTTGTTTTATTTCACTATTCTTCATGTTACCTTTCTTCTTCCAAGGCACTTGATTCCGAAAACATCTTGTTCCGAAAAATATAATATCTAGTCTTCAATTACACGAATATTATCCTAAATACTTATGTGGCCCAACAACCATAGTACCTACTACCTGAATATTGGTTTCAATATACCAAAATAACCCCAAAAAAAAAAATCCAAAATATATACAAGGCTGTATGAAAAAGAGTTTTCTAATACGCTGTTTGGTATGGACCAAACCTCCAAAACTGATTGGCTTATTAGCCGGTTAGGTTGATAATTATAGGATTGATAAAATTAACATGTTGTAAGTTCGACGGGTTGTTAGGGATTAGCATAGTAAAAAAAAAAAAGACAGTTGATTGAACATGCACTATTCTTCTATTCTAAAAAATTCGGGATTTAGTCCACATTTTCTTTTAACCGAAAACCACAGGAGACTAACTATTCTACTCTCACACTACAAATGCATTGTTTTTTTGGTCGATTTTAGTGTCGTAGTAATCAATTACTCCCTCTGTTTCAAAATATAAGATGTTTTAGAGAAGTTTTTGGTTTCATAATATAGGATGTTTTCAAGTTTCTATGCAACTTTTAGATTAGTTTAGTATTTTATATTATGCAGTATTATTTCTGATTGGTTGAACTTGTTAAAAGTAAAAATTTCTTAATCTGCGTGTTTTACTTAAAACATCCTATATTTTGAAACGGAGGGAGTATTATCTATTGTACTTGTATCCTTTACTTGCATGCTGCAGAGTGCAGATTATATGCATTGGGCACACAGAGTTCAAATTAAAACTCACTCCATATTAGAGCAAAATTGAACAGAAAAATTCTCTACAATGTAAGGTCTCGCAAAAGAAAATTAGTCATGTCCTCGTTATGCATCCACGTAGCCAACAGAGTTGCACGTACGGGCATTATCATATGGGGTCTAAAGGGGTATTATTATTAGAAGTGTAATTAAAACATATCCTTATTGGATGATATCTATAATACATAGATGCATAGGTGAGACGTTGAAAGCACAGAAGAAAAAGCAATGGCATGTGGTTTATGAGAAAAGACTAGACGTAGCTAGCTCCATTATTATGGTTGCATTATTTATATTTATACAGTCTACCTCTTTTACATTACATACATACACTGCATCCATATTTAATGCACCCCCCCCATGTTATTATCTTTTCTTTTACTTTGATTTTCTTCGTTGCAAACTTAAAAAAAAACCAAAAAAATAAAAAAAAAAACTTTTTTCGAGCCTTGTATCAAAATGGCGAAAAGAGAAAAGAAATACGCTATAAAATGTAATGGGTTTGATCACCACAATTGCTTATTATGGGTTGTGTGTGTTAGTGGAAAATCTTTTCATACAAAAACAGGAATTTCTGATTATGTATTTTGATTACTTTTTTCGACTCGATTACATTATAGGTATTATAACACAGTCTTCCTATGTCTCAACATCGTACATGCTTCTATCACATCCCTTCAAGTTCAAGTTCGATTCAGTAACAATCTCCCATATATGCCAAGGTTGAACTATCAAAACCAATGCTTAAATCGTGGAAATAAAGTATAGATAAATAAAATATGATAATTAGTAAATGACAATGGTATCAAATGAATATGTAAAGTAGATAGT
>NC_025695.1:4720774-4735203 GCF_000633955.1 Camelina sativa | reverse complement strand
TGCTTCTTCTCTTTTTTTTTTTTTTTTTCTCCTTTCTTCAAAAAATTATTTACAATTTCCTTCATTTTTTTAAAACTTCTTTCCCCCTCTTTTTTAGACTAATTTTTTTTCATTGACAAGTTTTTACCCTTACTTTTACTTGTGTGAAACTTATTTCAATTATTTGGGATGTACAAGTAGCTTCCGAATAATAACTTTGGTCGTTGCCAAGTCTGTTTCTATCTTATTGTTTTCTTCTTGATCATCGTGAAATAAAAGGATAGATAGAACACTCCACGAATAGCTAGACAAATTTCGATGTTTTGTAATAGTGGTGTGAGTTTGGTATAGGAAGTTAAGTAACTTAAGTTGTATGTGCCAAATGAGAATTGTCATTATATCATATATGTAAGACGTCGGTACACAAACCCTATTATCCAAATAAACAACGTATTCTGATGGCATTACATACTAAACATATGCAGATTTCATTTAAATAATCAAATTTCCAATTTTCTTGTTATCAATAAATGAGTATCGAAAATTTTAGTTTATATATAGCTTCAATAGATATAAATTTTTTGTTTTTTTTACTATAAACGTCAATCTAAAAAGATCCCTAAATAGAGAAGTATCGAGTGACTTAATTTGCTGCAATAAGATTGCAAACCGTGGATATTTGAACCGAATTTTGTAGCAAAACTATGAATGTTCAATCGAACCGATTAGAAGTAAACGATGATCAACTTAATTTAAGGACGAAAATGTTGATTAATATTATAATGTGTGCAGTTGGTGAGGAGAAAAAAAAGAAAATTGTCGTCCAGGTTTTATGCTCATAAAGCAACACATGAGTGTTTCTACCTAACAGCCTATTTGGCTATTTCTATACACTTACTTTCTTGGGTCATTAAGTGGACTCACCTAATTTTCACATATTGTAACGTTACGATCATATATATTTTATGGTAATCACCGTTTTTAAAAGACATGCGAATCACCAATTGTCTCATAGAATCAACTTGCCATAATTTTGTAGTTGACTGCAAAGATTACTGTATTTTTTTTCTTTTCTTAAAACTTCATTTGACAGTAAACAATCAAGATGCCCACATTACTTAAGATGCCGATATTCAAGAAAAAAAAAACACAAATTGTTTGAAATATTTCAACATATGTGTTCTCCTTTAAAAGAAATAAATTTACACTAAAACTAAATCAACCTAAAGTAAATAAGTTTCAAAAAGTAAAACATTCGAATTTTTCTGCTACACTAAGACTTCAAATATATTTTTTAAGAACTTTTTATCAAAGTCAAATCAAAAGATTGCACAATCGGATCGGAATCCTCGAATGCCATGCATGATAAATGATAGTCCATCTTTTAGGATATGGCCCAAAAATATCTGTACGCAACTCAAGCCCACAGCAATGACCCTATTTTAGAAAGATACATGACAAGATTGATGTGAGAGGCATCAGTGATTACAAATGATCTGCAAATATTAGTCTTCCCAAATCGTAATTAATCTTCCATGATACTTATAAAACAAGTACAAATCGTAAATTATGTCTCTTCTCGGTAAACTTGAAGTCGCACTGAAATAATACCTTTCTAAAAACACATTTCTCTGTTCTATCCTTCCCATTTTATTTCCCTGCTTGCTCACATAGTTGATATAATTTTATTTTAAAAAACTCGTTATGTTATTTTATTACAAGAAAATAAAGAGTTCCCATAAGAACATTGAGCATGAAGCAAGAACCAAAATACAAAAGCAAAAAAAGAAAGAAAGATAGCACTATTTTCTTCATTGGGGTTTTTATTTTCTCGGATGAGTATCTTCGGGTTTCGCCGTCCCTGTGGCCGCCTTAGCTACATCAGTAGCACTAGCTTCGGGCTTCTTCTTAGCATACATAACAGAGTACATGACGGCACCAGAGATAGCTAATCCGGCAAGAACCATCGTAGTGTAACTATAAGGCAAGTTGCGGCGTTGGTGAAGAACACCGCCGGGATTACTTCCTGGTGGCCTCTTCGATGACTCAACGCCGGCAGCTTTTACACTCTCCGAGCTCATTTTCGTCGTATCCGCAGTTTTTCTCCAGTCTTCTTCTCCTGCCATTTACGTTTTCTTCACTGATCTTTTTTTTTTGGGGACTTTACTAACCATAGAAGAAACAAGTTTGGTTTAGGTAAGGGTTTTGGTATGAGTCATGAAGACACGTAGTGTCTTTGAGTTTGTTAATGTGTTCAATAAGGGACACCTAGCTGATTCTGATTGCTTTCTGTAATAAACAATTTAGGCAGGTGTCATGGCTTGGAATAGTAATAAGCCAGCTGCCATATTGGATTGATTTTAAAATTATAATTAATCTCAATTATGCTTGAGAACAAATTTATACTATACTCGAATTCACAAGGTTAACGTCTTTTGTTTCTTATGGGCCTTTTGAGCGATATCTCTTTTTTCAGCTTCAAAGCCTAATATTACCAAGACCCAGTTCCACTAGCAAACAAAGAGAAAAGTAAAAAAGTAAAAACAAAAACAAAAACAGAAACAGTTTAGCTGACCAGTCTTCCTAGAAGACCGTGAAATCACTTTCTATCAGAAAACTCAAGAGTTCAGGTTTTGTCTCTTTCCTAATGGTTACGTCACCTTTATGACTTTATCATCTCACAACGGATATATTCACATTTAACGTTTTTTCCCATTTTAGTTGTTGTTTTCTTTAACGGCTAGTTTCCAAGTCTCTCTCTACCTCTATAAAACCAACACAAGATCCTCTAAACACTCATCAGACTCCAACACACTCAAACATACATACTAATACTTTTGTCTTTTTAAAAACTCAGTGCAGCGAGTATTTAATTTATAATTAATGGCTTCTTCTTCTTCTCTTCTAGTTACCATATTCCTCTGCATTTCTTTCTTCTTCTGCTTGTCCGTCGATGCAAATGAGGTTACCGTCGGTGGAAAATCCGGTGACTGGAAGATTCCTCCTTCAGCTTCTTTCTCTTTCAACGAATGGGCTCAAAAAGCTCGTTTCAAAGTCGGAGACTCTATTGGTAAATCCTCACTTTGTAACTTTATAATTTCAATTAGAGATTTTATGTAATCTTCAAATAATATACTCTGTTTCTGACACTTTTTGTCACATGTTTGTTTTTCAGTTTTCAAGTACGAAGCCGGTAAAGACTCTGTTCTCCAAGTGACACGAGAAGCTTACGAGAAGTGCAACACCACGAGCCCTAAAGCCAGCTACACCGACGGGAACACAAAGTTGAAGCTAGACCAATCCGGTCCGGTTTACTTCATCAGTGGAACAGAGGGTCACTGTCAAAAGGGTCAGAAGCTACGCCTAGTTGTCGTCACTCCTCGTAACTCTGCCTTCTCTCCAGCTCCTTCGCCATCTGAGTTCGACGGTCCCGCCGTAGCTCCTACTAGTGGTGCCGCTAAGCTCACTGGCGCATTCGCCGTCCTCAACCTTGTTCTTGGATTCTGGACCCTCTTTTGAAGCTTTTCTTATAGAAGAAAATTTAGTTTGAATTTTATTTATTAATTTTCGAACATGAAGCACAGATCAGATCATTGTTGTCTGGCTAGTCTTGTTATTTTATTAAATTAAATTAATTATTTAATCGGCTTTGTTCTTCCTCTTTGTTCAGTTCAACAAATTAAATGGATCTATCAAAAGTTACAAAAGAAAGATCTAACAACGAAAAGAAAAAAATATCAACAACGAAGAGAAAAAAAATGAAAAACAGAATTGTGGCAGAGTCTATCGAAGAAGCATATCAATAAGGATCATCGTGGCACTTTTAAGCTTAGAAGCAGGGAAATTAAGTGGTTACCATATTTGTGTGATTGTATCATCCTTTGTAAGTTGTAACAGCCATTTTTATCTTTCTTTTACAGTAAAAAAAAATAACAAGGGGATCATAAAAAATCGAACTATCATCATCTAATGTTAAAAGGGAACAAAGTGTCCGATTTTCAAAAGCAGAGTGTATGTTCCTTACTTAAGGTCACGTATTTTATAAACACGAATTAAAGCAAAACCAAGCACATTCCAATAAGGAGAAAACTAAAAAAAAAGAAACAACAATATGTGCTGGCTGCAAAGCCAGATTTGGCTTCAAATATCGACTTGTCCTAGTTCCTCTTTCTCCATCTTTTTTGCGGTCAGCTCTTTCATCTTCTTCTCCACCCAATCCAACTGAAGTCCAGCATATCTGAGGAACACCATTGTATCACGTGCATTAGCTAAATTAGACATTGAGATTTCTTGAAGCGGCTTTTGCAGAGTCTCAATCAAGCCGATTAGGCTATACATGTGTCCTCTCTTCGAATATGGGTTATATACATTTCTCCACTCTAATGCAACGTCCGGGTGGTTTTCAAACATGCGGCTCACAAGTTCCACCTCTGACGGAATAACTGGAAACCCGTAGACACTAGTGAAAGAAACTTCCTCTACCGGTGGTGGATTAGTAGTAGTGTCCTCGATAGACTTGCCGATAGCTTCAAGAACTTTCACCTCTGCAACAACCTTGACTTGATAATTCAGTATAAATCCACCATATTTAGCATCAAGTTTTCCAAGGGGAAAGCTGGATGCACAACCACAGACAGGAGTCTTGTGATCAAACCACCCTTCTGTTTCTGTAAAATCACGAAAGACATCTTGCAGTTGGGAGTGTTCTTCAGACATTTGATTCACTACAGTAAAAGAAAACTCTGCGTGTCTACTCCATCCACAAGGCAAAGACTCAGCATCAGCAACCGCCAGATACAGAGACAGAGCGTCATTAAATTTAATTCCCTTGGAATATGCCGCCACAACACGCCTGCAAGCAAGCAAGCAAAAAGAGTCATTGATAACGTACCTACCTAAAATTTGGAGGGGAAAACAAAAACAAAACATAAAGAAGAAACAAACAACTTCTATTCTTACCATCTACAGCCACCGATCACGCACGAATATATCAGAATATATCTTCTCTGACTGCAAAGAGTAAACATTCTTAATCACCCATGTGAATTTTTTGTCAACTTGTTCCCCCATCGAAGCCTTGATCAACGCTTCTCGCTGCCGCAGTCCGATTATGACGAAACCTTAGAGGAAGGGCATTGGTGTGGGACAATTTTTGGTCTCTCAAATTTAATAATAATATTTTGAAAGTTTCTTATTTTTAGTATGAACATTGGTGTCTATTTGTATTTGTTCATGAATAAAATAATAATATTTTGAAAGTTTAAACATTAATTTAAAATTGAAAAACAAAAACATACAATTAGGAAATTAATAACAGAAAACATAAAAACATCAAAACAAAACAAACATTTTATTCAACTCATAGAAATTTTAAAATCAATCTTCATTATCTCGAAGATGTCCAAAGTTAGTCCAAATATGCTCAATCAAATCTTGTTTTAGTTGGTCATGGGCTTGTTTATCCCGAAGTCTTGTTTGACGAATAATCGTACTGCTGATATTTGAACCTACACTGGCGGCACCAACGGTATATGTTTGATCCACATGTTCTCCGTGTTGAAATTCAGAAACAATGTTTTGGTAACTGTATGTATGTCGTCCATCTTCGAAAATCATATTATGGAGTATTATGCATGATCTTATTACATTTGCCATTCTGTTTTTATCCCATAAACGAGACAGATTTTTAATAATGGCGAATCTAGCTTGCAAGACTCCAAAGGCACGCTCAACATCTTTCCGCACAGCTTTTTGTTTTTTACAAAAGAGAGATTTTTTCATACCTTGTGGAAGTCGGATAGATTGAATAAAAATGACCCAATTTGGATAAATACCATCAGTGAGATAGTACGCCAAATTGTACTCCCTTCCGTTTACAACGAAGTTGACTTCTAGAGCTTGACCGGTTATTATGTCATCAAAAACATTAGATCGATCAAGAATATTAAGATCGTTCATAGTACCTGGAGCTCCAAAAAAGGCATGCCATATCCAGAGGTCATACGAAGCTACCGCTTCCAACACGATTGTAGGTTTTCCGGTTGATCGTGAATACATGCCTTTCCAAGCCGTGGGACAATTCTTCCACCCCCAATGCATACAATCAATGCTCCCAATCATCCCGGGAAATACATGCTGTTCATTATGATAGAGTAGTCTTTCTAGGTCCTCTAGTGTAGGACGTCTTAAGTATTCATCTCCAAACACTTGGATGATGCCGGCGGTAAACTCGTGCAAACATTTCCGAGCTGTTGAAGCACCAATTCTTACATACTCGTCAACACTGTCAGACGAACTACCATATGCCAATTGACAAATTGCTGCAGTACATTTTTGTATAGGTGATAGACTAACCCGTCCGGTTGCATCCTTGGTTTGGCGGAAATACTTGATTTCGGTAGAGAGACGTTGAACAATACGCATGAACAAAAGCTTGTGCATGCGAAACCGTCGTCGGAATAGATTTTCTGGATATGTTGGAGTGTCACTGAAATAATAATTTCAAAGATTATTGTGACCTTCTTCCCGGTTTCTCTCGAT
This sequence comes from Camelina sativa, assembly GCF_000633955.1. NCBI lineage: Eukaryota > Viridiplantae > Streptophyta > Magnoliopsida > Brassicales > Brassicaceae > Camelina > Camelina sativa. The sequence goes on along the minus strand of NC_025695.1, from coordinate 4,728,684 downwards.
AAAAATCCTTTCGTTTGGCTCATTTGGTTCCGGGATATTATGTGAGACATCAAAAATATTTTGTAAATAAGCATCAAAAGTATCACCATCATCTCCTTGGTAGTGATAATGATCATCATCTCCTTGGTAATAATAATGGTTTGAAGATGATCCCATTTCAAATAAAAAAAAAAGACAAAGGAAGAGACAAAGAGATATTGAAGAGAAAGGAAGAAATAACTTGTGAATGTTTTGTTGCTTTGATATTGTTTGGTGTGAATGTTTTGTTGGTTTGATAGGGTCGCATATATATAATGGAAGACTAGTGATAACTCGTGATAACAAAACAACACTGATCCGTGATAGTAAAACAACAAGTATCCGTGACAGATAAACAACAAGTATCCGTGACAGATAAACAACAAATATCCGTGATAGTAAAACAACAAGTATTCGTGATAACAAAACAACAAGTATCATTACAAAACAGAAAATTAGATTACACCAAATAAACATCCGAGTCATTACATTACATGAGCACTCTAACTAAATGTCTCCAATCTGATTTAAGTATACATGAACAAGATACCTAGAACACTTGCGAAAATAACCATTACACCAACAATCAGCGAATCAGTTACATTTCTAAACCTATTTTCATTCTCTAACATAACCATCTTCTGTTCAGTTGCGTAACACTGATCTCTAACATGAATGATGTCTGATTCATAGTGATTGAAGAAGGTTAAGTAATCTACCTTCTCAGCCATCAGTTTATATCGTCTATCACTGTCTCTCAGCTCCTCCATTACAGCCACATCCCACCACTTGTGAATATGCATCTCTCCATCATCGACATTTGGACATGTGAAGAACCTGCAATAAGTAACAGATTTATCATAGCTAGTAAAATTAAGCTTCAGTAACATTAAAAACAGAACAGATAAAATCACATACCTTCTGTTGTAGCAGTTGGATAGAATAGGTTGCGCACCACAGTAGCATACCTTGGGGAATCCATGCTCAACCTCAGGTTGAGATGGGTATTGTCTCGACTCCGCATTGATGACCGTACTCTCAGCTTCATCCGTAAGAATCAAAGCTTCTATTTCTCTCTCTGCAGTGTCCATCGAGTACCTATCAGCCTGATCGGATGACTCAGGCTGCGAGTAGCAATAGTCTTGGCCCCTTTCTGAGTTAACCTGAAGATAAACAAGAAGAAGCAGATTAGACTTACTAGAACAAATGTTAAAAAGAAGTCACAATCTGATTTAAAACATGAAAGAGACTTATATAGATTCAGATTAAAACATCGAATACAAACACATTGTTACTAGAACATGAAACAGGAAATACAAATCAAACAGGAAATATAATGCATACAAACAACAAACACATTGTTAATATCAGAAATACTGGGACACTATCTTGTTCATGATAACTTCTTCACACGCATTCAAGGGTTCCTTTTTGGCTAAGAGAGTGTCTAGGATGGCCAGCTTTTGTAGTTTCTCCTTTTCAGCCAATTCCTCTTTCTTGACATCCCACATGCTCTTATACTCAGCAAGAGTCTTCACGTTAGACGCCGATGCATTGTTCCTCTTTGCCTTTGCAGCCTTGATCCCTTCTGGCCTTCTCTCATAGTCCTCAACATTGCAGCTTGATGATTGTGAGCCTTCAGCAGCTGGTTTCCTCTTTGTTGCAGGCTGAGATGGGGGCGTGTTAATAGTGTTAAGGCTGAGCCATTTCTGCTCAAACCTTAACAAACACCAACAATGCTCTAGGTTAAACCTCTTCTTATGGTCAGCAAAGTAGATATCATGTGCATTCTTTAAGATATCATTTTCAGAATGACCAGAGCTGTTCAGTCTCTCTGCTGCTGCGAATGCCGCACAGAACTTGTTAGTTAGGTCATTTATCTTATGCCAACGCTGCTTGCAATGTGTCACCAGCATCTGTTCACCACTATTCCTAGCATGAGGAGTGTCACCATAGTACCGGCTAATCCTTGTCCAGAAGCTTCCTACCTTTTGTTGATTTGCAACAATGGCATCCTTTGAAGTGTTGAGCCATGCGGATATCAAGACTTCATCATCAGCAGGAGCCCATTTCTTTCTCTCCTTTCGCTCCAATGGTGTTTCTCGAGAAAGAGTTGGCGCCTCAGAAGGTTGGGAGCTGTGCGGAGGCATTTGTGAGCTGCTCTGTCCAGAAGGTGGATAACTTTCCCAACGAAAGTTTTCAACATTAATCCCACCTTCTTCTTGACTGTTAAGCAGGTTTAAGTAAGAAGAAGACTGATATAATGGATTCGTAGAATCCATATGAAGAGAAGGGATTATAGAATGAGTAGAGAAGAGAATGGATTAGATAAGAGAATGAGTAGAGAATGAGTAGAGAAGAGAATGGATAAGCGAGTAGAACTGAAAGAGATTTATAGTGGAAGAAGAAGGTTAAAAGGGGTTATGATAGAAAGAAGATGGTTGGGGTTTAGTAGGTTAAAAGGTAACTTGCAATAAGTAACAAAACATAATGACCTAACAACCAATGTCTAATCACAATTTATGACAAGTACACTTCACAAATGCATTCAATTTATGTGACTAAACAAGAAACTATGAACAAACCAGCTAATTCGTATACATTACACAGCAAGCATTAGCCGGAGAATCTGAGCTTTTATGACTTACTACCAAAGTAGTTTACAACTAAATCAAATATCACACAATAATCGATTGAAACAAGCTATACACAGAGACTAATTCGATAACCCTATACATCAGTGACCATAATAATCAGAGACTAATCGATAACCCTATATCGATAACTATATTTCGATAATCGATAACCCTATTTCGATAACCCTATTTCGATAATAATCTTAACCCTATTTCGATAAACAGCGATAATCAGCGAACCTATAATCAGCGATATCTCAAATTGGATGACGAAAAAATATCTTATTTCGGACGATTGAACTGCCGGACAAGCTTCGGGAGAGACAGAAGATCGTCGCGGCTTGAAATCTACGATGGTCGTCTCGTCTCGGCTTCGGAAGACACAGAACTTCGGGAGTGAAGATCGGACCAGCTTCCGGAGAGAAGATCGGCTACGGGAATTCGTCGAGAACTTCCGGTGAGAAGATCGGATCGCCTTCGGAAGACACAGAAGATCGGATCGCCGTCGAGATAGAAGAGAGAAGTCGCGAAGTTTCTCTCAAAAAATTGTTTTGTGTTTATCCTAGACAAATTTTTCTTCCATTCAGAAACAACCATGTGACCAAGTCGATGGACGAAAAACGTCCCCTTTGAAGATACGTTTCTTCGTTAATGGGCCATTTTTCATTTATTTTAAAAACAAAACTCTTGGGGGACGGCCCATGGGACGCCGATGCACATGGTCTTAGATTCACTTATCAAACCCCTGTTTCTTGTTTTATATGGCCTTGTGTTACTGGTCTTCGCTTCTGGACTTTGGCCCAATTTTGATTGAGGCGGTTCTTGTCGGCAGTTTGTTGTGGCTATGTCATAAAATAGTAATTAAGAAATTTCTGGGCTTTCGTTAAGTTTAATAAGCCTATAATAATGGGCCTAAATTGGGCTTGAAAATATTTTGGGAGGGAAGCAAAGCGGTAAGGATCGAGTGGAGCAAGTCACACTGATTGATTTTATCCTCTCGGCAAGTTTTTCTCTTTTGCTTCGAAAATCTCCGGTTCACTGAAATCGACTCCGTCGTGCTTTTTCGCCGGTGAACGGATCAACCCTATCAGAATGTTTTACTATTCTCTCCTTGCGTTTGTTAGTTACATCTTCGCCACTTCAAATGTGATGATGAATCATAGTTAATCTAATCTCTCTGTTTTGTCTTCCGGGGAATTGCTTACTTTTGCGCTTGGCTTATCCTTGAAAATGGCCGCGTTACTCTGGTCGACGAGTCTGTGTGGTGATATTACAATCGGTGATGCTTGTCTGGTTAGTAACATCAAAGCAAATTGTTGTTGGAGACGCGATAATTTGGTTACTGGAGGGTTAAAGTTCCACGCTTTGGAGATTGGGTCTCGGAAGAAACACTGGAGAAAGAAGAGTATGAGATGTAGTGTTATTAGTGTAGTCTCCATGAAAAGTTCGGATTTTTCGGCTTCTATGATAGGCAAGGCTTTGAAATCTGATTTATCATCGAGTGAAGTAACGAGGGTTTTAATGTCGTTTCCTGATACTGATTCCAAGTTTTCGTATTTCAAGTCAGTGGCTGGGAAGTTGAATTTGGTTCACACTACTGAGACTTGCAACTACATGCTTGAAGCTTTGAGGGTTGATGGAAAAGTTGAGGAAATGGCTTATGTGTTTGATTTGATGCAGAAGAGGATCATTAAGAGGGATACTAATACCTACTTGACTATTTTCAAGAGTCTTTCTGTGAAGGGTGGATTGAGGCAATCACCTTATGCGCTTCGGAAGATGAGAGAGTTTGGTTTTGTGTTGAATGCTTATTCGTACAATGGGTTGATCCATCTTCTGCTTAAGTCTAGGTTTTGCACAGAGGCAATGGAGGTCTATAGTAGAATGATCTTGGAAGGTTTTAGGCCTAGCTTGCAGACTTACTCTTCACTTATGGTAGGATTGGGGAAAAGAAGGGACATTGAATCTGTGATGGGTTTACTTAAAGAGATGGAGACTTTGGGGCTAAAGCCGAATGTGTACACGTTTACAATATGTATTCGGGTGCTTGGTAGGGCGGGAAAGATAGATGAGGCATATGAAATACTTAAGCGAATGGATGATGAAGGATGTGGACCTGATGTAGTTACTTACACTGTCCTTATTGATGCTCTGTGTACTGCTAGGAAGCTCGATTGTGCTAAGGAGGTTTTTGCAAAGATGAAGNGGGTTTTAATGTCGTTTCCTGATACTGATTCCAAGTTTTCGTATTTCAAGTCAGTGGCTGGGAAGTTGAATTTGGTTCACACTACTGAGACTTGCAACTACATGCTTGAAGCTTTGAGGGTTGATGGAAAAGTTGAGGAAATGGCTTATGTGTTTGATTTGATGCAGAAGAGGATCATTAAGAGGGATACTAATACCTACTTGACTATTTTCAAGAGTCTTTCTGTGAAGGGTGGATTGAGGCAATCACCTTATGCGCTTCGGAAGATGAGAGAGTTTGGTTTTGTGTTGAATGCTTATTCGTACAATGGGTTGATCCATCTTCTGCTTAAGTCTAGGTTTTGCACAGAGGCAATGGAGGTCTATAGTAGAATGATCTTGGAAGGTTTTAGGCCTAGCTTGCAGACTTACTCTTCACTTATGGTAGGATTGGGGAAAAGAAGGGACATTGAATCTGTGATGGGTTTACTTAAAGAGATGGAGACTTTGGGGCTAAAGCCGAATGTGTACACGTTTACAATATGTATTCGGGTGCTTGGTAGGGCGGGAAAGATAGATGAGGCATATGAAATACTTAAGCGAATGGATGATGAAGGATGTGGACCTGATGTAGTTACTTACACTGTCCTTATTGATGCTCTGTGTACTGCTAGGAAGCTCGATTGTGCTAAGGAGGTTTTTGCAAAGATGAAGACAGGAAGACACAAACCGGATCGTGTAACTTACATTACTTTGCTGGATAGGTTTAGTGATAACAGAGATTTGGATTCAGTGAAGCAGTTTTGGAGTGAAATGGAGAAGGATGGTCATGTACCTGATGTTGTAACCTTTACCATTCTTGTTGATGCTCTGTGCAAAGCTGGGAATTTTGGTGAAGCATTTGATACATTGGATGTGATGAGGGACCAAGGTATTTTACCGAACCTCCACACATACAACACGTTGATCTGTGGTCTTCTAAGAGTTCACAGGTTGGATGATGCACTTGAACTTTTTGGTAATATGGAGTTCCTTGGTGTTAATCCTACTGCCTATACGTACATTGTTTTCATTGATTACTATGGAAAGTCTGGAGATTCCGTCAGTGCTCTTGAGACCTTTGAAAAGATGAAAACCAAAGGAATAGCTCCGAACATTGTAGCCTGTAATGCGTCTCTCTACAGTCTAGCTAAAGCAGGAAAGGACCGAGAAGCGAAGCAAATCTTCTATGGCTTGAAAGATATAGGGCTGACCCCTGATTCAGTAACCTATAACATGATGATGAAGTGCTACAGTAAGGTTGGGGAGATAGACGAAGCCATCAAGCTGCTTTCTGAGATGGTGGAGAACGGTTGTGAACCTGATGTTATTGTTGTTAATTCTTTGATCAATACGCTTTACAAAGCTGATAGAGTAGATGAGGCGTGGAAGATGTTTTTGAGAATGAAGGAATTGAAGCTCAGGCCTACAGTTGTGACTTACAACACATTGCTCGCAGGTTTAGGCAAAAATGGAAAAATTCAAGAGGCGATTGAATTGTTCGAGGGGATGACAAAGAAAGGTTGTCCACCTAACACAATAACTTTCAACACTCTCTTTGATTGTCTTTGCAAAAACGACGAGGTGACTCTAGCCATGAAGATGTTGTTCCAGATGATGGACATGGGTTGTGTCCCAGATGTTTTTACTTACAATACGATTATCTTTGGTTTGGTGAAGAATGGTCAAGTCAAAGAGGCAATGTGTTTCTTCCACCAGATGAAGAAACTGGTGTACCCTGATTTTGTTACCCTCTGCACTCTTCTCCCAGGTGTTGTCAAGGCCGGTTTAATCGAAGATGCTTACAAAATCATCGCCAACTTTCTTTACAATTGTGCAGAACAACCAGCCAGTCTTTTCTGGGAAGACTTGATGGGTTCTATCTTGGCTGAAGCTGGATTAGACCACGCCGTTTCATTTTCTGAGAGATTGGTAGCTAATGGGATTTGCCAAGATGGTGAATCGATCTTGGTGCCATTAATCAGATATTCTTTTAAACATGGTAACGCCTCAGTTGCTCGAACTTTATTCGAGAAATTCACTAAAGATCTTGGTGTCCAACCTAAAGTTCCGACCTATAATCTGTTAATTGGTGGGCTTCTTGAAGCTGATATGATTGAAATAGCACAGGATGTGTTCCTACAGGTGAAGAGCAGTGGTTGCATCCCAGATGTTTCTACCTACAACTTCTTGCTTGATGCTTATGGCAAATCAGGAAAAATAGAAGAACTCTATGGGATGTACAAAGAGATGTCAGCCCATGAGTGCGAACCAAACATAATAACTCACAACATTGTCATGTCGGGGCTCGTGAAGGCAGGAAATGTGGACGAGGCTCTTGATTTATACTACGACCTTATCAGTGATCGTGACTTCTCCCCAACTGCCTGCACGTATGGTCCCCTTATCGATGGCCTCTGTAAGTCAGGAAGATTGTATGAAGCAAAACAACTCTTTGAAGGAATGTTGGATTTCGGTTGCAGGCCAAACTGTGCTATCTACAACATTCTCATTAACGGGTTTGGAAAAGCTGGTGAGGCTGATGCAGCGTGTGCATTGTTCAAAAGGATGGTAAAAGAGGGAGTAAGGCCTGATCTCAAGACTTACTCAGTTCTAGTAGATTGCCTTTGTATGGTCGGAAGAGTGGATGAAGGCTTGCGTTACTTCAGGGAGCTGAAGGAGTCTGGCCTCAATCCGGATGTTGTATGTTACAATCTCATTATCAACGGACTTGGAAAATCTCAAAGACTTGAAGAAGCTCTTATGCTTTACAACGAGATGAAGAACAGCAGAGGAATCACCCCTGATCTCTATACTTACAACTCCTTGATTCTGAATCTGGGTATTGCCGGAATGGTGGAAGAAGCTGGGAAGATTTACAATGAGATACAAAGAGTGGGTCTTGAACCGAATGTTTTTACTTTTAATGCTCTGATCCGTGGATACAGTTTGTCTGGAAAACCCGAGCACGCTTACGCTGTGTACCAGACAATGGTGACCGGTGGTTTTAGCCCCAACACAGGAACATACGAA
>NC_025695.1:4713969-4720765 GCF_000633955.1 Camelina sativa | reverse complement strand
TATGAAGCAAAACAACTCTTTGAAGGAATGTTGGATTACGGTTGCAGGCCAAACTGTGCTATCTACAACATTCTCATTAACGGGTTTGGAAAAGCTGGTGAGGCTGATGCAGCGTGTGCATTGTTCAAAAGGATGGTAAAAGAGGGAGTAAGACCTGATCTCAAGACTTACTCAGTTCTAGTAGATTGCCTTTGTATGGTCGGAAGAGTGGATGAAGGCTTGCGTTACTTTAGGGAGCTGAAGGAGTCTGGCCTCAATCCGGATGTTGTATGTTACAATCTCATTATCAACGGACTTGGAAAATCTCAAAGACTTGAAGAAGCTCTTATGCTTTACAACGAGATGAAGAACAGCAGAGGAATCACCCCTGATCTCTATACTTACAACTCCTTGATTCTGAATCTGGGTATTGCCGGAATGGTGGAAGAAGCTGGGAAGATTTACAATGAGATACAAAGAGTGGGTCTTGAACCGAATGTTTTTACTTTTAACGCTCTGATCCGTGGATACAGTTTGTCTGGAAAACCCGAGCACGCTTACGCTGTGTACCAGACAATGGTGACCGGTGGTTTTAGCCCCAACACAGGAACATACGAACAGCTCCCTAATAGAGCTTGACATTTTACACAGCTAATACAAGTAGAGCTCTACGCTTACGCTTATGTCCATGTGAAGTGTACAAAAACATAGGGTTGTGTAAATGTCATATTGATTTGTTTATTTACATGATGATGATATGTTCTTTAAGGCCAACAACAATCTCACATCAATTATTCCTTCTGCATTGTGGGAGCTCGTGAGACAAAAGTCTGCACACGGAGGAAATGGAATACTAAAATCCCCAGAAACCTCAGGTTTGTGATATATAACAATGTCTTTCAAAATGATTTACAATCTGAACCGAATTACTAGATCTAGATGCATGCCAGCCATCTTCCGTGACTCGAGGATGTGGCTAGTTTGATGTGCTCGGGTCATCATGCTTCGCTTCGGCTTGGCTTGGTTCTGGTTTTGGTTCAGTTTCTAAGTGAGTAGGTTCCGTGGACTGAACAGGCTTCTTGAATTGAACCAAGATCATGGTCATGTTATCACAGCCTTCACCACCTGCGGTATTTGGAGCCAGACATCTATCGAGAACCTTTTCACATACTGCCGAGAGTTTGGTCTCCTGAATGTTACTAATGGAAAGAAAGAAACTGTAGAATCCAGAAAAGGAGAGACTGGAAGAAAAACTTTTAATCCAAACGAAGCCAAAACAAGTTAGCTTACTGAATTCAATTGTTCATGTATGAAATCAACGAGTTGTTGGCTTGTCATGCAATCCCTGCAGATATGAGATGAACAAAGACATGTATCAATATCACAATCAAGAAATGATCTGNAACAGCTCCCTAATAGAGCTTGACATTTTACACAGCTAATACAAGTAGATACAGTTTGTCTGGAAAACCCGAGAACGCTTACGCTGTGTACCAGACAATGGTGACCGGTGGTTTTAGCCCCAACACAGGAACATACGAACAGCTCCCTAATAGAGCTTGACATTTTACACAGCTAATACAAGTAGAGCTCTACGCTTACGCTTATGTCCATGTGAAGTGTACAAAAACATAGGGTTGTGTAAATGTCATATTGATTTGTTTATTTACATGATGATGATATGTTCTTTAAGGCCAACAACAATCTCACATCAATTATTCCTTCTGCATTGTGGGAGCTCGTGAGACAAAAGTCTGCACACGGAGGAAATGGAATACTAAAATCCCCAGAAACCTCAGGTTTGTGATATATAACAATGTCTTTCAAAATGATTTACAATCTGAACCGAATTACTAGATCTAGATGCATGCCAGCCATCTTCCGTGACTCGAGGATGTGGCTAGTTTGATGTGCTCGGGTCATCATGCTTCGCTTCGGCTTGGCTTGGTTCTGGTTTTGGTTCAGTTTCTAAGTGCGTAGGTTCCGTGGACTGAACAGGCTTCTTGAATTGAACCAAGATCATGGTCATGTTATCACAGCCTTCACCACCTGCGGTATTTGGAGCCAGACATCTATCGAGAACCTTTTCACATACTGCCGAGAGTTTGGTCTCCTGAATGTTACTAATGGAAAGAAAGAAACTGTAGAATCCAGAAAAGGAGAGACTGGAAGAAAAACTTTTTATCCAAACGAAGCCAAAACAAGTTAGCTTACTGAATTCAATTGTTCATGTATGAAATCAACGAGTTGTTGGCTTGTCATGCAATCCCTGCAGATATGAGATGAACAAAGACATGTATCAATATCACAATCAAGAAATGATCTGGTTTGGAGAACAATATCAAAACTTTTTCAAAATGATATTTACCAAATTCCATCGCAGGCAAGAACAAGGAAATCATCATCATCGCAGAGTTCAACCTGAAGAGAAGAGCTCAAAATGTTTAAGACGATGTTTCAGGAGAAAGAACGCAAAATGTTATACAAGATGTTTGAGGAGAAAGAGAACCGGCATTAGACCACTTACAGTGTTTACATCTGGACTGGCGGTAACAATTTGCTTTTCAGATGACAAAAACTTGTTCTGCTTGAATTCCATGTCACCTGTAAAGAGACGAAGAGTAGCTCAAATCAAAGATTGCATGTAAACAAGCTGCATTGTGCGATCAAGAAAAGTTACCAATAGCTCTTGCTAGATTCAAGCTTCCGTTGACTCGCCCAGCATGAATAAAGCCACCAGCTTTTAATATCCTTTCTTTCTCAGCATCAAGATCTGGTTTATGATCTCTAGAAAGATTGTAAGCCTGTAGACAGAGACCACACGTTTATCATAAAAAGTTAAAGACGCCAAAAAGACTTAATCAAAAGGCCTAACAAGTACATAATTTTACCTGACCCTTTCTGGATATCACACAACGTGAGTCACCTGCATTTGCAACAAATAACTGCTTGTTTCTAATAACAGCTACACATGCTGTGCTCCCAGAATTAGGTCCAGTAAAATCAGAATGAGGACCCTGTTTCGACAACATAAGCACAAGTCTTAGATCTAACTTTACTTTTTTTTGCTCAGTGATAGAAGAAGTGAGACTGAAAAATAGTAGGTGGGAAGATTTACTTCCTCAAAAGCCCAAGCATCGGGTTTATTAGCGCTGTCCCCGCTACTTGGTGACCATATCAACCCTTCAATCATTCCGCTGAACTTACTGATTTTGTCACCGAGTACAGCTAACTCTCGCCATCCTCTTTGTCCTTGCATCATCTCATCCATTCTATGATAACCACAGCGACAAAAGAACAAACACTTATATGCAGAACTTCAAATAGTCACAGACTCTTGTTGCTCTAAAATTTAGTTGGTATATATATTCACTTATAAAGAGGCCAGAACGATTATGTTACCTGAAAAACGCCTTTTGAAGAGAAGTCCCTACGTCTCATTACTGAGAACCTGCTGGTGTAGATACTTGGCGCAGAACTTTGAAACAACTTTACCTACAGCCAGACAATCCAAAATCACTTGACATTCCAAAAAGAGAAAGAAGGAAGCTTGTATTACAAGAACAAAAACCACCAAAAAGGTTCAGCTATATATCAGTCTTCAATCTGTAGTTGACTTGAGCTCTAAATACAAGTTTAAACCCCACAGGTTCATTTTTTCTTACCTCCATGGCCATCATAGACACCCAAGAAGGAAGTGTTATCATCGAGATCAAGAATTGCAGCATGCTACCAAAGTTTAGAAACCATTGTTTGAATCAGTAAAGAAACAAAACATGCCTGAAAAAAAGAAAGGTTTAAACACTTTTTGATATTACACTCACCGCATCTTCCATTGACGCACGCCAACCTTGCATAGAGGACAAACCATATCTGAGTTTATTATTTTCGCCATCTTCTGAAAACTTATCTGTTTTTGGAGAACTCAGGTATATACCCATCTCTCTCTCTCTCTCTCTCTCTCTCTCTCTCTTTCTGCAAAGCAAAAAGATTGCACATTTCTTCATCAATCAAGAACAGAAACGATTCTTGGTAGATAATAAAGAAGTCAAGATTACCCAAATTCATCAGGATCTCAAAACAAGATACAATTTTTCTGAGCTAAAAGATGAAAATCAAAAACATAGAATTCTGACAATGGACCTGTAATCTCAATCTAAAGAGCTACGAACATGTTTGTACCGGGGATTGCACAACTTAAACAAATAAAGATTTTGTGGGAAAGAGCAAGCAAGTTCTTTTATTAATCGGGGAAAACGTGAGATCGTCACTTAAAACAAGTCGGGATAGAGTTTGTTAGTTCACAAGCGAACTAGCAAGCTTAAAGTGACGAACTGAAAACAAGAGTGAATTATACGAAGGACAATAACAGTTTTCGATGCAAAGTATTGCTCTGTAGGTATTGTCCGCGACTCAGGATGATGATCCCAATAAATGCTTTCTCCTTTTATAGGGGACTGTTGATCTAAGGGTGTCTAGGATTTTCGTCGTGAATTCCCGAGATTGCCCTTTGCGGGAATTAGTGGGCTTACTCCCAACTTTGTTGGGCCGAGATTGTAATTAATGAGTCTTGTTGGGACGAGTGGCATACTGGCATATTGGGCGTAGCCCATATCCAATAGAACATAAATCAATCTACAAACAGAAATCGAAACCAAAGCTAAGTGGTTTTGAATTGAAACGATTAGAGTCTAAACACAGAGCTGTAACAAAAATTGGATATCAAACCAATTAGATGGATCAAACGAAGTGCGTGATGAGAAGCTTGGTTTCTCACATTTCTGGCTTGATAAAGGCAGGACCTTTAGGTAGGAGAGAACCTTGATCGTAGTGATTAGAGGAAGACGAAGAAAGTTTCGATTTGGGATCAAAATTCAGATTGTATCTCTCCCCTGAAAATAAATGAGAATAAGTCTGTTTTTGTTTTTGCCTTGAGAAGCAACAAAAGTTCCTCAAGAGTTTCGTGGTTTCGTTTCCTTCTCCCTTTACTCGCCAACACACCCCACCCACACGGCCTATTTTTTTACTTAATTAACACTAATACAATAATTGTCTAACTTGATGACTCTCTCTTATGGTTTTGTGGATTTGGCCTTAATTAGTTGTATTCCTTTAAAACCGCAAAATTTCAGTTGGGACTGATCAATCACGGATGTCTTGTGTGTTCATTAATTTCTCTAAACTTACTTAGATTAGATAGTATATATAGTAAGTGTATATTTTAATTATAAGGACGGACTTATAGGTTTGCATTGTTATGTAACATGTTGAAAGTTTCCTAAAATTTCAGCTGTATGAACGGTAACTTACTATTTAACTTACTATTTCCTTGAGACAGTCTCCAACGAGACATGTGCAAGCAATAAATGCAACAACATAGGAAAGACACAACTACCATCTCCAATACCAAACACTATTGGTATCATCAACCACTTTGGTATCAATCTGCTTCACAACTAAGTGCGACTTAACGTATACCCTAAAAAATTCGATCAACAAACGCGGCTTAGATAACCTCTAAACAATTTTATTTTCGCAATGCAAGAAAAAAGAATGATGATTCTTGGTGTTCCATATATGTACCAGTTTTAATCTTCTCTATAAGGTCATCAAATTAGCAGTTAGACTACGTCCAATTAATCCAAATATGTAGGTTGGTTCACTATTCAACCAAATTCGTGGTTTCCATGGTCAAGTTTTAAAGTATAAATTTGCCTACTATTTGCAATGGCGTTGCATGATAAGCTTTGACTAGTCCTTCACCGAACCCCATATAAGCTTTTGGCACCGCTCAGCTTTTCCATTTCATTTTTCAAAATACCATTTTATATCTTTTCAAAATTTTGTGAATATAATATCGAAAACGTGTTTATACTAGGACCGCATGATATGGAATTTTTGTGTGTGTGTAAAAAAAGTTGTAGCTATGGACTTAAAAAATAATAATTCCTGATGAAGCATGATATAAAATTATAAATGATGCTGCTAAACGTTGTTGTTTTTTAATTAGGCTAAGGACCTAATTGTGTAACACTTTTTGTATAAATTGTAGAACCAAGTAGTACACTTTCTAGATATTCTCTGCTTCTACAATGGCTTCATCTTACGCATCATTCTTATCTATCTCCAATGGTTTCGTTGCATGCCCACCTCCAAATTCTTCGGTTTTTCTCGTCCCTTCGTTGAAACTCACCGCGACGACATCATATTCTCGGAATCTGAGAAATGGGGTTTCCCTGAAATCTTCGAATAATCATGGGTTTCTAGTCAAATCAAGAAATTTCCCTAGTGTTTATGCAAGAGCTGCTGCAGAGAAGAGTGTTCACGATTTCACTGTAAAGGTACGTTTCTGTTTCTTTATGTAATATTATCTGAATAAGTAAGTAGCTTTAGGTCTTTTATCTATTCTATTTTGTTGCCATCAAATATTCTATAAGTAGCTTTCTTGAAACATACTTTGTGTATATAAAATAATTGATACAGGACATAGATGGGAAAGATGTATCTCTGGACAAATTCAAAGGCAAACCTCTTCTGATCGTTAACGTCGCTTCAAGATGGTGAAATTGTTTCTTCTAATTCTGTTTTATAACTCAACTTTTTTCATCTGAAATTGATTGAACTGACTTTTATTTTACTATTACAGTGGTTTGACATCATCAAATTACTCAGAGCTTTCACATCTGTACGAAAAGTACAAGAACCAAGGTAAGCTTTTTACAGTTAAGGTCTTTTATATATGTTATCCCCACTTGAATTAGGTAACACATTGATTATGATGATGACCTTGTCTTTTTTTTTTTTTTTTTTTTTTTTA
>NC_025695.1:4699980-4713509 GCF_000633955.1 Camelina sativa | reverse complement strand
CTCCAATCTACAAGTTCTTGAAATCTAGTGCTGGTGGATTCCTTGGTGATATCATCAAATGGAACTTTGAGAAATTCTTAGTTGATAAAAAGGGCAAAGTCGTCGAGAGGTACCCTCCTACGACTTCTCCTTTCCAAATCGAGGTACCAATTTTCATAACTCTCTTTAATCTTGGATCTTGGTTCAGTTGTTTCCGGTTTGGTTCTTGATCGGTTTAATACTAACAATCTTCTTGTTTTTGAGATGTCGCAGAAGGACATCAAGAAGTTGCTTGCGGCTTAAATCTACGGTTCACCTGTTATAGTAACATAGAGAAAGTGATTGGTAGCTTAATAACCGGAAAGTGGTACACTACTCAAATTTCCCGGTTATTGTTGTTATACCAGAAATTTAGATAAACATGTAAAGCAATATCGATCTTCTTATGTTACATTATACGATCGCATAAATAAAATGTTCAGTAACCATATTGTATATAAACAACACACCAATGCCTTTAGGCTTCGGACTTCATAGCACATGCATCCCATTATTACGATATTTACTAACACACACACACACACACGCAAACATATCCGGAATAAGAGTGCTTAGATTAACGTTTGCGTCGGGAAGAAGATTGTTTCCGTGACTGTGGCAGAAACCTATGGCGGAGATAAATCGGTCTAGATACCTGTGAGGATCGACGAGATACACGAGAAGGTGGATCTCTTCTCCGTCGAGTCTTACCAAGAGCTAGCCGTGGCCTTTGACATACTCCTCCGAGTAAAAGATCATCTTCTTCTTCTTCTTCTTCTTCGAGGAAAAAGTCAAGGAAGGTCTCTGGTGTCTCCGGGCGGTCGAAGAAAGAAAAGGCGGTGATTATGCGGTGATATCTCGCCGCTCGGTCGTCTTGTGAGATGGATATGATTGCCACGTCGTCATGGACGGTCGAGATCTCACTAAGGTCGATCAACCGGAAATCTTGGAACTCGTTATTCTCTAACCGGACAAGAGTATTCTTGCTCGACTCCTCCATGGTTCTTTTTTTGTCAGGATTTTTTTTTTCTGAAAGCTTACTTTAATTTGTAAGAATAGTTTTTGTGTACATGTTACCTTTATAATTGTCCCCATCACCTCAAGATTTTAAAAATCACGAAGACTCGTCAATATAATTTCTATAAGTTAATAACTAAAGTTTTATTAAAATATGTCCACATGACAAAACAAAAGACTATATAGCTTCTACAGAACAACACACATTTATTTACACGCGAACTAAAAATATGTTTTAGTCAAATCGTGAAAAGTTCGTTTCGCTATTAAACTATATATTTTGCCACTGTGATTACTTAATTATAAGTTAAACATAGCAAATTAAAGCAAACAATCGGCTAATGACTATGGTGTAGGCTTAGCTAGAGAACCATTTTCTAAATATTAAAAGGTTTGAAATACTCCCTTTTTATGGGGTTAACCGGTTAAGTACTAACAAAAAACGTTTGACCAANCAAAAAAAAAAAAAAAAAAAAGATACTAACAAAAAACGTTTTTTTCAAAGTAAATTAACGTATAAACCGGAAGTACATTATACAAACAGAAAAATGTGTTTGAAAGTAGTGAATCTCCTCTAATATGATATTTGGCTCCCTAATTTAAATGGTTAAGTACCACAAAATATTTTTTAAAACACGTTATGTGGTATGTCAGCCCTAAACCGGCTCTCGTTTCAAGGATCCTACTCCTTTTAAACGACAGTGATAAAGTGGATAGAAACGGTTAGTACGGCTGACCATTGGTTCATACGTAGTTAACCTTTCTTCATTGAGACTTGGTTTAATTTTTGGCTCCTAAGTTTTTTTTTTTTGTTTTTTTAATGTGCCCAGCATAAAATTTGGGCTGGACTATTTTGGATATCTGCATTTTTAATAGTATATCCGTTATCATGAAATAAAAGAAATTTCCAAACATCTTACTCACAATCTCAAAGAATCTGAAATACGTTTAAAACCTTACAATGACATCATTGGCTTGACTGCTAGGAACAAATATAATAGTATAAAAAGTGTGATAAGTGATTGGCCACACATGAACTAGTCGGTGAAAGCCAAAAAATTAAACAATGCTAATTTTGGATTAGTCACCTGTATCGGTTTCTAAAAACATCAGTTAATATTATTACATGTTACTGACAAGGCAAAGTCAGACTTCTAAACGATAAGCAGCGAGAGGAGAAGATATTTTCTATGGTAAAGTTTGAAGGATCCATTAAAATATGTAATTTACATGTTTTGACTTCTTTGTTATTTCATCCTGATATTGATAAAACCTTCTTTGACTTTTTGTATTGTCTGAAATGGCCGATTAGAGAGTACGGCAAACTCTAATTACATATGCTTAACTTAAAAATTACACTCTTTGAGATCTGCAATGCTAATTTGCATATAATCAATTGATACTAGTATATTATTTCTTCCAACTAAGTAAGAGATATAAAAAGCTAAAGCAATGAGGAGGCATACCAAAGAAGAGCCAATTGCTAGGATATGTTTCCTTTTGACACAATCACACAACGTTTCTTTACATCGGTACATACTCAATTCATTCCACTTAGCTTGTTCATATTCAGGATTTAAATTTCAATTCCAATTTGATACATCCCCGATTCAAAAATTCAATTCCAATTACATGTGACCAATTGATTATTATGGTATTCCTCCAGTGGACTTAAACACCTATAATCCCATTCAGATCCTACTAACCATATAATAAGTCAAACACTGTTTACTCCCCGACTCTGACCTAGAACAACCACATAAATGACCACATAAATGTGACACACGCGACAATTAATTGATTAACCAAAGCACACAAACTCTTAATCAGCATCATATAAAATATAAATAAGCTATGGAAAAGCAGCATTGATCTCAATAACTTCGCTTCAATATTTTCATCGGGCTGCGTCGAAAAATACGTTATAAAATCCACACTTTAAACAGAATAAACAGATAAATCATCAGAAGGTCGCTCGCAACCCCGGGCGTAACATAAAATAGCCCTACAATCAAGAGTCAAGACACAATTGTTAAGCGATTGTACAATCTGGAAACTAACCAAGTTATAATTAATTACATATGGAGTATACTCACGGATTGTACTTGTTCACACCAGAACGATTGATGACACCTTACATCCAAACTTATGTTCAAGCCTCCTCGATTTTTCCTTCATAGCTCAACAAATCTGCACCATGTGACTCATAGTTTCCCATAATATAAACTGCAAAAAAACAAAAAATTTGTGACATCTTGTAACATCAGTGTAATGCAACACATAAGTGCTCTGCATACCATATTCCATTTACATATTTACTTATGATGTCATGAGACATTTTCCATCTCACTCATCATTTTAGACTAATTTGAGAAGCTCAACCTCAACCTACTTGAGGTTTACCAATAATTGGTTAATGGTGACACCTTTCACAAGTATCGAGAAAGTACTATCCTTCTCTTGAAGAAACTAAAAGGCCAAATATGACCAATGATAGTAAGAACATACCTAAATGTGCCATATGACTTCTTTGGTTTGAAAACACTGGAAAATGGGAACAAAGGAAAAAACATGACAAAAAGAGAACACAGTAATGAAACGTTAAACGTTTTAATGAATTATAGAAAATTAATCAGCTATTAATCAGCTCTTCACTGAACAAAATCCCAATATTTTCTTTTATACCTGCCATAAATATAAATAAAATAATTAAAATGAAAACTTTGGAGTGTTTAGGCATAAGAAAATGGAAAAAAAAAAAAACTGAAAGTCATTCAAGTAAGAAAAGAATCACAATTTAATCATCTTTGCAAACTAGTGACGAAACACTTCAAATTACTATCAATTCCTTCTTCACAAATAGGTCTACAAATCGCTTCCTGGATCTAAAATTACTTAACAGATCTAAAATTACTTATCAGGTTTAAAATTACTAGAAAGTTGTGGAAAAACACTCCATTTTTTTTTTAATCTTTTTAAGTCATTTTGAGTATTGATGCAAATCAAAGAACATGTTCTTAAATGAAGAAACAAACCCACAAGAATATTCTCGCAAGATTCACAACGTGATCACATGGAATTGATGATATATAAATTAGATACCATCTATATGTAGTACAAACACATTAAGCTATGTATAATAGCCTAAATTAGAAACATAATTATATAAATGGAATCAAAATGTACGAGAGCATACAATATAATAATTTGTGTACAACAAACGACTAATCAACAACAATTTGAATATCGTGAACAGTACTATTGAAAGATCCATGACTACTACATATAGATATGATCACATGAAGCAAATAATATATCAAGAGTCCACTTCACGGATTAAATGTGCGAATGAGAAACCAAAAACGAAAGAGAGAAAAAGATAACCATATAATATTTACTTCGATCGAGACACGTTGAAGATTCAAAAGAGTTAGGACCAGCCTAAGGAAAAACTAGGTTAACGTTAATGGTCCCATGTTAATCTCACTTAACCACGCCTTAAACTCATAGATTAAGGTTTCGATACTAATGATCTCATAAAATATAAAGTTCAACAAAGGAAAAAAACAAAAAGCAAACTCGCATGCAATTGGAAACCAAATCGATGGCAAACCAAGAACAAGCTTCATATAGATATCAAGATCGTATCTACTTACCTTTGGAGAGATAAAGAACACAAGAGAGAGATGGGAACACAATTTAGGAGAAGAAAACGTGAACGGACCGAAACGAATCGGCGCCGGAATCTGACAGATAGAGCAGTGAGCACGCAAGAGAAGCAAAAGCATCGGACATGCAAAGTGCCTTTGTGTGCTCACTCTCTTCTGTCAGTTTTTATGCGTTTCTCTTTTAAAATTTGTCCCAAAACTCACTCGTGACCCTCTTACCTTACCGACACGAATAGTGAGATTAGAGATCGAACATATGAGAGATGTTTGAAACGGATGGGACTTCGAAGCTTTTGAGTTAGATCTGAGGCGCTTTAGGGTAAGCAGAAACCAGAGAGAGAATATATATTTATAATCGAAGGAGAAGAGGAAAGTTATTCATTTATAGATACGCTTTTGGAAAACAAATCTAGGGTTTTGACCAAATCGAGAGGAGAAATAAAAGTAAATTACCAAAAAAGAAAGAACAAAAGGGAGAAGAGAGATATTCGGGGAGAAGGATTTAGATTTAGAGGAGAGGAGAGGAGAGGAGAAGAGAAGAGAAGAGAAGGAGAGGACGAATCTGTTAAAGAAGGAAACAAAAAACCTTATCTCTCTCTGTCTCTCACTCTCTTCAAGATAGAGTCTTATCTCTGTTTTTTTTTGGCTTTTGTCTGTTTCCTTCTCTCTCTTTTTCTCCCCCTTACATGCAATGGGACATATGTCTGAAGAGAGAGACATTTGAATGGAACGGATTGGTAAACAGTACCCATTGCAGTTTATAGTGGTCAATCTCATAACTATAAACGGCAACGACAAGCCTATGCCTAAGAAATTTTCTTGAATAGAAATGAATCTTGGTCTTTCACGATGGGAAGGAGAGATAAAAGTTAATACTCGTATTATTATAATTAGTTACTTTTTTCAGTTTACTTACTTGCTAAAAACACAGCACATAAACAAAGGGTGTGAAATATTGACAGCAGTCAGAATGAATAAATATATCAGGGATTAGATCGTTTTTTATTTACCATTTATAAATTTAATTATTTTTTCAGTTTATTTATTCGACAAAAATACAACATATAAATAAAGAGTATGAATGGTGACAGCTGTCAGAACAGAATATTAGACCGCTTTATATTTATCATTTACAAATTTATTTACTTTTTCAGTTTATTTACATGACAAAAACACAACCCATCAATAAAGAATGTAAATAATAATAAATGATTAGGACGAACAAATCCATCAAATTAAATCGTTTTTTATTTACCATTAGATTTCTAATTTTTGTAATGACAAAATTAGTTGATAAACAACTTTTGTGGGTTTATTTATTCTGCTTGACGCGTGTTAATGAAATTAGGGAGTGGGGTATATCTACCAATTATTCCGCTCGGTTAATTCTATTCTGAAATATACCGAATCGTTTTTTTTTTTTTTTTTTTTTTAAAAACGATACCGATTATATATATTTTCAAAGGAGTACCATTACAACAGTTAGAGTTCCCAATCTTATCAAGAAACAACATTATACCAGAAGAAAAAGTGTCGGATCCGAATCGTTTTTTGTTATGCTAAATGCTGAGAATTGAATATAGTTTTTGTGAACTGGAATAACTCATAAGCTGAATACTTCTAGAATATAGTTATCATCATTTGTCACCCACCCATAAAATTAGAAGGAAAAAAATATGTATTTATTAATAAAATTTTAAAATACTAGTACCATAAAGCAAAGACGGTGCTTCCCCAAAACATATACTCGCATAAGAAGATTTTGTTCTAAAAGAATGGCTAAAGAATCTATATGCTGATCTTGTAAGACCACAAATGTGGAGTACCCTGTGTGTAACCCATTCATGGTCCTGCTTTTTTGTTTTCAATATTCGCGTAAATAGTAGTTCTTTTTCATGTTTTCTTCTTTCTTAGTTGTAATAAACTAATTTTTTGGTCATGAGATTGGTATTAAAGTGGGATTAGAAGATTGTTTAGGGAGGAGATTAAAATTATTTATAAGTTAAGTTTATACTATGTTTAAGTTCCGCGAGGAACCATGTTTTATCCAAATCTTTGTTTGTTCTGAAGCTAATCTTGGCATAAAGTTTAGCTATCTACTTTGTCTAGCAAATAAATTATAAAACTAAAACCTGCTAAAGTCACAAATATTTACCATTTTTCTTGTCATATATATCCTCTTGCGAATATATGGATGAATGTTTTTTATTCTATATTTTGTTACCCCAACACTGAATCAGTTCGACTAGTATTGTGCGAAGGTTCATATCTCTATTAGGTTAAACTCTCGGATTTGATACAAAAAGTAAAAGAAAAACAGTTTGTGAAGTTAAAAGAACCGCGTGAAGTGTGAAAAAGGGTAAGAGCTTTGTGTGTTCTGACCTAAGAATATATTCAAACACTCAAAAAGGACTGTCTACATTCATTGCTTCCCGATGACACAGAACATAACTCCGACTCTTTCCTTATTAATATACTACACCAATAAAGATGTATAAAGAATTAAAGATAATGCTATCTGAACAGCCCTGACTTTTTCTTCATACATAAAAAAACGAAGCGAAGTCATGTATATAGGAGTGGCGTATACCGACCGTATAGTACATATCTAAATTGTTATGTTTGGAATTAGCCGAAATTTTTTGCTTAAATTATCAATTATATATGAGATGTGAGTCATATGATTGAGTAGTATTCAATTCTATCTATAAAAATATTAAGAGCAAATGGTTTTAAAAATAGATCAGATAGAAAGTAAACTCATTTCTCCTCTCGGCCTATAGAAAGGGGGAAATAAGAATATTGGATCCTGGTTCGTGGACCACATGTATCCCATCACCAATGAACCTCCATCTATTACACTTACATATATTATAATTATAATCTGATTTTACAAGCATAACATTAATGTTTCGCTTGTTAATGTCCAGATCTTGTTCTAATTAATACTGAAGTTTGTCTCTTTTCCTCTACCTGAAAAAAACAAAACAAAACAATGTACTGTATATTACTTGCAATTTTGATGCGTAATACAATACTTAAAATCCCACCGAAGACCTCAGATCTGATGGCCCTAGATCCTTATTGCAAGGCTGTTAATAGATTTGAAATTTGTTAAACCCTTCATCGATGTTTGAGTGTGACTATATAATAAACTAAATGTAAATGGAATATTCCTTACATATGGAAGCAAACAAAGCATACACTAATCCTTTCAGGAATCTCCAAGCATCTCGCAAGCCCACCATTTATACAATGCTTTTCTCAAGTCTTTGTTTAACTTAGAGAAACAATTCTTTGGTAGAGTACTACTCCAAAAAAAAAGAATGTTTAATCAAAACTCAAAAGTTATTTGGCAAAATGTTTGGCCTAATAAGTGACTTTAGAAATTATAGTTAACGAATAAATAGCCAAAAGTGGCAAAGAATTAAAACGGTTTTCTTGAATAAGCATAAAAGAAAAGAGTCACAGCTCCTAACGACAACACAAATACACATCAACTTGTTATCAACCTACATAAAATCCAAATTTCAATGATGATGATGGTCTGGGGAGAGAACTGCTAACAGTCGAAATGCGTTTAGAATTTATCTACCCATATATTCTCTGCAGAACATAGATGAACGTGGGTCAAAAAAATAAAAGATAAAAATAAAAATAACAAAAGCCACCTTACGTATCAACCTTAACACTACATAATGCTGATACCAAACCTAAGTAAATAGAAAACCACCACTAAGCTTCTTGTTTTAAAACAATTCTACACTTCTACTGCCCAAGACGATATCAAGTCTTCACCATTTTCTCACGGCCACCACCAACCCACCATTAGTCCATTACCACCACACACCATCAACGCTTAGATTTGCACCTTAAATTACATACTCATGATTGAAAAGAAAAAAAAGCGCAAGCCTTCTTCTCCTCAAAAGGCCAGACACTCATCGCTTCCTCTTCTTACCAGACTTTGCCTGACTTCCCTGCGACTTCCCTTTAGTTGCTGTTTCTTGCGCCTTCTCTTCAGATTCTGACTCTGTATCGCTCTCCTTGGCTTTGGAGGCAGGTGTAGATTTTGCTTTTCCCTTTCCTGTTTTGCTTTTCGCCGGTGCAGATTTTCCAGGTCCTGACTTGGATTTTGGAGTTGTTGTAGTCTTGGACGTCTCTTCCTTTTTCTTAGATGAAGCTTTGGATGTCCCAGAGGCTCCTTGGTCCTTCGATTTTCCAGATTTCGATACATTTTTCTTCAGCTTGCTGCTTCCTGATTTAGCAACGGTTTTTGGGGTTTCCTCTTCCTCGCTCGACTCTTCAGAGCTATCCTCTTCTTCTCTGTCAGCTTCCTTCGAATCCTTTGGTTTGCTCTCTCTCTTGTCATCCTGGGATTTCTTGCCAGTCTTGGCAGCAGAAGCAGCTTTAGACTTGCTTGATCCAGCTCCACCACCCCTGAACCATCAGAAGCATAGTATTACTCATTAGTAGAAAAATTTTGGATACTTTAACACTTGTCAACTATTTGCTTTCAGTTTCATATACTTTTTCGTTGATGAATCCATCTTTGATTGCTTGCCTGTCTTAGCTTTCTTCTTCTGGGGCCTGCATGATGGCAAACAAATATCTCATAAAATGGATCATCACGTCTAGATATAACTTCCAGTGCGACATAAACAACAGAACTAAAGAAGTAACACATACGCTGTAGAGGCTTCTTTATCTTCATCCGTCTGATCAGCAGCTTCTTCATCCTGCTGACAGAAAGTGTAAGTTACAGCAATGCGAAAAACAAAAAAAAGGCAGAGATGAATGAATTTCAATGCCTCACCTCTGACGATCCTGATTCATCCAGAAAATACCACTTCTGTTTCTTTAAGTTCAAGATTTCTTGATCGCCATCATCATAGCAAACCTGAAAACGAACATGGCAACAGCATAAAGCAATTAAAATACAATAAAATGGCCTGAATCAAATGAAATAAATATGTACCGCTTCGGAGAGCATTCAATAGGCTAATTGTTCACCACAATCAAATGATTATCAAGGAAAGAGATAAAGTTCGGCTTACCAGATGTTTCTTCTTAGCAGAATCATACGAATTGACCACACCTTTATAATACCTGCGGTAAAAATCCAAAATTCATTTAGAAACGTGGACAAAAAAAAATTGAACTATCCAAGGTGTTAGTCCAGACTCAGTTTTCTAATAGAAAAAACATAAAACAGACGATAAGTAAATTGCCTTTGTGTATATCAAATATAATTCCTAAGAAGAAAACACAAGATGCTTACGCTTGATCCATAGGCCACCAGACTTTGACCCTCGACCCAACTAAATTTTCATCATGGTTTTGTAGATCAGATGCCTGCAAAGAAATTGTTTCAACATGAAAAAAAATCTACAAGAAAAACTCGGACAGAGCACATGGCTGGTACATTTAAAGAATAAAACAACAGAAGGGAACGTATAGATGGTCAAGGAAAAATATCTTCAACTGGAAGAGAATATGAAGCTGCTACGTGAAATTACAAAAAACATACCTTCCCTTTCTCTAGACTTCGTTTTCTCTTTGTGTTTGTACTAGGACTTTCTTCTACTGGTTGCTTTGCTTCTTTCTTTGACTTTAAGGCTGAATTTCCAGCGGAAACAGCTGCCTGAAACACAATTGAAGTGTATTGGTAACAGTACAAGGAAAGGAAAGTCAGACATGTGTCGAATCAATACAGGTAAGGGTACTACTCACTTTTTCATTATCACCAGACGAAGTGTGTAATGACTCCTCTTCCATGGCTTTACCACGTCCTGGCTTTTTCTTATCGTCTTTTGGCTTTGTGGATTCTTGTGGACTATCACTCTCAACTGCTTTTTTCTCTGACTGCTTGGCTGCTTTTGTCTCAGTAGTGCTTTTCTTTGAAGGAGGAATTGTAGGCTTTGCTTTACTTGAAGAAGCAACCTTCTTTCCAGACTTTTTCGTCATTTGAGCCTCAGAAGTGTTTGGTTTTTCCGAAGCTTCTTCGGTAGCAATAGAAGCAGAAGGTTTGACCTCCTTTGTTGAGCTCTCCTTTTCCTTCTGGTTTGCAGTCTTCTTAGGGCATCTTTGCTCAGGACGATCCTCAGCCCTTGATGGAGAACTGGCATTGGTAGTTTCATCTGCTGATGTCTTAGATGGTGAAGGCTGCACGCTTGTTTTCTTCTCATTCTCAGAAGGAGTGGCTGCATTCACAGATGAATCATCAGGGGGCGAAGTTAACACATCCTTGCTGTCCAGGAGTGCTGCAGGTTCAGTCTCCTCTTTGATATCTGAACTTCTTGATGAATCCGCCTGTTTGACAGGACTGGATTGGTTTTCTTTTTCCTTAATTTGATGTTCAACGTCAGTCTTCTCTTCAGAAGTTTTATCCAAGTCAGTGTTGCTCGGATTATCAAGTTGTTGGGGCTCATCTTTGGCACCCGTATTGTCTTGCTTCTTTGTGGAATCAGTATCAATGGAAGAATCATTCTGTTGGGCCACACCATTGCTAACTCCAGACTTACTAGATTCATCCTTAGGTGCATCAATTCGCTCAGGGGTACAAATATCTGCTGCCTTCTGTTTATCCTGTTTTGATTGGAACATCAAAATCAATTAACAATCCACTTAAACGAAACGAGGAATGGCATCTATATTTATTATACAAATAAACGAACTTAAGAAAAAAGAAACATGCCTCTACTTCCGCTTCCCTTGTTATATGACCTTGACTATCCTGGAGAGGAAAAACAAATATAAGAGCTAATGTAATTGGAAGATTTGCATATTCACCAAAAGTTGAGGCAGTGTGACAAGAAAACAAGTGAAAACTAAAGGCTTACTTCTTTTTCATTCGCAACAGCTTGGTCCTGCTGCAAAGCACTGAATGTCCCTTCACATATCGAAGCCACTATGTTACTATACTTATCTAAAGGGACACCCGACGATTTCACTGCTTGAGTCAGATACGTTTTGAGCTTGCTAGCACAGTTACTGAGAACTTTTTCTGCCAACCTCCGTGATACTTGAGAAACCTGGTGAGTGATGAAAAGTTAAAAGAGTTACGAAAGAGCATTGGTTGCTGATATAAAATCATTACGACCATCCATGTATTACCTCATCATCCTTTTTAACATAATAAAGAATTGGTGACAGCATCTCTGAAGGTATATCCTCGCTTTCCTCTAAAACGAGGGTCATAATGTTCTCCATAGATGAAAATACATTCCCTGGATGATGGTCCCTGAAAAGGAAAACAAACTTAACATCAGGCAAAAATTATTTTTGGATATTGTACAAGCAAACATAAGCAACACACAATAGAAAAGTTGTGAAATGTGAACTATATTACAAGTACATAAAGTAAAGTAGCACATCTTAGTCCATGGATAGGCAGAACGAAATGATTGAAAATGATATTGACAGAGAAAAACAACATCCATGAATCAATTGTGACATAAGGAACGACAGGGAACAAACAAGTAGACATCAATTCCATGTATGTGTACTCTATGGAAATTAGCTTAATGAATATATTAGCTTGTACCTTATACCCTTGAGGAAATGCTGGAACATCTCAATAAGAAGTGCATCACACTCAAGATCCAACATCACAACACATGATCTGACCTTAGCCACAGTTTCAAGGATTGAGATCCTTTTGGGATAGGAACGGCTGGATTTGTCAACTAGATCTTCAAATGATGATACAATTAACTTGAATACTTCCTGTGCATGAATTGAAGCAAAGAGTCAGTGACCAACTGGCATAATGGCCATTTTCCTCCAAGAAAAGAATACCAAACAATAAGATACCTTCATCTGTTCATCATCGTAAGGAGCCTCGGGAGCAGTTATTCTAGTAATCTCACTGATGCAGGCAGCGACTGCAACTTTCACTTCAACGTCAGAATGCTTGAAGAGTTTTCCACCGACTAACGCTTTCATCAATGGAGAGAGTGCATTCTGCATTGAGTCAGGAGGTGACTGTTCAACCTCCGCTAGGCATAGGAAAAGTTTCTGCAGCAAAAAGTATATAAGGATCAACAAACTCCAAAATCACAACATCCCCACCACACTTGAAACTGGGTTAAAGATATAAAAGAGCATAGAAGCTATGGAGAAACTTAAACTTCATCATTCTTCTAGTACAAATTGATTCACACACTTGCTTAACATATAAGATTACCTGATATCAAACATAACAATACCAAACGAAATAATCCCCCCTGACTCATATTTTAACCACACATCCTTGCAAGATGAAACCAATTCAGTATAAAAAAAAACTACATTGGCAAGAGCAGAATTGTTCAGGCAGTCTATGTAAACCAGAACTCAATAACAAATCACATCCTAACTAGATGCATGCTCAAAAAACGCAGATTGAATGAGGGCACATCTAAATTTTATCAAAAACTGAGAAAAATCACCGTAACCAAGATTTCAAATGCAGGAATAGAGCATTGTGTAGGTAGTTTCACAGAGAAAAATTGAAGGAAACAGCAAAAAGGAGAAACGAAGAAGGACGCACTAGTCAAATCCAAATCAAGAAATCCACACTAAAACACATGCACACACTTAGCATTGCCACGAATCCCAAGAAGAACACCAAGAGAAAACACAGAAAAAGAAAAAAAAAAAAAAGAAGAAGAGAGAGCTCACGTCAAGGAGAGAAAGAAGCTCATCGACAGAAGAAGGTGGGTCAACAAGCTTAACCCCAGCTTCAAGAATCTGATTCTCGACCTCTTTATCAGAATCAGACATGACTCCCCTCTCCTTAGTTTCTCTTCTCTCTCTCTCTCTCTCTCTCTCTCTCTCTCTCTC
>NC_025695.1:4602956-4699435 GCF_000633955.1 Camelina sativa | reverse complement strand
AAAAAAAAAAAAAAAAAAAAAAAAAAAAAAAAAAAAAAAAAAAAAAAAAAAAATTGGAAGTATTAAATTTTGATGTACGGTTTGGTTGGTCGTCTTTTTGACGATGTGTTTGTTTCTTCTCGTTTTTATATACTTAAAAAAAAAAAAAATGGAATCCAAAAATAAAGGGGAATCCAGTATTTGCGATCTTTTACCTTTAGTGCGGATTTCACCTTAGATTATAAACTCTGGTTATTTAATTTCCTCACTTTCGAATCCGATTTTTTTTTTTTTTTTAAATTTATTGGAGAAATTTGTGCCGTTCGTTTTATCAACCAAAATATAGAAAAATCACGAGACGCATTCGAAAAAAAAAAAAAAACATGACCGGTTGAACCGCTTCAGGATGAGATGGGATCAAATAATAGTTAAAAGATTTCTTTCTTCTTTTTTTTTTTTTGTTTTTTAATAAAGAGAAATGTTTTACGGGTATAGAAAATATAATTTCAATAGACAATTTATCCAAATTATTTTACAATTTGGCAGGATTGTTTTTGTAATATAATGTTGTCACTTTTATTGTATTATATTCTATATATATGATAGATTGTTTTTGACCAGATAATATGTTCAATGTTTCATATCAATACTGTCTTTGGAAGTATATATACAATTTTTAAAAAGAAACTGATTTTTTTTTAATGTACATTGGCAAAGTGGGAGAAACTATATGGCTATTCATATTTGCTTCAACATAAGTTTGGTAAAATTAAAATATTTCAAATTAAATAATATAGTCCGGTGATTTAATAACAAAATGAACCAAACTGAATATTTATTTTTGTAAAATACTGATACATGCTAAAAATTCAATTTAGTAATATAATCACTTTCTAAGTTATATGTGTAACAAGTGAGTAATTATATAGTAAAAATAGAGTGATAAAATAACGGAAAAAACTGCACCGAATAAATTTTTCTATAAAATGCTAATTAAATTTAGTAAATTGATTGCTTTCATATGTTTAAAATACTCGCAATATATAGTAAAAGATTTCAAAGTTAAACTAAATAGCCAAGTGATCAAATAACGGAAAAAACTGCACCGAATAATTTTTTCGTAAGATGCTAATAAATGTCAAAAATTAAATTTAGTAAATTGATCGCTTTCGTATGTTTAAAATGCTCGTTATATATAGTAAAAGATATCAAAGTTAAATTAAATTAGCCAAGTGATCAAATAGCGGAAAAAAAAAACTAAACTAAATGAAATTCATATAAAATGATCAGTAATAATATGGTAAGAGTTAAGTTTTGTAAACTAATCTCTTTTTCTTTTTAATTATATGTTTAATACGTTCGTGATAATATAGTAAATCATTTCCCAAAATTTGACGAATACTTTAAACAACAAAAATAGTGATTTCAAAATATGAATAATGTATAACATTCATTACTAACATTGTTGTTTTAAAAACAAAACTACTTTTCTTAAACAATAAACAACTATAGAAAAAAACACAATAATTTTTGAGTTTTGTAGGACTAACACTTTAAACACTTGGTCCAGACCTTGAGCGTGTCAGCCCAATAGTTAAGCTGCTCAGAAACCATAGGAAAAGCTAATGGGCTGATCCAAAGATAGGCCGAAGTAAGATTCACTGCCATTGTCCGAAGCCCACAAGAAGGTCGACTTCCAGTGTGCAAAATTGCAAGTGACAATTTAGTAGGTAGAAGATTCACTTCGACAATGCTAATTACTTCATCGTTACCTCCGCTCTCACTCGTCGTACGCGCAACGGCGCAAATATACTCACTCAAAAAGTACCTAAAAAAATGGGTAATATGAGAATATTGTTATCATTTTATTTTTTCAAAAAATGAGCTAATTTCTAGTGTAACCTTATAGCAATTCCCTCTAAGCAAGTTTCTTGTAACAGGAAAATTTATCTTACAGTTTTCTTATAAAACATCACATGTATATTTTTACCAAATTATAAGCATTGATAGAAAGAGTATTATAACTTTATAAGCATTGGTAGTACTAGTACTAGTAGCCCGTGTCGGTGTGAGTGAAGACCACATTTTTCTTGGGGAATAATTTGCATGAGTTCGCATTCCCACGGAAGAAGATAGCGACAAGTTTAAGCAGCTACAGAGAGTTAGACTCGTTTCAGGTCGAACCAATCTCTTGAGTGTGAATGAGAGGATTATTTGATGTACCAACCGCATCGTCCTCAACACCCCTCTAATAATTTATACTTAGTCAAATTGTCAGGCATTGTATCAGGTTCTTAGACCGCATTGTGTTGACTACACCTTAGACGATTTTGCAGAATGTGATCATTCATAAAATCAACATCATTTAGTGACCAAAATCAAATTGTTTATGCCATTATACTACTATAAGTTATTTAGTTCAAGTGGCTTTCATATATTTTACAGTTTGTTTTTGATGGTATGTTTTGTGTTACCACTTACCAAAGTATATTTGTTATTGGAAAATGAAACGGCAATAGATAACTATGTTGTCCACACACATAGACAGCTAGTGCCTTAGTGCAGCTCTAAATCATAGAATTAGTAGATGAAGAAGAGTGTTCTCCGTAACACTAAATCATACTTCTTTTGTCTCACATGGTTTGATGTTTTAGAGAATAATATTTGTTTCTCAAAGATTGATGTTCTGAATATTTTTAATATATTTTTGTTTTAATAATTCTGATGTTGTAGAGTGTATGGAGTGGGAAAGTAGGAAAGTGAAAAAGTATCAAAAAAATAAATCATGAGAAGTTATAAATAAAATAAAAAAATCATAAAAAAAAAACAAAATTAATCATATATTCCTTTTATCTTAATATATGTATAAAATTCTAAACATCTAACTATCTGAGACAGAGGTAATATCAAACTACATCAAGTCGACAGCCTTTAATGAAAGCAGTCACACTCCCACATGTCTCTCCCACATTCAATTTATGTTATTAATTATTTAGATGTGTACTTTTTCAAATTTGGACCATCTTAAGAAATTTGTAGGGTTTTTACAAGGTACACATCAAGAATGATAGTATAAGCAGTCAAATGGTAAAAATTTATAAACATATACTCAAGTTTTTAATGAGGATTAATGCTCAATAAGCCAACAACAACCCAAAAAAAAAGATATTTACACCATATAATAAGAATAGAAAAGCTGATAAAACTTGTTGAAGTAAAAGCTAACAAAGTCCATAACTTTATAAAACACCTTTCACACTAAGCCTAGTAGACCTAGTGGGGTTTTTACTTTTAACAACTAACCAAACAAAAAA
The DNA here is from genome assembly GCF_000633955.1 of Camelina sativa. NCBI lineage: Eukaryota > Viridiplantae > Streptophyta > Magnoliopsida > Brassicales > Brassicaceae > Camelina > Camelina sativa. Next base: position 4,696,142 of record NC_025695.1, on the reverse strand, counting down.
AAGAAAAGAAAAAAAAAGTAACTCCACATGAACAACACAACGACACATCGTACCTTGAGTACTATGCATTATATTAGATTGTGTCTGTACACATTTGTCGCATACCTCAGAAACTGATGAGATCTGTCGAAGCAACAACACTCTTTCTTTGTTTTTATTTCCTCTTGTTAAATCAGCTCATAGGTGTCTTTCTCTCTATTTTTATCTGCCTTCAGTTTTTTGTAGAAATGCATAATGATGACACCTACAAGACGTGATGCTCGATTATACTTCTATATTCATTAAAAATGAAATTGAGTAACATCTTCGCTACAAAACAAAACAATACTAACAAACAAATATAGTTAGATCGACAGATCCAATTTACTCCACGCCGCCACATTGTTTATTCAGGCATATACTCTCTATTTTATGGAGCATTTGAGAGACGACCATAAAATAATGTCTCAAAAGATTCCAAAACTCTCTATTTGGGAAAATATATTTTTCAGAGAGAGCGATTTAAAATCAAATACAAAACAATAAAAGCAAAAGCAAGAGTGGACCAAGCCATACTTTGAAGTTTGAAAGGAAGAAAATGACCGACACTTTAGTTAAGGAAGATGGGGGCAATTTGGTAATCTTAAGATTTGGGCTATGTGGGTGGGGTCTCGAGGTAGTGTAAGAAACTGGGTGAAGTGCATGTGAGAGACTAAGTCAATGCCCCCTAACCCTATCCTAATTTACATATCATGCCACTGTCAGTGAGTGAGAGAGAGCATCAAATCAATAAAGCCTTGGGAAGGAAGTTAACAAACTTATCAATGTGACAACCTCACTTACTTTAATCTTAATATAGTTTTTAGATATGACTAATGACGACGACTTACATTTTTTTCAAAAGGGGAGGCTCTTTGAAGTGGAGCTCAAACTAAGTGACTTGAAATGCTCTGAAGGAACAAAGTCTTGTGGCAAGTTAGCTCTCTTCACGATTCTCTTCATATTGCTCTGTAAACTCTGTTGCACTAACTGCTTCACGGCTTTCCTCTCTTCGCTCATCATCAAATCGCTTTCCTCGTGGTTCAAACCATTGTCTCTGGTCCCATATATCGGTGCAGACAAGGCTCCGCATGATCCGGTACTATCCAAGACTTGCTTCCCTTTGTCTACTCTAAGACATTCTAGTAATCTTGAGGCTCTCTTTTGTGCCAATGCACTTCCTAAAAGGGTTAACTCGAGCAACGCTGATTCGATACCCGCCTCAATCATGATTTGTCGATCTCCGTATCCCTTGTGAGCCATCAACATTAGTATGTAAGTCGCCTTTTCTTGGCATCCAGGTGAGTCGGTCCAGTTCAGTACATCAACCAAAACCGGGAATGCGTCGCACACTAGACTTATTGCTTTTCTTCCTTCTGGAACTGCCACAAGATTGCTCAAGATGGCAAGAATCCTCTCGCTCACTTCCATATCTCCCAATGTGTTCAAGAGATACGTGATCAAATCTGTTTCGAGGATGAACGAAACGTTTGGTTGATAGATTGAGAGGTTGTAGAGAGCTCTCAGGGCATCTTCTCTCGCTTGTGAGCTGCTTGTTTCATCCAAATTCCGGAGAGTTTTCACCAGGAAGATAACCGCTCCAGAAGAACCAATGATCGGTTTGTTTGAATCCAAAGCACTTAATCCGAGAAAATTGGCGACCACAGCTTCTGCAATCTCTTGATCAGGTGTGTTTGGAGACTCAATTAGCTTCAGCATTTTGTGAACAGCTCCTGCTTTAACAATGGCTGCTTTGTTCCTGCAAAAAAGTGGAGGTATCTTCCGAGTCAGGGAACGTCTAAAAATGGGTAAAAAGATTGAAATAAATGCTTCCTAGTTATGCACATTGTTCCATACTTCATACTCACTCCAGAGTCCAGAGTCAAGACTCAAAGATAGATAGATAACAAAAAAATAAAGAAAAAGAAAAAAGCATGGAAAGGGACTTAACAGATGAATCCAATTCAGTTTTGGCAGACAAACAGAGAAATTATTTCACCAAAACAAACAAACAAAGAAGAAAAGATTCAGACAGAACAAACAAAAACAGAAACAAGAACAATGACAATGGAAGTGAGAGAGAGAGACTTACGCGTCGTTACCAATCCCAAGATTGAGCAGAGCGTAAAGCGAAGCGATCTGAGCATCTACGATTCGCGAGTCGTCGATCATACTAACCAACGGCGGAATCGCACCGAGCATAGCCAGCGTAACTCTCGCCTCCGAGTCTTCCTTAGCCAACAACCGCACCTCACTCGCCGCCGCTAGCTTCTTCTGAAAATCTCCACCGTCTTCCTCATCATCTCCACGCGCCGCCGCAGCAGCAGCAGAAGATTGTAACTCTCTGACCACGCGCTTCAACACCTCAAGCGCTTCCTCTTTATTCTTCGTCTCGACATCAGCTTCGACCTCAGCTAGATTCAACAGATCACAAAGCTTCTTCGATCTCTCCTCGAACGCTACGCCGTTCAACGCAGCACCTATCGTATTCGCTTTCGTTGACTTCGCCTTCGCCGTCGCCGTCACCGTCACGTAGCTTTCCTTATCGTCCTCTTCTTGTCGTAGCTCGTGACGGTAACGTGAGCTACCACCGCAACTGACGGCGTCGACGATCTTCCTACGGAACTTGGATCTAGAGAAGGTGCTCCAGAGACGGAAATGGTTGCCGGAAGTATTAGTAGAAGAAGAAGTGGAAGGAGCACGGTCAAGAATGAGAGATCCGATATTGTTCCGGTGACATTTCGCCATTGTTTGTTAAATCTCCGATCAGTTCTTTAAGCTTAAACCTACGTTTGCATCAGCCCCAAGCAAAGAGAAAGAGAGGAGAGTGTGAAATATATATATATATATGGAACAAAGATGTTCACACATCCCAATTTTAAAAATGTATTATCAACTACACCAAGTAAATGTATTGCATGGTTACATATACCAACTATATGATTACATGTGCTCAACATCACGATCATTTTATTCCGATATGCTATTTGTCAGAATCTGATATTGACCATGTTTGACCGGCGTTGACCGATGTTGACCGACAAATTTTTAATTTTTAAAATTTATTATAGTATTGGAAACAAAAAAAATAAAACTCTCTTATAGAATAATTTCTGGATTTTATTAATTAACAAAATATCTATTTTCATTATAAAGATATATTTTACATTTGTTAATGCAATTAATCTTATAATAGTTTTTATCAATTGTAAAACTTAACTTTAAATAAACTAAAAATCATTGATAAATTTTTCAGATATTAAAACTTTTATTTTACCACATATCCTACTATATTAATTGAGAAGTACAAATTTGAAACTAACCTTATAATTTGTGATGTATATGTTGTGATTTGAATTTTTAAACATGAAGATCTATTACTCAATTTATAAAGAAAACAATGTGTGTTTTAATGTTCCACATCGGTGGACTAGTAAAACTAAATTTATGTGGTTGATAAAATTAATAAATTTTATTTCTTACAATTACAATATTATAATTATTTTAAAATATTTCACAAAATAATGATGCAAATACAACAAACAAACAATATAAAACTGTGTAATATACATCAAACAAATTAAAATACTATAATATTCTAAAGTAATTAGTATTCAGAAAGATATATGTTGATTTACCAAAGAATTGCAATGTTAAGTAAATACTGTCCATATTTTATTTATTATAACATAATTTTTCTGGTTTTAGTTTAAGTTTCAATATCTTAAAAACTGTTAATGATTTATTTTCAGTTTTATTTAAGTTTTGAACTTTTAAAAAAAAACTAACTATTATAAGATTAATGCATTAAACATATATAATATATCTTTATATTGGATATATATATATATGTTTTTTTAACCATAAATGATTCAACAAAACAATTTTAATACTTTTGTTTCTAATATTAAAAAAAAAAATTTGCTGGTCAACACAGGACATATCTAGTCAACGCCAGATTCTGACAAATAATGTACTAAAATAAAAATGATCGTGATGTTAAGCACATGCCATCGTATAGTTAGTACATGTGGCTATGAAATACATTTACTTCGTGTAGTTAGCTATACATTTTTAAAATTGATATGTGTAGTCATATATTTGAGAGTTCACTATCTTTTTTCCTATATATATATATATATATATTTCTTTTTTGAGAAAGAAAAAGAATTATGGTTGACAAAAAAAAATTATCATTCGTTTGTTTATTTGGAAGCGAAAACAGAACGAATGTTGACTGTTTAATTGTTTGTTTTTTAATTTATTTTTAATACAGATTTTTATTTATTTTACTTCTTGATTTACCCAAGAATATATATATATATATATATAATACTAGACTATTCGATCAATTATAATTCAATTATACATGTTTATAGCATTATCGTTTATGATTTTTTTATAGCGTCACCGTTCTCTTGTACTATCACAATTCTACATGGAGTATGAGGCCATGGCCATCACTGATTTCAACCGTTCAAATTTTACCACATCGTGTCAGGGAAGCTTCTACAGTTTCTACACAAGTCCCATCATATTTGTTATTGGGTTACTATTGAGGCAATTTCTTTAGTTTGTATGAATAATTTTTCCAACATACAATAATTCAGATTTCATTATAACATACACATATGGTACTGTTATTTATTATGTCTTGTTTTTTCAAGAAAAAAAGAATTAAATATGTTTATGTCTTTGATTCAAAGTGTCATTAAAACGAAATACTACAGCATTTAACACCTGAAAAAAGGGTAGCAATTACTGTATGTAACTACAGTATATGTATATTGTATGCTCATGTTGCATAGTGGACATCCTCCAGTGGAAGAGTTCGAAAATGATATAACTGCGTGTTGTGTTGTTTGGTCATTCCACTATCTCAATTTCTCAATCTTCTACTGGTACGCACTCAACCCATCACGCACCATAAACATTTTCGGTGAATATTTCCTAACTTCTCCAATCTTACGAACAAAATATGTATCAATCCAGCAATCATAGTAATAATTCTTTTGCTGAAGGGCTTAACAGTAATAAGAGTTGATTATGTTTTTTTACAAAAACATACGAGTCTAGTCGAAGGGGTGAGCCGCAGACGATCAAAGCCATTCAGAAACATTATTATACAAGTCAAAGCACGTGGAAGCTTTGTCTGAACTAAAAGAGAACATTGAATAGATTGTTTTACTCGTAAGTCGAAACTAGCTTCAAACGAAAGCCTGACTCTTCCCATCTTACTAGTATTATTCTTTATTCTAGTTTCCAAGATGTTATAGAATAAGTTATATATTGTCACTTTGATTGGATTATGTTTTTGAGTGGGTTGTTCAAGTATCCAACAAATATTGATCCAGTTTGTTTGTTTGCATGTATATATGAATGAACTACAATAATATTTAAGCGAATTCTGATATTCGTATTTAAAACTAAATCAATACTTTGAATTTGATAATACTACAAAAGTACAAAGTACTCACATATTTCGGATAAAATATAACTATACAAGCAAAATATGTATGAAATGAATTCTTGTTACAAAAACTTCCAAACATATATGTTCCGAATGAGTTAATGACATCAACACAACGAACCGGGCTGACGATGACAAAAGTTCGAATCAACAGTAACATGTACAACACATACATGTCAAACATCCAAAACAAATAAGTAGAGTCGGTGGAGGGGGATGATTAAGATTAACTGTAGACTGGGCTATGTCAACAGAGAGGGGTATGATACAGTTAAGAAAGGAAAAAAATAATTATAATGCTTTCATTGAGAGTTGAACTCAAGACCTCCCGCTTACTAAACAGGTGCTCTAACCAACTGAGCTATGAAAGCATTTGTTTTGACTTTAAACTTAAAACAATATATTTTGGTTTGTACGGAAACGTTTCTCTTACAAATTACAATCACTGTTTATGTATTAAAAAGATCAGTTACTACGTAGGTTAGGAGGGCATTGCCCCTCAGTTCTTACTAACCTCCGGTGTGTAATCAACATGTTGCTAGTTGTGGGCGAGGAGGGATTCGAACCCCCGACACCGTGAACATATGTAGTTATATATATATGTACTACTAAGGTACAGTCTATCTCGTTTTTTAAAATATGAGTCTTTACTAAAATCTGCGACGTGATTTAACTGTTGCCTCTTTTTTGTAGTTTGTTAAAATTGTTTATATGTTTTAGAAGATGTACGATTGGTTATCTCAATCAATCTTTGTTATATGGTTAAATTATAACTCCCATCATCTGTGTGTTATATAATTGTAATCATGATTGTACCATGAATTGAGAATTTACATACGATAGTCTTTTAGAATGTCCACCATATTCTTCTCAAGGCTCTTATAATTCAGTTATTACAGATGCATATATGAAAATAAGAAATAAGAAATTTGTTATATCACTTTATTAGAAGTGGAAATTTGTCCCCATTATAAGCAAAGAAAAATTTCCCCATTCTAAGCAAAGAAAAATTTCACTTTATTAATATTTTTATTCGTTTGGTTTTCCTGTTAAATTATATTTTTGAAAAGTAAAATAAAAAGGATATAAAAGTTTAAATTAGAAAAAGATCAAATTAAGAATCTTAAATATTTTAAAATAACAATCATCAGATAGAAAATATTCAAATTAATTAGGACATAATTTCTTAAATTAAGATAAGAATCCAGTTCATCGACAAATGTTAAGTTTTTTGTGACTTTTTGATAAGAATCGTAATCTAATGAAATTTTAATTACAACACCTGTCACACATTCAGCGTTACCACACCACTATAATCTAATAATTGCGTTCAACAACAATTGTTTCACTTAATTTGCCAAATCACCTCTTAATATATGAAATCTATCAACTAAACAAAATACTACTCCCTCTGTCCCACAAAGATTGATGTTTTGGGATACTTTTTTGTCCCACAAAGATTGATATTTTGTAAACTTCAAGAAGTAATCGTTAAAAATATTTAAAATTTTGAATTGTTATTGATTTATATTTTCTCTCTCTACCAAAAAGTAATTATAAATTAATTTACAAATAAAAACTAAAAATTTTCTTAATATGTGTGAAAGTGTCAAAACATCAATTTATGTGAGACAGAAGAAGTATATATTATCTGTGTTTAAAGTATTAGCACACTAAACTAAAAAAACCTTCATCCTACTGGTTTTAAAGCAAATCATTAGATGGATAGTGATTTGCTTGTGACCAATAGGATGAAGTTTTTTTTATTTACTGTTCTAATACTTTAAATCTGGACTGCATGCATCAACTCTCTACTTCCCTTTACTTTATATAACATTTTCATACTTTCCATTTTGCATGTCTTCACTTGAAACAAATACCAGATTTATTAGTATTCAAACAAATCTCTTTAGATACTCACCATATAAAATCCATCGAACCAATTTATTTGTGGTCAACCATTTAGACAAAAAATCATAAATTTCATTCTTATTTTTTTTTCTTTCCAAAAGATGTAGATCTTATTAAATTTTACATAAATATACATCTAGAATAGAGTTTTATGTTTGACCAATAACAAGGAAAATTAATAAACACATTAATATTTTTTTTTGGTTTACAGATTCGGTATGTGATTATTTTCGTTTTTTTATCTTAAATGGTTCGGTACAAGCTTTTCTTTAAACCGCAGAATCTTAATGGTTTAAGTTCCTTTTCCATTCACATAAAATCCTCAATTTCTCACCACTAAAAAAAAAATCTTGCATTTGCTGCATTTCATACGCTCCTCCGTCAGTCTTAGATTTACTGAGAAGATTTCTCCGACAACAAAACCCAATAATCCTAACGTCAATCTCTTCTTATCCACTATTGTTTCTCTTTACTCTTTTTTCATTGAACACAATCTAGAAAAACGGATAGTTTTCGCTTTTGAAATTCTAGGTAAACAACGATGTGACATAATCGATGTGGTTTTTTCATAGCTTGGCTATAGTTTTGTTTCTTTTTCACTCTTTAAGCTAGGTGATTTTTTACGTTTGTCCAAAAATTTATGAATTGTTTTGGTGGTTTTGTTTTCTAGAGAATGGTCACCTCGAGTGAGAGAAAACTACGTGTTAGATCAGGCCCTAAACCGAACTACACCATGGACGATATGGACGAAGATGGCTTCGAAGACTATGATGAACGAAAAAGCATAGAGGTATTAGTCTTTGTCTAATTGTGCAAATATTATATATCTTATGTCTCCTGTATTAAACCTATAATTATTTTATCCATTTTATAAGGTTTGTCGTCTTGGCGAGATTGATGTGTTTTTTTTCATAGCTTGGCTATAGTTTTGTTTCTTTTTCACTCTTTAAGCTAGGTGATTGTTACCTTTGTCTTGTGAATTTACTGACCGAATTGTTTTGGTGTTTTCTTCTAGAGAGAAATGGTCACCTCAAGTGAGAGAAAACTACGTGTTAGATCAGGCCCTAAACCGATCTACACCATGGACGATATGGACGAAGACAGCTTGGAAGACAATGATGAATATTTTGAACGGAAAAGCGAAGAGGTTAGTCTTTGTTTAATTGTGAAAATATTATATATTTTATTTCTCCTGTTAGAAATCTATAATTATTTTATCCATTTTATAAGGTTTGTCGTCTTGGCGAGATTGATAAATTTTTGAACCGTGAATTTCTTCCTATGGCATCTAACGATCCGGATTCTGAAAATGGGGAACCGAGCCAAGTTCCTGTGAAACAATATCTTGTGAAGTGGAAACGGTTATCGTACTTACACTGCTCTTGGTAAATCCATTGCTTTGCGGATATCATGTTTATTATGTTTGAGAAGACGTTAATTATTATGTTTTTGGTGTTTTTTGTTGTTGTCTGGTCATCTTATCTGATAACAAGTGACATATACTATTAATGTTTATTTTCCTTTTAATTTCCAATCACAGGGTGACCGAGCAGGAATTCGAGAAGGCTTACAAGTCACATCCTCGTCAAAAATTAAAGGCAAGGGTGAACAAATTTAACGCTGTGATGGACTCTACCAGCAGTCACAACGGAGGTGATGAGTTTATTGCCATTCATCCTGAGTGGACAACTGTTGACCGGATTCTTGCTTGCCGGTTAAGTGATTGAAACCTTTTCCTTTGTTTTTTTTTGTTCATGTGTTCATCATATTTCTCGTATTTTTCACTATATAAAAATGTGACACTTGGTTGTTTTATTTCTTACTTGATGATGATGCAGGGAAGAAGATGATGGGAAGGAGTATCTGGTGAAGTTCAAAGGACTTAATTATGACGAAACTTACTGGGAAGCTGAATCAGACATCTCAGCATTCCAAAACGAAATTCAAAAGTTTGAGGATATAAACTCTGGCACTCGTAGAGATAAATATGTCGAAAACGAGAGAGATCAAACGGAATTCAAAGATTTCGATCATACTCCTGAATTCCTCAAAGGTATTGAGACTACGTACTCTCTTGAACTATATATTCTTATACAAGTTTATGTAGTTATATCATTGTTCCTCTTGTTTGGTATCTTTTATTTAGAATTTTGTGATTTATTTTATCTTTTGTTTTTGAAGGCACACTGTATAAGTACCAGCTCGAAGGGCTTAATTTCTTGAGGTATTCATGGTCCAAGGGAACCCATGTAATCCTTGCGGATGAAATGGGGCTAGGTATGAATTCTTCAAGAAAACATTTTGCTAATTTTTATCATTTTGTGTAGAATAAGATTAGTATTAATTAATATGTGGTGCTACAGGGAAAACAATACAGGGTATTGCCTTCTTGGCTACTCTGTTCGAGGAAAACCAAGCTCCTCATCTGGTTGTTGCTCCCCTCTCAACCCTCCGTAACTGGGAGAGGGAATTTACCACATGGACTCCACAGCTCAATGTGGTATGTACGCTGTTTCGGTTTTGTAACACACCATGCATGTAATATGGTATATATTAGTTGTTTGTTACTTAATGTTTTTTACTTTTACGATGTAGGTTATGTACACTGGGACTTCCGAAGCACGTCGTGTCATAAGGGAACATGAGTTCTACTTAGGGAATAATATTATTAAGTTTGATGTCCTCCTCACTTCGTATGAGATGATTAACGGCGACACAGCATTTATGAAACCAATCAAGTGGAACTGCATGGTATATTATCTGAATGATATAATCTAATTCTTTATGTCTTTCTTTTACTATATCTTATATTTTGCTAATTACAATATATATATATATATATATATATATATATATTTTTCCCCTTGTTAGATTGTTGATGAAGGCCATCGTTTGAAAAATATGAATTCAAAGTTGTTCTATTCATTGAAGCAGTATACGAGTAAGCATCGCGTTCTGCTGACCGGAACACCACTTCAGGTTCGTTAATTTGTTGACTTTGGTTCTTTGAATTTCCCAATGAAAAATCTTTTTAATTATATCCAACATTATAAGTTATGATCTCTTAAAATATAAAGTCGGAACACATAGTATAAAATCTTTTGTATCACTACTGATTAGATTTGGTGTTTTTTCAGAACAACTTGGATGAACTTTTCTTTCTCATGCATTTTCTTGATGAGACGAAGGTATTACCCAAAAGATGACACATACCAATATAAGTATATCCACTAAAATAGCTATTAATTGGCATAGCTTGCTTTATTAACTATTTTCCTTTTCATGCTTGCAGTTTGGGAGTTTAGAGGAGTTTCAAAAAGATTATAAATATATAAATCAAGAGGAGCACATTTCAAAACTCCACCAAATGTTGGCACCGCATCTGCTTAGAAGTAATAACCAAAAACTTTTTTTTTATAAGTTGCAGGCGAAATCTCTCAGGAAGGAATAGCCAGCTATACAATAATGTTAACCATGGTGAATATTGCTTTTACTGTTATTCCAGGGTTAAAGAAAGACGTGTTAAAGGAGGATGAGCTGCCCTCTAAGAAGGAGCTTATTTTGCGTGTTGATCTGAGCAGCCAGCAAAAACATTTGTACAAAGCTGTTCTTACGCGTAATTATCAAATCTTGGCAAAGAAAGGAGGTGGTAAAGTAAGTTTTGTTGATATATATGATTGTGCTTATGCAGATGTATACATATGATCATTTTGGTTTAGGAACCTTTTCGACTGTATTTGGTAGGATATAACTCGTGTTGGTTCAAATGTTTCAGGTAGCTAACGTGCTAATGGAATTACGAAAAGTTTGCTCTCATCCATATCTGCTAGACGGCGTCGAGCCAACTTTTGTAAACGCTGATGAAGATTTTAAGTAACATTTCATCGATCGATCACAAATCTTGACGGATTGATTTCTTTTTCAGTATTTTGTGGAGTCTTTGTGCTGACTTTTGCGTGATTTTTTTTTTAACTGTGCTAAAGACAACTCCTAGAAGCTTCCGGAAAATTGCAACTTTTGGACAAAATGATGGTCAAACTCAAAGAGCAGGGGCATCGAGTGCTCATATACTCCCAATTCCAACGCACTCTAGACCTTTTTCAGGATTACTGCAGTTATAAGGTAGTCTGATTTGCTATACTTATGTGCATGTCGACCTATATTGACTATTTAATTTGACTTGTTCAGTTAGTGTTGTTGCTAACTTGCTATGCAAATCTTGCGATATAATTAATCCTTTCCTTCCACGTAAAAAGTTACTTGTTATATCTTAAAACGCAAGGAACAATAACATAGTGATTACCAGATATTACTTGGCTCTATAACTTTTTTTTTAATATTTTGCTTATATGCATATTTTGTGCCCTAACAGTTTCTTTCTACTTTCCAGAATTGGTCTTATGAACGGATCGATGGAAAGGTCGATGGTGCTGAGAGACAAGTACGCATAGATCGTTTCAATGCAGAAAACTCTAATCGGTTCTGTTTTTTGCTCTCTACAAGAGCTGGGGGAATAGGAATAAACCTTGCGACAGCTGATACAGTCATCATTTATGACAGGTTTGAGTTCCAATATCTGCAGTTAGATCAATTGTTTTCTTTTTTTAAGCAAGTTGAATGCATTAATCTAGATGACAAAAAATAGAATGCATTAGTCACATGTTCATTAAAGCTTGTTGGAATTTTGTTTGAAAAATAACATGGTTTTTTTGGATCTTCTAAGTTACAACGGTAAAAATATACTATTGTAAAGGCATATATGATGGTTGTGAATTGTGATGTATTTACTGACTGTTTTTAATTGGTTTTTGTAGCGATTGGAATCCCCACGTGGATATTCAAGCTATGGCAAGAGCGCATCGCCTTGGTCAGACCAGTAAAGTAAACTCTTTTATTATCACGTCAATATATAAATGTGGGATCAATTTGCAATTAATTCATTCTTTTCTTTATCACGATTGATTGAGTCTATATTGTCTTCTTCTGTAGGTGATTGTATACCGTCTTGTACATCGACACACTGTGGAGGAAAAAATTATCCAGATAGCTAAAAAGAAGATGCTTCTACAGCATCTGGTGGTAGGAAAACTTAAACAACCCCAGCTCACTCAAGTATGTTTATTTTTATTTTTTTTGTTTATTACCAAATAGATTTGTTCTCTTATTTAAGAATCAGTTCCATATTTATTTACATGATTATTGATTCTAATTATTGTAAGATTTTAATCATTGTTTTATTTTCATGACTCAAATTTAGGATGAGCTTGACGAGATAGTCAAGCACGGCTCCAAGGAACTATTCAGTGAAAAACATGATGATGAGGCGGAAAACTCTGGCAAAATTCATTATGATGATGCTGCTATCGACAAGTATTATTCTTTTTTTTTTTTTTTTTCACTTTCCAACTGATTCAACTATAATAGTTCAAAGACAGCATCGTTAGTTGCATGGAATATACATGATTTATCCCCACTCTCTTTCTTCTGCAGGTTGCTTGACCGTGAGTGTATAGTTGCTGAAGAGGGTGATGAAGAGGAGAATGATTTCTTAAAGGCTTTCAAGGTTATCTTTGCTTCTCTTCTTTCTATTTTTCTGCAATTAAGTAATTGACACATTAATTCAGTGGAATTAATTCCAAATATAATATCTAATGTATACAAACTTTTGGTATATTTTTTTCATGTATATTAATTAGGTGGCCAATTATGAGTATATTGATGAAAATGAGGCTGCGGCTGCAGCAGTAGAGGAGGCACAAGCTATAGAAAACAAGTCTTCAGCAAAAACTGCTGATAGTAGAAGTCATTGGGAAGAGCTTTTAAAAGACAAACATGAAGTGCACCAAGCTGAGGAGCTCAGTGGTCTTGGAAAGAGGAAAAGAAAGTGCAAACAGGTATACTCTTCTTGATCCAACATGGTCATGCTGTAATTGCTTTGTTCTTATATAATTAATAACTGACGATGTACGTACATTGATTTCATAGTATCTTTTAGGAAATGTGTCTTTAATTTTTCCTCTTTTTGCTAATTTTCTTAGGTGAAATATGTTGAAGAAGATGATGATGAGTTTTCTGGTTCAGAAGTGAGCTCCGATGAGAGGGAGGAAGCAGTTGAAGTAGCTCCACAGAAAACCCCGAGGGGTAGAAGGCCTTACAGAAAAAGGGCTCGCGGTACTATACTTTTTATTATTATTATAATTATTATATTTCCAAATACATCGATCACTGCTATGACATCAGTGCATGGATACAAAGGTTGCCAAGTTAAGTAATTTTTTCAATCTTTTTTGCTGTAAGATAACTCGGAGCCAATACCTTTGATGGAAGTGAGCTCCGATGAGAGGGAGGAAGCAGTTGAAGTAGCTCCACAGAGAACTCCGAGGGGTAGAAGGCCTTACAGAAAAAGGGCTCGTGGTACTATACTTTTTCTTATTATTATAATTATTATATTTCCAAATATATCGATCACAGATCTATGACATCAGTGCATAAATACAAAGGTTGCCAAGTTAAGTAATTTTTTCAAATCGTTTTTTGCTTGTAAGTTAACTCGGAGCCAATACCTTTGATGGAAGGCGAAGAAACCTCTTTGTGGGTGCTGGGTTTTAACGAGATTGAAAGGAAAGCCTTTTTAGATACGTTTAAGAGGTATATCTTCTTTCTAATAAGGTCTTCTAGACAACAACAAAAAAAAAAGATTGTTTGTCTGAATTGTGAATTGGTGTCTCTCAAAGTATCATCGTATCAGAAGTGTCTCAAAACAACTTTTGTATAGGTATGGAGCTGGAAACTTTGATTGGAAGGAGTATGGTCATCCCTTAAGGCGGAAGACCTATGACGAGATTAATACGTACGTATTGACTTAAGCCATTTCTGATCTTCCCTTTCAGCTGCTTTACAAAAACTTATCATTTCTTTGCGGAAACCAATTGTTTATCATTAACGACTTGTTAAATTAATTTTTGTTTCTGTCTCAGGTATGGGGTACACTTCTTGAAACACATTGCTGAAAATTCCAACAATGATTCTCCAACTTTTTCAGGTAATTTATCACTTATCCTAGTAATCTGTCTTTGTTGGTATTTTTAGATATTTACATTATATTGCTTTTCTTTGTTATCCTTTCTTTAAGTTATTACTGCAATGATCTATGCAGACGGTGTTCCCAAAGGTGACATAGTTAGTGCGGAGCTGCTAATCAGCATGACTTTAATGATGCTAGTAAAGGAGAAGGTAAGCCTGCCTACCATTGTTCCAGTGTCGATAGAATTTAAACAGTAAGTTAGTACTAGTAACTGAGGTCATAGCTGTATCTAGAACCAAAGCTTGAGAAGATCCAATGCATCTAGCTTCCCTAGTTTCTTGCTTGATGAAAATTAGTTTGGTCCGCTCCTGTTTGTTTGACATCGCTTCTCAATGTTTGATGTGACAGTGTCAATTTATGGATGACCATCCGACAGGACCTGTTTTCCCTGACCACATTGTCAAAATGTTCTGTTTGAGAAGAGGACCACTTTCTGATGAACAACATGACAGAATTATTATTCGTGCTGTTCATAAGTAAGATAACCTTTCAAAGAGGATCCTTACTTAAAAAAAAAAAAAAAATTATTTTGTTTGCTGATCATATGCTGTTTCTCTTCTTGAAAATTGATAAATATAGGCATGGATTGGAGGGATGGGTGACCATTATAGATGACAAAGAGTTAGAGGTCGAAGAGATTGCCTGCAAAGAACGGGGTTTCCCTTTCCCTTTTGTAACTTCGTGTGGTAGAGGGAAGAGAAACTCATATCAAACCCACATACTTGCTCAGCTTGTAGAAGAACGATTTACGAAACTGGAGAAGGCGATGAAATATGAGTACGCAGTACGTAATGTCTTGTGTGCCGTAATATTATTCTTTTGTCTTAACATGTTACTTCTACATTGTTCATCACTACTGATCTTTGGTTGCAGGAAAAAATACTTGCTAGACAAGCAGAAGCTGAAACAAAGGTGATGAATACAGTGGGAACGAGCTCTGTAGCTGCAGACAAAGAAATACTTCAGACTGAGCCCATAAGTTGTACGTTTCTACTTTCTACAGTTACAAATGGATATTAATCTTCATATTTTGATCCTCACTGGGAAGCTTTTAATCTTGCAGTTATAGAAGATACTTCTGCATTTGCCGTTGACAACAAGCAAGGCAGGGTTGAAGAGGCTCAACATTACAAGGAGGTAATATGAAACACATTTCTCTTTTCGCGGATAGTTACGACATGGACCAACATATTTACTTATCTCTCTCCCTTTCCGCACATTTTCAGAGTGTTAATGAGAACATAAGGGAGAAGGGCTCGACATCCTGGAGTAACTACATTGTGTTGGATGATGATTGATTCATACATCGAAAATTATTGTTACTTCTTTCGTTATTGTTTGGGAGTTGGCTGAATTTTTTACTTTTCTCAATTTAGCAGAGATCGATGGGCTAAATTAAGTTACATTTTATTGAATTTATTTGGAACAATCTAATATAACTGGCAACAATCTATTTTATTTGGAATTATTAATTGCTATTAGTTCTTGAGTTGCAGACATTAATTATAGTTTCTTAGGTATAACCGTACGTATAAGCGTATAATAGCGTACACGAACCAGAATAGAACCAAACCCACACTGTATAGTTTTAAACTTTTAGTAAAAAAGTTTCAATTTTTATTATGAACTAGAATATTACCAAACTGAAGTTGTTACCATACTAAGCCAAAACAATATTATGACTTATCGTGTCTTTTCATTGGATAAGAATATAGTTTAACTAGATTGAAACTACACTTCTCTTGATCAACTATGCACACACAACTTGAAATAACTCCAAACACCAGCTTATAAACAAGTTTTTGCCACTAATCTCTTTGTTAATGCCAATTTTAATCCTTGCATGTCTTTTGCTTTGAAAAAAAAAAATCATATATATTTGATGATCATATACATTACTAGAGCTCTCCCAAAGGAATGTCACTAGAGCTCGGAGATATTACCAAACTGAAACATATGTTACCAAACTGATGATCATATACATTACTAGAAACAAAGTAAAAAAAAAAATCATATATCTTCTTTAAGTGAACCAAAGGAATGTCACTAGAGCTCTCCCAAAGCCACACAAATATGTTAGTTATGTAAACTAATGATTTCTCTGATCTAGATTTACGAGGAGAGAACATTCATTCCCTAACCTAACCATATCAATTAGATTGGATTTGATCGCATTTATTCTAGTCTCCGCTAAATATAGTAAATACAACCATTATTGTTAGGATAGTGTATAAATCAAATAAAGAAACAAAGTAGTAATGTATATAGAAATGGGAAATACAAAAAGAGAAAAAGAGAGGAGCCGCTGAAAACAGGGAAAATGGTGGGAAAGAGGAGACAAAAGAGAAGCCTTTAAATCCCACGCTTACTCCAACTCCCAAACATATACCAACTTCTCCACTCTAGCTTTTCCACTTTTCCACTTTTTATACGTATTCTCAATATCTTATTAGTTATTACATACTGTAATATACATACTACTACACGTATCAAAACTGTTTCCAACTGTTTTTTTGCCAAGGTAGATTTAAAACTATTCTACAGTTAAGCCCGATTAACGCAGAATAATTTTAAACCAGCGACAGCTAATTGGAACTAATTTTCAGTATTAATAAAAGAGAACAAAAACAGATTTTCAAACGAAGGTNGGGGGGGGGGGGGGGGGTTAAATAATCTAAAATATACAGCTGAGTAGATATATGTATTGAAGTTTAGCTTCATGAACTTTAAGTATAAGACTTGAGTATCTCATATACAGCTGCATATATGCATGCATACATTACATGTGTTATATACAATATACACCGAATTAGGGACAAGCCAGGCTGTGATGCTCCTAGATCCTAGCTAATCCAAGCTTCCTTCTTACGAATGACAACTTTTATTTAGTTTTTCTTTATGTGGCCGAATAATCGAAGATAATACTAGTAAATAATGAGAGGCGGCAATTATTATGATTAGTATCTTTCTCCTCAAATTGCTAGGTACGTTTGGTCTGTTGGTAACCAGATTGTACTTCCGTGTTAAAATGGTACTTTACTAACTTAAAAAATGGTGTACTAACTAACTAAGGGTCGCCCTAATTAGTTCTTCGTACGTGAATTTATCTGCTAATTAATTATAAACGTGAACCAGCCTGAAACGTGAAGACTAGAAAAATTAAAAACGGAAGGTTATTCTTTTTCTTTTCTCAACGGAAGGTTATTATTTGGTTTGTGTTTTGGCGCTTGCAGTAATATATATTTTATTTACACTAAAACTGTGTCTATATCAAAGATTGAAAGATGTGAATAAAAAGGTAAATTTAAACCTGTACTATTTCGAAAATGTAAATTCTTACCCAAATAACATATTTGTGTGTTTTTCAACCTAAATCCTTACATAATTCAAATTTACTACCTAGACTTCGAATCGTTACCCATATTCATACATTGACTCATACAACAACGTTAGTCAACCGTTAAATGTTTTGATCAATTTGTCACTTAAGTGATGATGTGTCAAGGTCGTTAGGCTCGGAACCTTAAAACGACGTCGTTTGCAGTGAAAGGTTAAAACAACGTGTTTTGAATTGGGAGAAAGATCTTAATTGCAAACGACGTCGTTCGCAATGAAAAGTTAAAACGACGTGTTTTGAATTGGGGGAAAGATCTTAATTGAAAACAACGTCGTTTTAAGGTTTCGAGCCCAAGAACCTTGACATATCATCGCTTACGTGTCAAATTGATCAAAACATTTAACGGTTGACTAACGCTGTTTGAGTCAATTTAGGAATATGGGTAACGATTCAAAGTCTAGGTGGTAAATTTGAATTATGTAAGAGTTTAGGTAGAAAAAACACGAATCTATTGTTTGGGTAGGAATTTACACTTTTGAAATAGTACGGGTTGAAATTTACCCTTATATACCAGCACACACACAAAAATGTGAACTGCTTTCATAATTGTGTGTGTATTTTTTTCTAAACGTAAACGCATAAATTGTGTTGTAACAACACGGGGCTATAACGACGACAACATAGTTGCTTTTTTTCTTTTTGGGTAAAAACTTAGTTGCTTTTTATCTGCAACGATAGTGTATGTTTGACCTTTTTGTAATAAGTTCCGTTTCATGATAAAGTCTCTTGGGGAAGATAGCATTCCCGTGATGGGGGTTGTAGGGTTTGTATGATTGTGTACAGTCTTTTCAATTCACCTAACCCTATTGTCTATTGACCATTGTGCAAGTGCAAGACAGATCATACTACTCTTCTAACATATATATTTACTAATTTACATGTCATTAATTAGCAACCAATTTACACCACATTAATTAGCAACCAACATACTGTATGTTATTACTAGACTTTCGAAACTAATATAGATTAATGATGAATTATGTTTTCTTCGTAAAAATCTGTCATAAGTACGTTTGAGGTGAAAAAAAAAACAGAAAACGTAATTAATGAACAAAATAAGAATTACGAAAATAAAAAGTAAAAACTATTCTTATAAGTATGACCCATTTTTTGTCTCCGGATATTCCAAATAAAATGATATGTGTGTGAACGGTGAACCTAATTTAAAGCCTATGCCAAAGAGTAGGCTTTTGCTTTTGTATCACAATAGCATAAAATATGCAAAACGGAAGAATCTTTACAATCATTTGTATTCGAATTCAAATAACAATATGATAAAATAACCACCAATAGTAAGCCAAGGATAATTAGTGTTGGAACTAATTAATCATTCGTAAGCAAAGAGCACTTCGATGAAATTAGATTATTAATAAAAAATAAAACCCTCAAAACTATCTGAAGAGACACATAGAGTGGCTCCTTGGCATATGATTAAGCTCCTTTAGTTTATCTTCTCGTGTATATATAGGCATTACACATCTTACTTATTACATTCACACACACACACACATTTTACATTCAACTCTACATGCACATGTTAATGGCGACACGTATCGATATAATCCAAAAGCTTAATGTATATCCGAGACATCAAAACCAAGACCAGAAGAAACTAATCACTCTCTCCAATTTGGACCGTCAATGTCCTTTCCTCATGTACTTGGTCTTCTTCTACAAGAACACCACATCTCGTGACTTTGACTCCATCTTCTCCGACCTGAAACTCGGGTTGGAGGAGACTTTGTCTGTGTGGTATCCCGCGGCCGGGAGGCTGGCTTTGGACAAAGGTGGCTACAACCTCAACATCCAGTGTAATGATTGTGGCGCAGTCATAGTGGAGGCGACGGTGCCCGGTGTCAAGTTGTCGGAGCTTGGTGACTTGACTCAGTACAATGAGTTTTATGAGACGTTGGTTTACAAGCCTTCCTTTGATGGTGATTTCTCTGTGATGCCTCTTGTTGTTGCTCAGGTAAGTTTATCGCAAATATACCGTACGTATTTTTTTTCTCAAGAATTGTGAAACATGTTAGTATTCTTTGTCATTATGTGTTTCAATGTTTATATACGTACTTCACTAGATAACTACAGCTTTTCATCGATATGACTCATGCATGGCAGATTAGATATTATAAAACCTATATATAAGCACATATATTAATAAGGGTTTTGAGATTATATTCGAATTAAAACGGACAATCTAAGCAAATATCTACGTCAAAGATAAATAAATTTATATTTTAAAATAAATAGAAAAAACTTTTACTATAAGTACAGTTTTTGGATCGTTTCTTAATTAGTCCATGTGTATCAGTGTATGCTAAGCTAATATATTGTACCAAAAAGTGTAAAACGCCTATATTTCTGTTACAAGTAAGAATCAACGAAACATTAAAAATATAGATTCACCAAGTTCAGAAATATATTAAAGATCATTTATAATCTATTTTAAAAAAAAGATATGAAACGCCTGAGAAACGGGTAGGGGTTTAGTCAATATTTGATAATGTACGTATTATAAATGCAGGTGACAAGATTTGCATGTGGAGGTTACTCAATTGGAATCGGTACAGGCCACTCACTGTTTGATGGAATCTCAGCTTACGACTTTATTCACGCGTGGGCTTTCAACTCTCACATTCATAACAGATCGAATGATAAGATTACTAATAAAAAGGATCATTTGGTCATCAAACCGGTTCATGATCGAGGAAATCTACTGTTTAATCGAGACTATCAGAGCCGCGACGCTCTCCGAGTAACCAGTGCTGCAGCCATTTATCATCTGTACCAGCTGATCAAACAGGCGATCATGAGCCATCAGGAGCAAAACCGTAATTTTGAGTTACCAGACTCTGGTTTTGTGATCAAAACGTTCGACCTTAATGACGAATGGATAGAAAGCATGAAGAAGAAATCACTAGATGGGTTCTTGTGCTCCTCCTTTGAATTTCTTGCTGCTCATTTGTGGAAGGTAAATTAATTCAAGATNTTTTTTTTTTTTTTTTTTTTTTTACAAATTCTATTATTCACTAAATGTTCTTTTGATCAAGTTGGGCTTGATTGTTTTTTCTAAACCACAATTTAATGTTTTCACCTAATACTGTATGTAAACGCAAACGGAATGAAAGAACTTCAAGTATATATGCTTTAATTTAGGTTTGCGTTTAAAATATTTCAAAACATTTTATGATGAAAAGCATATATATCTTAATAAAAATATATATATTTTAGCCATTACAAGAAACATTAATATTTATTGCTGTAAAGAAAAAAAAACATCAATATTTATCAACCGTATAACTTCGCAGGCAAGAACAAGGGCTTTAGGGTTGAGGAGAGACGCCATGGTATGTTTACAATTCGCGGTGGACATAAGGAAGAGGACGGAGCCATCGCTGCCAGAAGGGTTTTCCGGCAACGCCTACGTGCTTGCCTCGGTGGTTTCGACCACCAGAGAACTACTTGAAGAACTAACGCTCGAGTCAATAGTCAACAAGATCAGAGAAGCCAAGAACTCAATTGACCAAGACTACATCAACTCTTATATAGAAGCACTTGGAGGTGGTGATCAAAGAAATGACGGAAATCTCCCTCCTCTCAAAGAGCTAACCCTAATCTCCGACTGGACAAAAATGCCATTTCACAATGTTGGCTTTGGTAGCGGCGGCGAGCCGGCGGATAACGTGGCACCACTCTGTCCTCCGGTTCCGCAAGTTGCTTATTTCATGAAGAACACTAAAGATGCTAAAGGTGTTACTGTGAGGATCGGTTTGGACCCACGAGATGTTAATGATTTTACAAATCATTTTCTTGATTTTAATATATTAGCTGGTGATAATTAAATTAATTAGTAGTAGTATCTTTGTAAGATGCTTAATTTGTGTTAGTATATAGTTTGATTGATGGCTCCTCTATATGCATGCGTGTGCGCTAAAAGACACTTTATTGTAATTGGGTTATGATGATGTATTAATCTAATGACATCTCTCTGCTTTGTATTTGTCGTTATCACTTTATTTTCGTGATAGGCTTTGTTTCTTTTCTTTTTCCTTTCTTTTTGATAAAAGATTAGTAGGCTTTATTTTTCCTTCCGGCATTACTGGACATTTCCAATGGTCACCAATGTTAAGTGGTTGACACCTAAGTCAAGGTTAGTGGGCACTTTGAATTTATTTATGGATTTGGATCTTACTAAGTTGCTCAGACCAGTGGGCAACAAGAGCTTACAGTATCGTTACAAAGAAGAGAGAAGAGACAGAACCAAAGATAATAATAATTGATTGTGTCTGAAAACAAGAGCTAGTAGAACAAAGTTAACAAAGAAAAGAGAAAAAAATCAGTTTGGCTCTGTTCCGAGTGAGCTAAACCATCACCCAACCACCTTCCGAGAAATCAGTTGGGCTCTGTTCCTGTTACAATCAATAAAGATTCAGAAATCTCCAAGTGAAATAAAAAAAGGAGCAAAAGTGTAAATGACTTTTATTTTTATACCTGTGTCATTAAGGAATTGACTATATCATCTAAGGAACCAGCATCTGAAGCCATGTGTAAACCTTCCTTTGGATCACAATTTCTAAAAACTTGAGCTTCTGTTGGCATTGGACCCCAGTTATTTGCATGCTGCTGATTCATCTGTAATGGATGAAAAAAGTCTGTTTGTGCAGCATTCGAGGATCCAAAATCCGTGTTTCTGCAGAAAGATGTCGAACTGGTATCCATGTTTGGGTTTATTAGTGGAGTGGCTGAGTCGCAGAAGGCGGTCCATTCCAAGGAGTCAGGTTTTGAATGAACATTACTCTGTGGCATGTTGGTTGACAATACAGTGTTTGACCAATGTTCTAGACGCTGCTTGTTGTTGCTGGTCTCAAAGTGAGGTGAAAACCCCGGGTTCAACGATGGCGATGATGACTGCGGGTGACCATCGAGAAGTAAGAGATTATTAGGAGCAACCATTAGAGAGTTCTGTTGTGAGTCAAAGCTTTGAAAAGCCTTGTTGATCTGAAGCTCTTCTAGTGGCGGAAGTGGCAACCCTTGAAGTATGTTACCTCCATCATTGTGGTTACGAGGAAACGATGATTGGAACATTCCTCCTGCAAGGGAGTTTACACGACCAAGATTCCTATTTGAAGGGAAATGTCTCATCATTGTGGCTCCACCATGGAACTGACCGGATCCAACAGGTATTGCTCGGTGGTGGTAGAAGCCGCCAAGTCCTTTGTGAGAAGTCATTTGCATCAAATGTGAGTCAATGGCCACCCTGTTAGCTTGTTGATTGGCTTCATCAGACACCTTCTTCAAGGCAACTCGAAATTTCTGAAAACCAAACGACATTTGCAAATGTGTTTAATGGAATCATATTAACAAACTAACAGAACAAAATCAGAAGAAGCGTCATAGTCTCACTATCTCACCTGAAGGTGGCTCGCAACATTCTCTCTTGTGAGTTTGTCAACATTCATAAGATCAAGAATCTTTTTGGGTACAGCTTCTGCATCATCAATACTTTTTAAAATCAGAACATGAAGCTAACTGGAAACTAGAGGGTAGAGAGATTAAGAAACATTTACTCTCAACGCCTAAATGATCAACAGCTGCTAAGAATTTGTTGTGTAGCTCATGCGTCCAAAGAACACGAGGTTTCTTTTGCGCCGTTGGATCATCGTTTTCATTCCCTCTTTCTTCCTCTTCCTCCTCTTCATACTGTTCTTTACGTTTCCTGTTGTTGTTGGCTTTATCAGAGTTTCCTGGACCATTACTCACACTGCTCTTGTTCTTCTTAAGTTTGCTCTTTCTCACCACGTGTTGCCATATGTTCTTGAGCTCCTCAATTCGAACAGGTTTAAGGAGATAATCGCAGGCACCGTGTTTGACTCCTTTCATCACATACTTTGGATCGCTATGTGCAGATAACACTGCAAGAATCAATCATCATGTCAAAGATCAAAACTTTCTCATGGGGACAACTATGAAAAGCTCGATGGAATCAAACAGAACTACAACAAGAGGAAAGCCTCGTACTTATGACAGGTAAGTCCATTTCAAGACCAACGAGCTCAAGTAGCTTGAAACCATCCATGTCTGGCATGTCGACATCACTAATTACGAGATCGAACTTGTTCTTGTTCTCCCTCAACAACTCCAGTGCGGTTTGGGCCTGGTTCGTTGTTGTAACTGCACATTAGAATGTAATTGTAACAATCACCGTCAAAGTCTTAGTTTTTACAGAGCAAGTGACTAATTCTCAAGTTCAACAAACTCAGAAATTTGGAAGTAAGAACCAATCAGTTCTGTGGAGCTATCAAATGTATAACACTTGCCACAAATACTAAGTTTTTTACAGAGCAAGAAACTCATTCTCAAATTCAACGAACTCATTCAAAAGAAGTATGAAGCTTTGAGCTTCGTTGACACATGTGGAGCAATCAAATTCAAATCTGTAACAATTCCCAAAAGTCTTTGAGTTTTTACAGAGCAAGAGACTGTTACAAATTCAAAGAACTCAAAAAGATACCAATGAGCATTGTGACACATGTGAAGCAATACAACCTGAAACATGGATTTTTTAAAGTAAAAATATGCAGAGGTTTTCTTGAAACCCCGTCTTTAAAAACATATAAATCTTAGAGAGGTACCATGTGTTGACAAGAAACGAATCTGAGCTAAATTTTGTAGTTTTTAGTGGACAAACCAAATTTAATTCTAGAAAAGAAAAAAACTTCAGTAGTTCTATCTATCAACCAATCCTAAAAATTAAAAGTAAACATGCAAATAGTGAAGTAACAAGGAGAGAGAGAGAGAGAGAGAGAGAGAGAGAGAAGGAAGCAAACCGTGGTATTGGCAGCGATGGAGCAAAGTCTGGAGAATACGGAGACAAGTCTGGTCATCGTCAACAGCAAGAACTCTCATCCCAACGGGAAACTGGTCCAAGACTTCAATTTCTTGTTCTATAGTCATCGTCATAGATTTGAACTAGAACAACAACAACAACAACAACAACGTTCGGATTCTTTATTACTACTAGATAGAGAGAAAGAGTTTACGGCAGAGTTTAATTTGGAGAAGAAAAATATAAAAGGAGGAGCAATGAAGATGTCAAAAGAGAAAATCTAAAGCCTATATATGGTTTCTTAAAAACTCTCTCTGATTGATCTTTATGGAATTCTCTTCTTTTTTAGAAACATTTCTGGACTTTTTTATTTTATTTTCCATTAGAAAACAAAACATGGAGCGTGATTCTCACGCGCTTTTTTTTTTTTCTGGTTTGGTTTCTTTTGACTGTGGGAATAATATTATTTTTAGTTTAGTGATAATTAATTGAAAAGGAAAACAAGATTGAAGGATTTTTTTAAAATAGATAAAAATGTGAAAGTGTTTATGAAGATGATTCTGTGTATCATGTAATTAAGGTTAAAGATATGTTTTTTGATACTGTACTTAGTAAGTTAGTATACAAGGTAGAATATCGAATTTAGTTATTACCATAATTTCAAACTTTCCTTAATTATATTGCCATGAGGATTGAATTGACAACTAAGTCGAGTTTATCATCAACGGATGTACATTTACCTTAGTTATTTTTTTATTATTGT
Source organism: Camelina sativa (assembly GCF_000633955.1). NCBI lineage: Eukaryota > Viridiplantae > Streptophyta > Magnoliopsida > Brassicales > Brassicaceae > Camelina > Camelina sativa. Next base: position 4,670,673 of record NC_025695.1, on the reverse strand, counting down.
TATTTTTTTTTTCATTTACCTTGGTTATTAGTGCAAACTATGGTAGTATTATAGTTTTAAAATATGTAAAAGATAAAGAAAAGACAGGCTTTAGGGAGAGAGCATGGTGAAGGGTGGGAAGTGCGAGACTCGCGTGAGCGTGCTTCATGGCTTTTTTTTTCCCCTATCGACTCGTACAGGGTTCAGAAAAGATTTTGGGAAACCAAGTTGTATATATCCCATAATAAACAATCAATCATGGCTAATGCCGATGTTAATCAAACCTTAAGTCATACTCTCTTTTTTTTTTTTTTTAACGTCAGCGCCTACCTAAGACAGACTTATATAATGTACTCATCATTACTTGGATAGTAATTACACTCTTCTTACCATATGAGATTTTAGGAAAAATAACGAATAAATACATATTATACGATTTGAGTCACCGGCCAGAGTGTATCGTATGCTCGAATTAAACTTTGAAGTCAACACATGAAATTGCTGTCACAAGAAATAGTAACTTACACTCTCACAGTAACCTATATCTTAACATTAAACCAATACTATTATATAAATATATACTTATGAATATATAAAGATTAAAAAAATTAAAATAATAAAAGAAAAAGTAAAGAATTTCTTGAAGTTGGGTTTCATCCACATCATTAGCCAACAAGCTTGGTGGATGCAAAATAAGATCCCAATGATACTATATCATTTTGTATGATTTCTTGAATTGACCACCAAGCGTGTTCGTTTCTGCGCCTCTCGTTTTCTATAAAATAGTCTACTTCGAATAGAGAATACGTTTTGGTACTTCTTAACCAAAAAAAAAAAAGAAAAAAGTATGCGATTATGTTTTTTCCAAGAATATATCATTTTGTTTCGTTTCCAAATTAGAACAAAAAGTTTCAGAATTCCAGGTTAAGGTTTACAAAAAATTCGCAAGATCTAGGATCTAAATGACTTACGAATCTAGCCTAAATTTTTACGAACCTTTTACAAACCTAAGAAAAAATATTTAGTTTCTGAAGAAAGGCATTTTTAAAAATTTGTCTTGTGACAATTAAAATCTTGATAAACCTAGAATAAAAGAAAACGGATAAAAGTTATACTTTTTAAAAAGAACATCAACACTTCGATGCAATGCATAGGAAAATAAAAGACAACTCTCTCATACAAATCATTATCATTAAGCCATCTAAATAGTTGCAGATGACATTAGAGAGATTAAAGAAATGAGTTTTCTAGAAGATCCATGTTATACACCAAATCTGTAAAGATTCTACTTCTGAATAAGTTATTAGAAATCACTTTGTCATTAGCTACTGTCATTGGCTCATAGTCTCATATATTGTACGCACATGTATAATTATTCACATTTAAATATGAAAAAGAAGATGTCCTAACAGCAACACTTTGGTGTAATGTTTAATTTAAGAAAAATAATTAAAGAGAAAGATGCCCATAAAACTTAATAATAATAAAAAGAAGCAACAAATAACTAATACTAAATGGAGTAGGAAAATCAGATTGAGCATAAGTTGAGGTAATCTTGTCTCCCACAAGGGCTAACCACACCGGTCACTGATATGCTTCTTGTTCGGATGCTTCCTAATCACTTCCTACTCTTATCACTCTTTACTTATTTAGTTTTTTCACATTTAAAAATTAAACAATGATTATTTTACTCGTCAACTCTAGATAGCCAGAACATAACAGTTACTATTCCATATGGATTACGTAGATATACTAAATAACAATCATTATTAAGTAATTATTAACTAACAGTAGCTATGATAGATCGATGGTGATGAATATAATTAGTTCATCATGGACCTTTTGCTCGTGTCATGATCAATATTTGTCATGATCACTTCTAACTTTCTTTCTTTTAGCTCACACACATATTCTGCCAAATCTGAATTTGGATGATGCCGACTCTATAGAGATTACATGTTCAGATAATCAGATTTATCAGTATTTATAACCAGAAGGGGTTGAATTTTTGTTTTTATTAACTACACTAAAATATGTTACGATTTAAGGTATTTCACTATTTCTGCTGGTGTTTACTGTTAAGCTTGATCCCATCATACACAAAGCCGAAGGAATCGTTTTATGGCCAACGTTATAAATTGATTATTTTGAAGACTCATATTACAACATTCTTTCGTGGAGTTATAGTTATACCCTCTCTTCGATCCTATAGAGTTTCAAAAGGTGTAATGCATATAAAATATACAAAACAACTACATCCACCCGATAGATATTGAGCCAATTTTTCTTGTTTATTCATCGAAGGCCCATATTGCACGTACAGTTTCAGACAAGCAGTCGAAGGCAGCACCAATGTTAACATTATGCAACCTATACTCGAAAGTAACTAAAGCCAATAATTTCTACTTCAACTGATAACAGTATAATCAAAAGCAGTCTAAAACGAAGAAAGAATTCGTGTCTATTTTGCGATGAATAAATATAGGTTTCTCAACCACTGAATGAGCTCAATCCTATCCTTATTCATCATATACTCATGCAAGAAGAAACAAAGATCACCATCGATTCCTCTTACTCGCAAAAACTCCCGAATCGCTGTCTGAAAATCATACTTCAAGCTCCTGCAAAGAAACAAAGATCACAAGTTTCAGTAATTGCACTTAAAATACTAGCAATAAATGCTTCAACTCTATACTGTAAGTTATTCAAGGAGACTAAGCAGAGAGGGATTAAGTACACGAAATCTGGTCCCAAGTAAGGTAGACGAGTGATTTTGTTGCGTCTAAGCTTGTAAAGCTTTCGAATTTCGATACGGTTAGGCCAAACAGAGCAAAGGAACTCAATCCCTTCACTTCCATCAATCTTGGAAATGTCGACAAGCAAGCTAATATGGAGACGGAGATCGTGCCCTGAAGCATCTAAACCTGTTCTTGGAACAGTCAAAAACCCATCAAACATAGTTGCTTCCATTTTGATGTTTTCTTCTTCCCCAAACTTCCCTTTCATCACAATACATTGCTCACCGGGACTATCCTCCACAGAGAATGATTTGAATTCAGTCGCTGGCTGCATTACATAGTTTAACTCAAAAAAAAAAACATCAGCATCTCTTCTCTGCCGGATCTTGAACAAAAGTCTAATACTTGATGTACAAATTGAGTCGAAATACAGTGTTGATCATGTCTACCCAGATAACAAATCCGAAATCTAAGACTAGCCTAAACATGATCAGATTGCAAGCTAAAAATCCAAACTTTATAAGGTCTGATAGTGATTTTAAATTAAATAAGATGATACCTGATGTGGAGGAGCATAATCAGATTGATACTGGATCTCGTTTCTTATGATTCGAAGGATGTTTGATCGGAAGGGGGATTTGGCTGTCGAGGTGGTGATGTCTCGTGATTGTGGAGTTGGTAACAAAGATTTACACCGAACCAGGGAAATTAGGGTTCTTGAGGTATGAGATGGAGAAATGCGTGATTTTTGAAGAGTACGGAGGAGAAGAGCCATTGAGGTTTTTTGTGATGTTCGCCGACGTTAGGGTTCTTCGACGGGTTCTCTAATTGGGAAAATTAGATCGAATCGAAAAATTGGCGAGCTTAATTGTGGGCTTTTTTGGGAATGTCCAATAGTCGTATACAAACACTTAATGGGCTTCTATGTTAAAACATTGTTTGNTTTTTTTTTTTTTTTTTTTTTTTTTTTTTTCATTTTTAATCACGGTTTTAAAATCCAAATCTTGGATACAAACGAAACTTGTTTACCCAATCGTTACTTGAATGGGTGTTTAGTAACCTGTCTGATGATAGTGATGATAGTGACCTGTCTACGCTCCCAAGCAATACAAAATGTCGTGATAGAATACGCTTCACTAAGGATTCAGCGAAGGAAATAACTGCAGTGCATTTGAAAAGTCAGTCACACAGGGCTTTGCCGCCTAGGGTGGAACGCATGGTAGGCTAGGTGGCTCCCCAGGACGACTAGTAGTTGAACACGGACGGGGTTTCGTGGGGAAATCTGGGTCTAACAACAGCAGGAGAGATGTTACAGAACAACGTGGGAGAATGTAAAGGAGGATTTGTATTTAACATTGGAAGGTGTACGACACCTTTAGCTGAACTGTGGGNGGGGGGGGGGGGGGAGGGTGTACTACGGTCTTTGTATTGCTTGGGAGCGTAGAGTGGCTTGTTTGGAGTTGGAGGTAGACTCGCAGTTTGTAGTAGGTTTTCTTACAACAGGGATTAGCGAAGCTCATCCGTTATCCTTCCTTATGTCATGGCTTTTTATTAAAAGACTGGCTAGTCCGCATTTCTCATGTGTATAGAGAAGCTAACCGTCTTGCAAATGGGTTAGCTAACTATGCGTTCTCTTTGTCCATTAGTTTCTATTGTTTTGATACTGTCTCACCTGTTGTTAGTTCGCTTTTGAGTGATGATGCGATCGGGTCTGTCCGGCCACGTCAAGTACGATTGTAATCTTTTAATTTCAGTTTAATAAATGCGAGACTAGTTCTCCTATCTTCTACCAAAAAAAAAAAAACGAAACTTGTTTAAGACCATAAATGTTAGATGTGGTGGACAAGTTGTTTCGGCTTGGGTATTAGTCGAGCTGCGTAAAGTCAGCTGGTTTGGTTTGGTTCATGCATGCAAATCTTAACATTCCACGATTTGATGCGTGTTTGGATCACTCGAGGTTATTAAAAGAAAAATAAAAAAAACATAAGAACCAACAACAGATTTACACAAACAATGAAACAAATAATATAATGTATACTACTTGTATAGTTGTATACAAATAACGTTCTTATGATGAAATAATGTTTTTCTACATACCGCATGACTGGTTTACTCCAAGCACGCAGGACACCGGATCCGATCCGGCTTCATTAGTATATGTTATGTTCATCGCACTATACCCACCACGTAAGTTTTTTCGTTTATTTATACACGCTAAAATTCACCACCAGGGGAAGTCCAAGGAAGGTACGACCAAAGCATATATCGATTNTTTTTTTTTTTTTTTTTTTGGTAAAAATATATCGATTAAATTCATGAATGGTTTTATAATTGAGTTTTAGATTGTCTTCTTACATTGAATTTTTCTCCCAAAAACTAATCTTGGATGACGACGGTCGCGCTATGCACTTCACTAGTGGAACAAGAAAGAATCCATTAACTAATCACTCGAAAGTCATTGCGTGTCAGTCAATCAACACGTGTGTAAGGTTAGAGCAAACGCAGCTTATGCATGGATCTTGCAAGACTAGGATCAACACATCATATAGAGATAATTGAAAATCATATATGAGAAAAAGAGACAATATCTAGTCAGGTGAGAATAAATAAACAAAAATTTCTCAAAATTTGTTTCTTAATGCTCTTTTTATTTAATTTAAATCCTTGCTAATGTCATTAACTTAAATTAAAAGTATACAATGCCTAAACCTTTACTCGTGCATGCATTAATTAATTAAAATAAAAGTTGGTGCCCTTTTGATCATCGGTAGGTGCATGTCTCATGTTTACATGGTGTTGAACAGATCATATGTGTGTGTATATATATAGAGAGACAGACGATACTCTTCAATCACTCAAAACAAGACATCACCAAACACACATCTCTTTTGCACTTTCACTATGAATACTTCTCTGTTTTCTTTATTTGTTCCCATCCTCCTTATCGTTTTCATTGCTCTCTTTAAGAAATCAAAGAAACCAAAACATGTAAAAGCTCCTAAACCGAGCGGTGCATGGCCCATCATCGGCCACCTTCACCTTCTCGGTGGCAAGGAACAGCTTCTCTACCGAACCTTAGGAAAAATGGCCGACCATTACGGTGCAGCCATGTCGCTACAACTCGGGAGCAGTGAAGCATTTGTTGTGAGCAGTTTTGAGGTGGCTAAAAATTGTTTTACTGTCAACGACAAAGCCTTGGCTTCACGTCCTATGACTGCAGCCGCAAAGCACATGGGCTACAATTTTGCTGTTTTCGGGTTTGCGCCTTATAGCGCTTTCTGGCGAGAGATGCGTAAAATCGCAACCATTGAGCTACTTTCTAACCGGCGGCTTCAGATGCTCAAGCACGTTCGTGTCTCTGAGATCTCAATGGGTAAGTATGAAACTACGTCTACCGTACCAAACGTATATGTATCAATAATTATCCATATTGTTAATTTTGATACGATGCGATATTGTCACATGCAGGTGTGAAAGATTTGTATTCCTTGTGGGTCAAGAACGGTGGTTCAGAACCAGTAATCGTTGATCTAAAGAGCTGGTTAGAGGACATGACACTGAATATGATAGTGAGAATGGTGGCCGGAAAACGATACTTTGGAGGCGCCGGCTCAGAATCCTCGGAGGATACCGAAGAGGCAAGCCAATGCAAAAGGGCCATCTCAAAGTTCTTTCACCTTATCGGTATATTCACTGTGTCCGATGCTTTTCCGTCACTGAGGTGGTTTGATTTGCAAGGACATGAGAAGGAGATGAAGCAAACGGGAAGCGAATTAGATGTGATCCTTGAAAGATGGATTGAAAACCATCGACAAGAAAGAAAAGTTTCAGGAACGAAAGAAAATGATTCAGACTTCATCGACGTTATGTTATCACTTGCGGAACAAGGCAAGCTCTCGCATCTTCAATATGATGCTACTACTAGCATCAAATCTACCTGCCTGGTAAAGCTTGAAATACCCAAATCTTTGCTTTGTTTTTTATTTTTGGGATCTTGAACCCTAAAATTACTGTTTGACTATAGATTTATTAAGTTGGTGATATAAATAAATATATTTGGAGGAATGAAGTTGTTGTATCATATATAATTTTCTTAAAATCATCTAATACGTTACGCGGCGAATCATGATTAGATGATATTTTCTTTTTTAATGTATGTAATATAATGATAATAAATTGTATAATCAGGCACTGATTCTAGGAGGAAGTGACACTACAGCATCAACTCTTACATGGGCCATTGCTCTTCTTCTTAACAACAAAGAAATGTTAAAGAACGCGCAAGATGAGATAGACCTCCACGTTGGCAGAGACAGGAACGTCGAGGATTCAGACATAAATAATCTGGTGTATCTTCAAGCAATTATCAAAGAAACGTTGAGATTGTATCCAGCTGGTCCACTCTTAGGCCCTCGAGAGGCGATGGAAGATTGCACAGTAGCCGGTTACAACGTTTCTTCCGGCACAAGGCTGATAGTGAATGTATGGAAAATCCAAAGAGATCCGAAAGTTTATGAGGAACCAAACGAGTTTAGACCAGAGAGGTTTATTACAGGAGAAGCAAAAGAGTTTGATGTAAGAGGACAAAACTTTGAGCTGATGCCATTTGGTTCGGGAAGAAGATCATGCCCAGGGTCTTCATTGGCCATGCAAGTGCTTCATCTAGGTCTTGCTCGTTTCCTTCATTCGTTTGAAGTGAAAACTGTTTTGGATATGCCTGTTGATATGAGTGAGAGCCCTGGCTTGACCATTCCTAAAGCCACGCCTCTTGAAGTACTGATCAGCCCACGTCTTAACGAACAGCTTTTTGTGTGATCGATATAGTACTGTTTCAGAAACATGATGACTTCAATATTGTTTATTGAAGGTCCTTTTTTGATGTATTTTATTTCCTGTTTAAATAAAACTTATCTACGTTTGTTGTTTCTCTTCAAAATATAAGTATGCAGTTTTTGAAAGAATCAAATTGTCCTGGTATATTATTGGTGAAATTAAGACCTTTTTATTGCCCAAAAATATAGTATTTATTATTTATACAAGACTTTTTTTTAATAAACATATAAATATATATAGTTCAAGATTTAAATTACATTTTTATGACTTATATGACCAAGAAACGAAAAAAAAATGACATAGATTATCTAGATAGGTCACAAAATTCTATAATTTGGTATAAAATCTCATAATTTACAATATTTAATTATTATTGTTAATAGAAATATAAAAATTATAAAAAATGGAACGAAAGAAAAAAAAATACTTTTTGGGCGCACTCACTAAGAGGAAACCCCTAACAGGGGGGACGAACGAACAAAGCGTTGAACATCCCCGGACCAAGAGGTTTTCTTCATAATTTCGCAATTAGATGCATTGAGCCGTAAAGCGAGATGATGTTTTGCAGAAACCTCTCGGTGAGGCGTATGAAGAAATCTGGTGGTTTTGTCCCTGTTTATCTCAATATCTACGATCTTATGCAAATAAATGTTTACGGTTATTGTCTTGCTGGCTTGGAATCAGGATCTATCACTATGGTCTTGAAGGTATTTATTGTTTTTTCTCAATCTTGGGTTGGATACATGAGAGATTATTGGGTAATAAAGGATTTGATCCTTTATTACCCATTGACAAAAATATCAGAAAATGTCTTACCTCGATCACAACTATGGGAGACCGCCGACGGCCTACAGCTTTTGTTCTCCACTCGATTCACCTCGTAGGAATTATCTTGATCTAACTTTCCAACTTTTTTATTCAGCTAATGTTTATCTCAAACCATATTCAAACAAACTGAAGCATTCATTGTAAAAACAATTTTTTGGTTCAATTAAAAAAAATAAAGGTCAATAATCTTTATATGACCAAGAAACAAAACATAACTAATACTAAATGGAGTAGGCAAATCAAAATGAGCATTAGATGAGGTAATTTTGTCTTGCACAAGAGCTAACCACACCGCTTATCCGCCATGCATAGCAGGGCGGACTTGGGAATTACTATTTTGCCCATGGGCCAGCCCGTTTGACACCGCTATTCTTATGGCACATACATTCTATTACTAACAAACACACTCTCACAAACTTGTTCAAGACCATAAATAAATGTCAGATGTGATTGGATGGTAGTATTGTCTCAGATGTGGTGGACAAGTTGTTACGCCCTGGGTATTGGTCGGGCTGCGTAAAGTCAGCTGGTTGGGTTTGGTTCACGCATGCAAATCTTCACATTTCACGATTTGATGCGTGTTTGGATCACTCGAGGTTATTAAAAGAAAAAGAAAATACATAAGAACCAACAGAGAGACACAAACAATGAAACAAATAATATAATGTATACTACTTGTATAGTTGTATATAAATAACGTTTTTGTGATTAAATGATGTTTTTCTACATACCGCAGGACACCGGATCCGATCCGTCTTCATTAGTATATGTTATGTTCATCGTACTATACCCACCAGGCCACCACGTAAGTTTTTCGTTTATTTATACACGTTAAAATTCACCACCAGGCGAAGTCCAAGGAAGGTACGACCAAAGCATATATCGATTAAATTCATGAATGGTTTATAATTAAGTTTTAGATTTCTTACATTGACTTTTTCTCCGAAAGACTAATCTTGGATGACGACGGTCGCGCTATGCACTTCACTAGTGGAACAACAAAGAATTCATTAACTAATCACTTGAAATTCATTGCGTGTCATCAATCAACACGTGTGTAAGGTTAGAGCAAACGCAGCTTATGCATGGATCTTGCAAGACTATGGTCAACACATCATCTGGAGAGATAACTGAAAATCATATATGAGAAAAACAGACAATATGTCTAGTCAGACGAAAATAAATAAACAAAAATTTCTCAAAAATGGTTTCTTAATGCTCTTTTTATTTGATCCTAAATCCTTGCTCATGTCATTAACTAAAATAAGAAGTATACAATTTTTAAATAGGATTATTGGTTTGAGATTTGAATAGAGTTTTAAAAATTTAAAATATTATGTAGAATTTGTTGTTATTAGATCAAGATTTTGTTAAACTTTGTTAAATTTTAGTGTTATTAGTTTGTGATTTGTAAAAAGTTATTTAAAATCTTAACAAATTTTGGTTATTGGATTAAGACTTTTATAAAGTCATTAAAAGTTTTATGTTATTTAATTAAAATAAAATAATCTATGATTATTAATGAATTCAATTGTTATGTTATTAGGTCATGATTTTAGAAACTTTATTTACAAAATAAAATCATGGAAAATATCACAAAAATACAAGAATTGTTTGGAGCACAATATTTTAGAAAACAAATCAACAAAACTTTCTAACAATATTTAACAATCTTTCACTTTTTATGATTTTGTTGAACTCTTAAATTTTTTTTTTAAATTAAGGGGTGTTATTAGATTCTAATTTATAATAATTGAATTCGTTAACAATCCTAGATTTTTTTGTTTTAATTGAATAACACAAAACTTTTAATGACTTTATAAAAGTTTGAATCCAATAACCCTAATTTGTTAAGATTTTTAATTATTTTTTTACAAATGACAAACTAATAACAATAAACTTTAACGGAGTTTAGCAAAATCTTAATCTAATAACAACAAATTCTAAATAACATTTAAATTATTTAAAACTCTATTCATAAAATAAAAGTTGGTGCCCTTTTGGTCATCGGTACGTGCATGTCTCATGATTACATGGTGTTGAACAGATCATATGTGTGTGTGTATATATATATAGAGAGAGATAGACGATACTCTTCAATCACTCAAAACAAGACATCACCAAACACACATCTCTTTTGCACTTTCACTATGAATACTTCTCTGTTTTCTTTATTTGTTCCCATCCTCCTTATCGTTTTCATTGCTCTTTTTAAGAAATCAAAGAAACGAAAACATGTAAAAGCTCCTAAACCGAGCGGTGCATGGCCCATCATCGGCCACCTTCACCTTCTCGGTGGCAAGGAACAGCTTCTCTACCGAACCTTAGGAAAAATGGCTGACCATTACGGTGCAGCCATGTCGCTACAACTCGGGAGCAGTGAAGCATTTGTTGATACGATGCGATATTGTCACATGCAGGTGTGAAAGATTTGTATTCCTTGTGGGTCAAGAACGGTGGTTCAGAACCAGTAATAGTTGATCTAAAGCGCTGGTCAGAGGACATGACACAGAACGTGATAGTCAGAATGGTGGCCGGAAAACGATACCTTGGAGGCGCCGTTTCAGAATCCTCGGAGGATGCCGCAGAGGCAAGGCAATGCAAAAGGGCAATCTCAAAGTTCTTTCACCTTATCGGTATATTCACTGTGTCCGATGCTTTTCCGAGACTAAGGTGGTTTGATTTCCAAGGACATGAAGCAAACAGGAAGCGAATTAGATGTGATCCTTGAAAGATGGACTGAAAACCATCGACAAGAAAGAAAAGTTTCAGGAACGAAAGAGAATGATTCAGACTTCATCGACGTTATGTTGTCACTTGAGGAACAAGGCAAACTCTCGCATCTTCATTATGATGCTAATACTAGCATCAAATCTACCTGCCTGGTAAACTCTCACATCTGGTAAAATTACTGTTTGAATATATATATTTATAAAGTTGGTGATATAAATAAATATGTTTGGAGGAATCAAGTATTTGTATCATATCTAATTTTCTTAAAATCATCTAATACGTTACGCGGCGAATCATGATTAGATGAGATTTTTTTTTTTTTAATGTATGTAATATAATGATAATAAATTGTATAATCAGTCACTGATTCTGGGAGGAAGTGACACTACATCATCAACCCTTACATGGGCCATTGCTCTTCTTCTTAACAACAAAGAAATGTTAAAGAAAGCACAAGATGAGATAGACCTCCACGTTGGCAGAGACAGAAACGTCGAGGATTCAGACATAAATAATCTGGTGTATCTTCAAGCAATTATCAAAGAAACGTTGAGATTGTATCCAGCTGGTCCACTCTTAGGCCCTCGAGAGGCGATGGAAGATTGCACAGTAGCCGGTTACAACGTTTCTTCCGGCACAAGGCTGATAGTGAATGTATGGAAAATCCAAAGAGATCCGAAAGTTTATGTGGAACCAAACGAGTTTAGACCAGAGAGGTTTATTACAGGAGAAGCAAAAGAGTTTGATGTAAGAGGACAAAACTTTGAGCTGATGCCATTTGGTTCGGGAAGAAGATCATGCCCAGGGTCTTCATTGGCCATGCAAGTGCTTCATCTAGGTCTTGCTCGTTTCCTTCATTCGTTTGAAGTGAAAACTGTTTTGGATATGCCTGTTGATATGAGTGAGAGCCCTGGCTTGACCATTCCTAAAGCCACGCCTCTTGAAGTACTGATCAGCCCACGTATTAACGAACAGCTTTTTGTGTGATATAGTACTGTGTCAGAAACATGATGACTTCAATATAGTTTATTGAAGGTTCTTTATTGATGTTTTTTTTTTCCCGTTTGAATAAAACTTATCTAGGTTTGTTGTTTCTCTTCAAAATATGTGTATGCAGTTTTTGAAAGAATCAAATTGTCCTTGTATAATATTGGTGAAATTAAGACTTTTTTATTGCCGAAAAATATAGTATTTATACAAGAATTTTTCTAAATAAACATATAAATATTTATAGTTCAAGATTTAATTACATTTTTTATGACTTATATGACCAAGAAATAATAAAAACCACATAGATAATCTAGATAGGTCACAAAATTCTATAATTTGATATAAAATCTAATAATTTAAAATATTTAATTATTATTGTAAACAGAGAAATCTAAAATTAACATAAACAAAAAAAAGGAAAAAAGCGTTTTTTGGCGTATTCACTTTCCCAGAAAAGAGGAAACCCCTAACAGAGGGGGACGAACGAACGAAGCGTTGAACATCCCTGCGATCGGGAGGTTTTCTTCATAATTTCGCAATTAGATGCATTGAGCCGTAAAGAGAGATGATGTTTTGAAGAAACGTCTCGGTGAGGCGTAAGAAGAAATCTGGTGGTTTCTTCCCTGCTTATCTCGATGTCTACGATTTTACACCAATGAACGTTTACGGTTACTGCGGTACTGCCTTACTGGCTTTGGAATCGGGATCTATCACTCTGGTCTTGAAAGTATTTATTGCTTTTTCTCAATCCTCAAACCCATGAGAGATTATTGGGTAATATAGGTCAAGAATAGCAGAATATCAGAATATCAAAAACCGTCTTAGCTCGATCACAACTATGGGAGACCAATGTTACGCCGACGGCCTACAACTTTTGTTCTCCACTCGACTCACCTCGTAGGAAGTATCTTGATCTATCTTTCCAACTTTTTCTTCAGCTCTTAATGTTTATCTCAAACCATTTTCAAACAAACTGAAACATTCAACAAAAGATTTTTTGGTTGAATACAATTTTACATTCAATTAAAAACAATGAAAGTCAATCATCCTTATACGTCCAAGAAACAAAAAATAACTAATACTAAATGGAGTAGGAAAATCAAAATGAGCATTAGTTGAGGTAATCTTGTCGCTCACAAGGGCTAACCACACCGCTAATCCGCCGGGCATAGCAGATGGACTTGGGGATAACTATCATGCCCGCAGGCCAGCTCGTTTGACATCTTTACTCTTATCGCACATACATTCTATTACAAACAAGCATATTCTCAAATTCTTTTCCAATTATAAATAGTGTTTCCAAAACTTATTATTTCTTAAAGTTAGGGGCTATTATTGGATAAATGATTTGTAAATCTATATAGAATTGTAAAACTATAAAAATCAAAACACATAGATTTTGAAATAATATATTTTATTCTTTGATTTGAATCCTTCTATTTTTATTGTCAAATCTATTCAAAACATAAATTGACTTTTGAAATCCAAAAACAAATCATTAAATGAATAACATAGATTTTAACAAGTACTATGATTGACCACGTAGTACATCACAAGATAATATTATATATATATATATATATATATATATATATATATATTTTGATATAATTGTAAAATAATTGATATTCGTTGTTTTTCAAAAAGAATATTAGAGTTTTTATAGATATTTTATTGTATTTGCTAACATTTATAGTACCGGGTATTAAATTTGAAAGCACTAAAGTATGTATATTTTATTAAGAATAACTGAATAATAATTTTATAAAAAAATTAAATATATTATTAAATTTTGCAATAATTTTGGTTTTAACTTATATTTTCGTATTAAACGATTAGAATCTCGATGATAGAAATTATCATATTTTTGTTAATGATAGAAATTGGAAATATTAGGATATCATAGAAAAACTATTATAATTCGAATTATTGAATCATGTTATATGTTTCAATTTTGACTCAAAAATGTATTTAAAAAATATTAAGATAGATTTACCACGTCAACCAATAACTCTTTCTTAGCTTTTTTTTATTTATATACACGTCAAAATTTACCACGAGGCCAAATCCAAGGTAGGTACGACCAATGCATATATCGATTGAATTCATGAATGATTTATAATTGAGTTTTAGATTTCTTACATTGACTTGACATTTTCTCCGAAAGACTAATCTTGGATGACGATGGTCGTAACGTAACGATATGCACTTAACTAGTGGAACAACAAAGAATCCATTAACTTAATCACTCGAAATTCATTGCGGGTCAATCAATAGATGTGAAATGATAGAGCGAAAACAGCTTATGTATGCGTGGATCTTGCAAGACAATGATCAACACGTCATCAAGAGATAATTGAAAAATAACCACACGGTAAATTAAAATCATACGAGAAAAGACTATCACTAACTTATAATGAGAGAATAGAACAAGGTTTTGTTAAATTTTGTTTCTTAATGCTCTTTTTATTCAATCCTAAAATCCTTGCTCATGTCGTTTATAACTAACATAAAATTTGCTTGCAGCCTTTTCTATTCAACGCATTAATTAATTAATTAAAATACAAGTTGGCCCTATAGTTTTGAACTTTTGATCATTGGTAGGTGTATCTCATGCATGCTTACACGTGGTGTTGAACCGCGATCGTCTATATATAGAGAAAGGCATACGATACTCTTCAATCACTCAAAACAAGAAATCAAGTAATCACCAAAACACACATATTTCTTTTTCAGTTTCAAAAACATTATGGATACTTCCCTCTTTTCTCTATTTGTTCCCATCATCGTTTTCGTTTTTATCAATCTATTTAAGAAATCAAAGAAACCAAAACATGTAAAATCTCCTAAACTGAGCGGTGCATGGCCCATCATCGGCCATCTTCATCTTCTCGTTGGCAAGGAACAGCTTCTATACCGAACCTTAGGAAGAATGGCTGACCGTTACGGTCCAGTCATGTCGCTACGACTTGGGAGCAGTGAAGCATTTGTTGTGAGCAGCTTTGAGGTGGCTAAAGATTGTTTCACTGTCAACGACAAAGCCTTGGCTTCGCGTCCTATGACTGCAGCTGCAAAGCACATGGGTTACAATTATGCTGTTTTCGGGTTTGCCCCTTATAACGCATTCTGGCGCGAGATGCGTAAAATCGCAACCATCGAGCTACTTTCTAACCGGCGGCTTCAGATGCTAAAGCACGTTTCTGTTTCTGAGATCTCAATGGGTAATTAATAACTAAAAAAAAAAATCCATGTCTATCGTACCATTCGTATATATAAATGTCCATATTGTTAAATGTGATACGATGCGATATTGTTACATGCAGGTGTGAAAGATTTGTATTCCTTGTGGGTCAAGAACGGTGGTTCAGAACCAGTAATGGTTGATCTAAAGCGCTGGTTGGATAACATGACACTGAACATGATAGTGAGAATGGTGGCCGGAAAACGATACTTTGGAGGCGTCGTCGGCTCAGAATCTTCGGAGGATACCGAAGAGGCAAGGCAATGCAAAATGGCCATCTCAAAGTTCTTTCACCTCATCGGTATATTCACTGTGTCCGATGCTTTCCCGAGACTAAGGTGGTTTGATTTTCAAGGACATGAGAAGGAGATGAAGCAAACAGGAAGCGAATTAGATGTGATCCTTGAAAGATGGATTGATAACCATCGACAAGAAAGAAAAGTTTCAGGAACGAAAGAGAATGATTCAGACTTCATCGACGTTATGTTGTCACTTGCGGAACAAGGCAAACTCTCGCATCTTCAATACGATGCTAATATTAGCATCAAATCTACCTGCCTGGTAACCTAGCTTTAAATACCCAAATCTTTATTTGTTTTTGTGTTTGGATCTTGAACTATATATATACACAAAATTAAATTAGAATTTTAACCCCAAATTACTGTTGAATATATATAACTTGGTTATATAAATAAATATGTTAGGAGAAAAGAAGTAATCGTAGCATATTTAGTTTTCTTTAAATCATCTAATACGCGACGTGGACCACGGGGTGAATCATGATTAGATGATATTTGCATATTTTGTTTATGTATGTAATATAATGTTAATAAATTGTGTAATCAGGCACTGATTCTAGGAGGAAGTGAGACTACATCATCAACCCTTACATGGGCCATTGCTCTTCTTCTTAACAACAAAGAAATGTTAAAGAAAGCACAAGATGAGATAGACCTCCACGTTGGCAGAGACAGAAACGTCGAGGATTCAGACATAAATAATCTGGTGTATCTTCAAGCAATTATCAAAGAGACATTGAGATTGTATCCAGCTGGTCCACTCTTAGGCCCTCGAGAGGCGATGGAAGATTGCACGGTCGCCGGTTACAACGTTTCTTCCGGCACAAGGCTGATAGTGAATGTATGGAAAATACAAAGAGATCCGAAAGTTTATAAGGAACCAAATGAGTTTAGACCAGAGAGGTTTATTACAGGAGAAGCAAAAGAGTTTGATGTAAGAGGACAAAACTTTGAGCTGATGCCATTTGGTTCGGGAAGAAGATCATGCCCAGGGTCTTCATTGGCCATGCAAGTGCTTCATCTAGGTCTTGCTCGTTTCCTTCATTCGTTTGAAGTGAAAACTGTGTTGGATATGCCTGTTGATATGACTGAGAGCCCTGGCTTGACCATTCCTAAAGCCACGCCTCTTGAAGTTCTGATCAGCCCACGTCTCAATGAACATTTCTTTGTCTGATATATATATATATATATACATATATATATGTATATTCAGAAACATGATGAATTCAATACAGCTTATTGAAGGTCCTTTTTCGATGTTTTAGATTTTTTTCCGTTTGAATAAAACTTATCTACGTTTGTTGTTTCATCATAATATATGTATTAGGTACTAACCCGCGGAAAACGACACGCACGAACATTTTTTTTATGAAAAATTTAAATAAATTATTTTGTTATTATATTATTTATAAATGTTTATGATTAAAAATTTAGTTTGTTTATATTAAAAATTTTGTATTTTAAATTTTTTTTTATTGAAAACCTGTGAATAAACATTTGCATCTAATGAATAAAAATTTTGATTCGTGCTGAAAAAGTTTCTTGATAAAATTTGTAGTTATATAAATCTTATTCGATTAGATTTTTAAAATCTTAGCTGTTAATTTTTTTTTAAGTACAAATTAGTTTTGATTTTAGAAGATTTTTTTTTTTACTTTTCTACAATTTATTTTATTTTATCTTAATTAAGTTTTTCTAATAGCAATTGAATGTAATTTTTTACACATTTTAAGGTTATTTTTATATTTGTACTTCCCAATTAATATAGTAGGATGCATGCATTTTTTTAAAGAATAAAATTGTCCTTGTGTTGATATATTATTGGTGAAACTAAGATTTTTTTTTTCTGGCCGAAAAATATAGCATTTATATAAGACTTTTAATAAACAGAATATTTAGACTTTTTGTTTTTAATAAACATAATACAGTAGTATTTAGAGTTCAAGACTTTTTGTTTTTAATAATGATAATATTTAGACTTTTTGTTTTTAATAAAGATAATATTTAGAGTTCAAGACTATTTGGTTTTAATTAATAAAGATAATATTTAGACTTTTTGTTTTTAATAAAGATAATATTTAGGGTTCAAGACTTTTGTTTTTAATAAAGATAATATTTAGACTTTTTTTGTTTTTAATAAACATAATATTTAGAGTTCAAGACTTTTTGGTTTTAATAAAGATAATATTTAGACTTTTTGTTTTTAATAAACATAATATTTAGACTTTTTGTTTTTAATAAACATAATATTTAGAGTTGAAGACTTTTTGTTTTTAATAGAGATAATATTTAGACTTTTTTGTGTTTAATAAACAGAATATCTAGACTTTTTGTTTTTAATAAACATAATATTTAGAGTTCAAGACTTATTGTTTTTGATAAAGATAATATTTAGACTTTTTGTTTTTAATAAACATAATATTTAGATTATATGACCAAGGGAAAAAAAACAACATAATTTGGTAGAGAATCTCATAACTTACAATATTTAATTAATATTGTAAACAGAGAAATATAAAATAAACAGAAACGAAAAGAAAAAAAAAAACGCTTGTTTGGCGCAATCACTTTCCCAGGAAAGAGGAAACCCCTAAACAACAGAGGGGGAAGAAGGAAGGAACGAACGAACGAACGAAGCGTTGAACATCCCCGGGACCGGGAGGTTTTCTTCACAATTATCGCAATCAGAGATGCATTGAGGTCGTAAAGAGAGATGATGTTTTGCAGAAACGTCTCGGTGAGGCGTAAGAAGAAATCTGGCGGTTCCGTCCCTGTTTATCTCAATGTCTACGATCTTACCCCTATGAACGTTTACGGTTACTGGCTCGGAATCGGAATCTATCACTCTGGTCTTGAAGGTATCTATAGTTTTTTTTCTCAATCCTGGGTTTGATACATGAGAGATAGAGAGATTATTTGGTAATAAAGGTCAAACCTTTTTGGTCAATTTCGTTGAATAATTGGTTTTTTTTTTTTTTTGGGGAATATATCCTTTTCTGGTTTGATTGGTTTATAAGAAGGTGATTAAGGATTGGATAATTTTTGGATTTTGTTTAGAGATGCAATTCGTATGAATTGTGGTTTATGAGAGAGTAAAAGCTTAGAAAGATGAGACAGAATTGACCTTTGGTCCTCCTGGAATTGACTTGAAAAGTGTGAAGAAAGACTAATTGTGATTTATCTCAATATGATACGATTGATGACAACTTTAGTGTAGAGTTTGCTTGAATGTTCCAATGATTAACAATAACAACAACTCATTGTTCTTTCTTGGTTTTTGGTGAATCCATTGTTTGTATAGTTCATGGGGTTGAGTATGGATACGGGGCACACGAGAAATCGAGCTCGGGGATTTTTGAAGTGGAGCCAAAGAAGTGTCCTGGTTTCATATTCAGGAAATCGATACTTGTGGGTGAAACAGAGATGAGGGCCAAAGAAGTTAGAACCTTTATGGAGAAATTAGCTGAAGAGTATCAGGGAAACAAATACCATCTCATCACTAGGAACTGCAACCATTTCTGCAACCATGTTTGTTTAAAACTCACTCAGAAATCAATCCCTAGTTGGGTCAACCGTCTTGCTCGATTAGGTATCCCAAACTTCCTCATCACTTTTAATGAAATCAGAAACGTTTTCAGGGGATCAAATTAAGTAAATATGTACATTGTATGAACCTTAAAAGGTTTCCTATGCAACTGTGTGTTGCCGGCTTGCTTGAACGAGACTAAAGTGAAGCGGGTGGGAAGAGACGGGAAGCTCGTGGAAGGAGAAAATACAAGGAAGAAAAAGAAGAAGGCGAGAAGCCGATCAGGTCCTTTATCCTCGTCTTGTTCTATATCAACATCAGATAATTATAAACCTTCACATAACAGATCGATATCAACGGGTAATCCTCCTCAACGAGTTCCTTCTGCTCCGTCTGGAGCTCAAGATCAGAAGCATCCAAGCGTAAGCGTCAAGACATGATTATATTTTTTGAACAGCTAATTATACTTGTTTACGAATGCAAGGGAGGGTGCTTGTGCTTTGTTCTCAAGTTTTACATCCTCCATTTCGAATCCGTTTGGTTTTACTTGGTATATAGGAGAATCATGAAATATCTGTAAATAGCTAAAACAGAGTGAATTCAACATTTGTTTGTTTTTTTTTTTGATGTATTTCTTTTGAAAATTGTACAAATTACTTGTTTGAATATCAACAAATCGAAGTACATACTTTTCCTCTTAGAATTTGCTTTAGTCAAAAGGGAAAAAGTATGAACAAAATAAAATAAAAATAAATAATTTTATTACAGAACCTGGAACTCTGGAAGTGGCATTAACCCTAGTTTGACCTTTTTCAAAAATCACTCACTATAAATACCTATCAAACTATACTCTTCCGCAGCCACAACTAAACTCCTCTAGAACCCTAATTCACCGTTTCTGAGTCATCGCTTCTTTTTTTGTTTGTAGATTTCAATATCTATTGCCTTCAAAACCCCGAAAGTGTTGATTTTTATTGTCCTTATCATTCTGGTCTTTTGTTTTCTATTTGGTAATCGAAACTATTGTCTCTGCTCTTTTGATTCAATACGATTTATAAGTGGATGCTTGTTAGTATTTAGGCGGGATCTGGTTTTGTTTATTTCTCTGAATTAAAGTTTTAAAGGTTCTTGTTTTCGATCTGGAAGCGTTATGAAACAAAATCCCAATGATGACTTTTTATGATAAAAAAATGTTAAAAGTAGTGACTGATATCTTGATTAAATTTCAGATTCTGAGGGATTTTTAAGTTGTTTTTATTTTCGTTTTCTTCTTACAATCCATTGTTTGACATCATTGGTTGGTTAATCTTGTGAGTTTTTTTTTGTTTGTTGCTTGATTGAAGCATATTGTACTCTGCCTTGGCTGAATCCCAATGATGAATTATATGAAGAAAAAATGTTAAAAGTAGTGACTGATTATACCTTGATTACTAATCAATTCTGAGGGATTCTGGATTCATTCAGCTAAGGGTTTTTATAAATTCAATCTTTTTATGATATCTTTGTTTCATTCTTAGGATATCTTCTGCAGAATCTTGTTTCATTCTTAGGGTCATTATGTAAATAATCTACGAGATACTAAACGCAACCTTCTGAAGTGAAGTGCAGTGTACAGAGGTCTCTTCTGTGAAGGAAGTACAATTCCACTGGCGGAAGAGGAGACCTCTATGCACTGCATCTCATCTACAAAAGTTAGCGATTTAGGCAATGTGAGTGCTTTATTTGGCTTCTGTCTTCAGGTTTCAGCACAATACCTCTCTTCTAAACTTACTAGGTTTCTAATTTATTATGCTCAGTCTCTGGTGTGCTTGAATAAGTTTATAAGATGTGATCAGACTCTACTGGTTCCCAATTTCATAGAAGTTTTAGATTAAATGTAAAACACACAGCGACATGAGCTCATTAAACGTCAAACCAACAAAAAAATGCTGGTTCATCAGATAATTTTCTTGATTTTACTACTGTTGTCATGTAAATGTACCAATACAACTATTGAAAGCAACACATAATTCCCAATCTGGCTTATTGATCCCATAAAGTGTTTCTTGAACCCGTGCTACTCACGTTAAGATTTTTGGTGTTGACTTCTGAAAGGTCTACCACGGTAAGTATGTTTAAGTTAAAGGTTTCACGGTAAGTATGTTTACGTTAAAGGTTTACTACGATCAACTTTTTTCTTCTCTTTCTCTCTAGTCTGCTCTGCGTAAGAGAGGATGGATCAGAATGATGGTGATGATCTTCTAGCTTCCATCAAAGCAAAGTTAGACTCTTTGTCTTCTCTTTCAACACAGTGTTCAATCTACAGGGTGCCCAATAAGCTCTACAGACTCAACCATGATGCATATACGCCTCGGCTTGTGTCTTTTGGCCCTTTCCATCGCGGTAAAGAAGAGCTTCAAGCCATGGAAGAGCATAAATACAGGTACTTGCAGAGTTTTATCCCTAGAACAAACTCTAGTCTAGATGACCTTATTAGAGTTGCTAGGACTTGGGAACAAAAAGCTCGCAGCTGTTACGCAGAAAATGTCAAACTTAGCGGCGATGAGTTTGTTGAGATGTTAGTTTTAGATGGTTGCTTCCTGGTTGAGCTTCTTTTGAGGTCTCATTATCCTTCACTTAGAGGTGAGAAAGACCGCATATTTGGGAAGTCTATGATGATCACCGACGTGTGTCGTGACATGGTTTTGATAGAAAACCAATTACCCTTTTTCGTCATAAAGGGTTTCTTCCTTCTCTTGTTTATCTATGACCAGAAAAGAACACCATCAATCCTAAGGCTAGCTCAACACCACTTCAGTTGTTGTTTGAGCCACGTTGATGACAAGAAGTTTATTTCAGAGCCAGAGCATTTTGTTGATCTTCTGAGGTCTTGTTTTCTGCCACTGGTTCCATCAAGATTGGAAGAAACCGCACTGATGTACAATGTACCTGAAGCAACAGAGCTTCACACGGCTGGTGTTAGCTTCAAGCCAGCAGAGACCAGCAGTTGTTTACTTGACATTAGCTTTGCTGATGGAATACTCAAGGTTCCTGCCATTTTCATCGATGATATGTCGGAATCCCTCTGCAGAAACATCATCGTGTTTGAACAATGTCACTGTTCAGATAAGAGCTTCCTCCACTACACCAGGTTGCTTGGTTACTTCATTAAATTCCCTACTGATGCTGCCTTACTCATCCGCAGTGGTATCCTCATGAATAATCTCGGGAATGCAGAAGATGTTTCAAAGTTTTTCAATAGCATATGCAAAGAGGTTATCTATGGTAGAGGATTCTACTTTTCGACTCTCTCGGAGAATCTTCAAGCTTACTGCAATGCACCATGGAACAGGTGAAAGGCTATTCTGAGACGTGACTACTTCCACAATCCTTGGGCAGTTGCTTCTGTTTTTGCTGCTGTACTTCTTCTCCTTCTCGCTTTCATACAGTCTGTATGCTCTATCTTAGCTCTGTAAGTCTTTTGGACATCATTTGGACATAAAGCTAAACATTTATCTTATAATTTTAGTCTTAGTGTGTCAAAAGTCAAAACTATAATGATGACTGATTATGATACAAAAATATGTTAGAAGTAGTGACTGGCTGAAATCTTGATTAAATTTCAGCTCTGAGGGATTTAGCTTGTTTTTCATTTTCTTCTTACAAGTTACAATACGTTGTTTGACATCATTGTTAGACGATTTGGTGGGGGTTTTTATTTTTGCTTGATTGAAGCATATTGCACACGGCCTTGGCTACATCCCAAA
This sequence comes from Camelina sativa, assembly GCF_000633955.1. Classification (NCBI taxonomy): domain Eukaryota; kingdom Viridiplantae; phylum Streptophyta; class Magnoliopsida; order Brassicales; family Brassicaceae; genus Camelina; species Camelina sativa. The sequence continues at coordinate 4,647,760 of NC_025695.1, read as the reverse complement.
TGATGAATGATAGTATGAAGAAAAAAAATGTTAGAAGTAGTAACTGATATACCTTGGTTCCTCATCAATTCTAAGGAATTCATTCAGCTAATTTTTTTGATATTATAAATTCAATCTTTTTATGATATCTTTGATGACTGATATCTTATTGATGTATATTTGAGCTCTGAGGGATTATTTTCTTTATAAGGACTGATAGCTTCTGCAGAATCTTGTTTTCTTTCTTTGGAGTGATTTGGCCTGTCTTCAGGGATGCAATACCTATCTTGTTAGCTTACTTTGATTTCTAATTTATCATCTTTTTTTCTCTAAGGTGTGGTTAAATAAGATGAAATCTTTGACTTGGTCGCACCCTTTTTTTTTTTTCTGGGCAAAAGGCCAAATGTCAAATTAATGAAACAACAACCAATCAAAATGCTAATATATATATATATATATAAACATCTTTATTAAATGCCAACTAAGAATAAAGTATACAAAACAGTATTTCTTTGGACCTGTGTGCTTGAGCGTTGAAATCTCTTCAAGCGTCTTTCTCCGTTTCTTCCTTCCAGAGTCCAAAAGAATACGTGTGAAATGTTGACTCTTGATTCTTGAAAGGTGTAACTGTGTAAGTGGTGTGTGTTTACTTAGAGCTTTCCTCCTGAGAATCTTATCTTTACTCTTTACTCTTTAGACGTGCTCTGTTTAGAATAGGAAAGGATGGATAAGAATGAAGGTGATGATGCTCTTGTAGATTCCATCAAAGCTAAGTTAGACTCTTTGTCTTCTCTTACAACCCATTGTTGTATCTACAAGGTACCTAATAAGCTTCGCATACTCAATCCTGATGCATATACGCCTCGGCTTGTGTCATTTGGCCCTTTGCATCACGGTAAAGAAGAGCTTCAAGCCATGGAAGAGCATAAATACAGGTACTTTCAGAGTTTTATTCTTAGAACAGACTCTACTCTAGAAGAGCTAGTTAGAGTTGCTAGGACTTGGGAACAAAAAGCTCGCAGCTGTTATGCAGAAGATGTGAAACTTAATAGCGATGAGTTTGTTGAGATATTAGTTGTAGATGGTAGCTTCCTAGTTGAACTTCTTTTCAGGTCTCATTATCCTGGACTTGGAGGCGAGAAAGTTGTTGATTTAGAACGAAAGTATGAAAGCTTGGAAGAATTAATAAAGTAGCACTCTCTTTATTAAAGCCTTAGAAAATCTCTCAAAACTAAAGTTACAAATCTCCAATCTCTCAAGCTCTCAAATCACACCAAAAACTCATAGGTAATGTAACACTTTATGTATTCCTAATTATAACACCAAAACTTTATTAGTCCTAATCCTATTTGGAAATATATGTTTAGATAATTCCTAAACAATATCAAGTCCTTATCTCTCAAGAAACTTTATTTCTAATAGGTTTAGGATAATCTCAAGCTCACTTCAAGCTTAGCTCAACATTCTCCCTCTTAAGCTTGAAGTTAATTTTCTCCACATCTTGAACACCAATGAGATCTCTCATCTCCTTGTACTTGATCCTTCCTAGTGCCTTAGTTAAAATGTCAGCCTTCTCTTCTTCACTTGGAATGTGCTTCACTGTTATGAACTCCTTTTCAACACACTCTCTAATGAAATGGTATCGAGTATGTATGTGCTTGCTACGACTGTGAAAAACTGGATTCTTTGTGAGAGCAATTGCGGACTGATTGTCAATGCATATGACCACTTTCTCACACAGATGACCAGTGACTTCTCCGAGCAAATCTCTGAGCCACAACGCCTGTCTTGCAGCTTCTGCACCCGCCATAAATTCTGCTTCACACGAGGACATGGCGACTATGTCCTGTTTTTGAGAACACCAAGTTATCGGACTCCCATTCAAATAAAACACATGTCCTGCCGTACATCTTCCATCGTCTAAATCAGCATTGTAGTTGTTGTCACTATACCCAATGAGCCGTGGTACCCTTGTCGTAGAACGACTGAATACTAAGCCGAGACCAACCATACCTTGTAGATATCGCAGACACTGTTTCATAGCAACACCATGAGAGTGTCTAGGACTCTGCATATAACGACTAAGGACGCCAACAACATATGACAAGTCCGGTCTTGTATGTAGTAAATACCGAAAGCATCCAACATTTTTCTAAATCTTGTCGCATCTATCTCAACTTCTTTCTCAGATTTAGACAATTGTAACCCAGTCTCCATTGGCGTAAGAGCATGATTGCAGTTCTTCATCCCAGCATCTTCAAGAATCTTTAATGCATAACGTTTTTGACTCAACATAATGCCACCGTCATACTGCAACACTTCGATTCCTAAGTAGTATGTTAGCTTCCCGAGATCACTCATATCAAACTTTGTAGACATCTCCCTTTTAAACTCATCAATGATACGCAAGCTCGTCCTTGTTACGAACAAGTCATCAACATAAACAGCTATTACCAAAAGCTGTTCTCTCTCTTCTCTTCTATAGACTGATGGTTCCTTTGAACACTTCTTGAAATGTAAACCCATCAAAATTTCATTCAACTTGTTATTCCATACTCTTGGTGCTTGCCTTAAACCATACAAGGCTTTGTTAAGCTTATATACCTTTCCTTCTTGTCCTTTTTCTTCAAACCCCTCTGGCTGTGAGACAAACACAGTTTCTTTCAACTCTCCATGTAGAAACGTTGTCTTCACATCGAGATGGTGAATCTCCCATCCATTTGAGGCTGCAAGGTTGATAAGCATTTGTATTGTTTCTAATCTGGCCACTGGTGCAAAAACTTCCTCAAAATCCACACCATAACGTTGCACATATCCTTTGGCAACCAATCAAGCCTTGTGCTTGTTGATACTACCATCGGAGTTGCGTTTGAGCTTGAAGACCCACTTCAAGCCAATTGGTTTAGCTCCTATTGGTAAATCAACAAGGTTCCAAGTGTGATTTTTCTTGATAGAAGTAATCTCATCCTCACATGCAAGTCTCCACTCCTTAGATCCTTTGGCTTCATCAAAATTTAATGGTTCATTGTTTAAACAAAACAGTAATGCTTCTCCTTCTTCTTCAGGTAATAAGATGTAATCCTCTAAATACTTAGGCTTGACAGACTCTCTTTTTGACCTTCTTAAATTAATGATTGTTTGATCACCTGAACCATCATCCTCTGTTTCTTGCTATGCTGCGGTTATGGTCACACCTTCCTTTTCTGCAGTTTCGTTGTTAGACTCCTCTGTTTTGGTTTCTATAGCCATATTTTCTCCTTCTTGTATTCCCCGATTCCCAGATGTATGAAAGCTTATGCTAAAACTTCCACCACTTTCACGATCCGAATCATTGTACCTCCAGTTCCATCCTTTAGACTCATCGAACACCACATCACGACTTACCACTATTTTCTTCGACTGTGGCTCAAGAAGTCGATATGCCTTAGACCCTGGTTCAGTTCCAAGATGAACTAGCATTCGAGACCTGTCCTCTAGCTTCTTTAGATAAGGTTTGTCTACCTTTGCATAGCAGATGCAACCAAATACTCGAAGGTGATCGATCCTAGGTGTTTTATTCCTCAATAACTCGTATGGAGTTTTATCCTTTAAAGCTCTAGTAGCTACTCTGTTTAGCACATACGTAGAGTGTCGTACTGCCTCTCCCCACAGATAATTTGGTAAAGACATGTGTTTCATTATACTCCTTGTCATCTCTAGAAGCGTTCTGTTACGTCTTTCAACTACTCCATTCTGCTGCGGAGTGTATAGGGCAGTAAGATGTCGTTGAATACCAGACTCATCACATAATGAGTTAAATTCATGTGACACAAACTCACCTCCTCTGTCCGTTCTGAAAGTTTTAATAACAGAACCATATTCTTGTTCAATTACCTTTTTGAACTTCTTAAACTTCTCAATCGCATTACTCTTCTCTTTTAGTAGAATGGTCCACATATATCTAGAGAAATCATCAATAAGAACAAAGATGTACAGGTTTCCAGTCGATGTACTCGGTGTTATTGGACCGCAAAGATCTCCGTGTATCAATTCAAGTGCCTTTGTTGCTCGATATGTAGTAGCTTGAGGAAAAACTTGTCTTGTTTGCTTCCCTAACAGACAAGAGCTGCATATTTCTTTAGTAAAGACAACCTGAGGTACTCCTTGAACCAGTTCTTTTTCGAACATAGACTTGATGGTGTCGGTATTGATGTGTCCCAACCTAGCGTGCCATCTGCTCGACTCGCTAATAGACGTCAAGTGTAAAGTCGCAGTCTCTCTTATTCCCATATGAACTTTGTATAAACGATTTCTTGATCTTACTGCTTTAGCAAGCAGTTTCCCTTTGTAATCACGCATTGTCAGATGATCTCCTCTCATTCGAATATCACATCCTGACTCTATAGTCTGTCCTAGGCTAATAATATTACTCTTAAGATCTGGAATAAAATAGACATCCTTCATCACTCTAGCTTCACCATTCATGTCAGTAAAAGTAATTGAGCCTTTACTTTTAATATCAACACGAGAGTCATCACCGAACCTTACTTTGCCTGTTATAGAGTTGTCAATCTTGCTAAAGTACCTCCGATCACCTGTCATATGATTACTTGCCCCGTTATCAAGATACCAGACATTCTCCTCATTAGTGTTAGGACCATACTTGCTTGGTATGACATTTTTCTCATTCAAATATACTACCTCATGCATCATGAGTTCATCCGCTTCCACAGTCTCATCAGTGTTATTTTCTTGAACCTCCTGCAGCTTTAGAAGTCGATCAGGGCAACTAGACGCAAAGTGACCCATCTTGTCATAACGAAAGCATGTAATTTTGGTCAAATCGAAAACTCTTGATTGGTCTCTTCCATTGTTAAAATGTCCACGACCTCTTCCTCTTGAGAAGAAGCGGTTTCCTCGTCCTTTTCCTCTGTATTCACCACCACTGTAATCTCGATTTTGATTGTATTCTCTGTTTTGATTCTCCATGTTTGAATACATTAACTTATTCTGACTTTCATGTGCTTCTTCTTCTGTTTCTTCATGAATACGCTCTTCATAGGTTTTCAGCCGACCTATGATATCTTCAAACATGGTAGTGCTGAGGCCTAATACCTGCTCAAGGGATGCCACTATGTGTATAAACTTCGTCCGAGGAAGACTTTTTAAGAACTTTTTAACCAGTCTTGATTCTTCAATACTTGCTCCCAACGCAGCTGATTTTGATGAAATCTCAGAAAATTTTCCTGCAAAAGTGTCGATAGTTTCAGATTCTTTCATCTTGAGCCAATCAAACTTAGCCATAAGAGTTTGTAATCTTGCTTCTTTGACTCTCTCGGCTCCCATATGCCTGGATTTGATAGCATCCCACACCTTCTTTGCAGTATCTAACTCTCCTACCTGCAGAATTAAAGCTTCCGGTATAGATTGAAATAACAAAGTTGTTGCCATGTCATTCTTCTCAGCGTCTGTTGTTCCTTCTTCGATAATGTCCCAAACTTTATGGACTCTAAGACAGATTCTCATCCGCATAGACCATACAATATAATTTGTTGAATTCAGCATGGGACATTGAATTGAAGAAGGTCCTCCTCCTTGCGGTTTTTCTGGAACCACAGTAATCTCACTCATGACTTCTTTTCTTTAGGATCTTTGTCTCGCTCTGATACCAAGTGTTGATTTAGAACGGAAGTATGAAAGCTTGGAAGAATTAATAAAGTATCACTCTCTTTATTAAAGCCTTAGAAAATCTCTCAAAACTAAGGTTACAAATCTCCAATCTCTCAAGCTCTCAAATCACACCAAAAACTCATAGGTAATGTAACACTTTATGCATTCCTATTTATAACACCAAAACCTTATTAGTCCTAATCCTATTTGGAAATATATGTTTAGATAATTCCTAAACAATATCAAGTCCTTATCTCTCAAGAAACTTTATTCCTAATAGGTTTAGGATAACCTCAAGCTCACTTCAAGCTTATCTCAACAAAGATCGCATATTTGGTAATTCAGTGATGATCACCGACGTGTGTCGTGACATGATGTTGATCGAGAATCAGTTTCCCTTTTTTGTCGTAAAGGAGATTTTTCTTCTTTTGTTTGTTTACTACCAACAAGGAACGCCTTCAATCCTAAAGCTTGCTCAACGCCATTTCAGCTGTTTCTTAAGTAACATTGATGATGAGATGCTTACTTCAGAACCAAAGCATTTTGTTGATCTTCTGAGGTCTTGTTATTTGCCACTGGTCCCAGCCAGATTGAAAGAAACCACATTGAAGGTTGAAAATGCACCTGAGGCAACAGAGCTACACACTGTTGGTGTTAACTTCAAGCCAGCAGAGGCCAGTTGTTTACTTGACATTAGCTTTTCTGATGGAGTACTCAAGATTCCTACCATCTTCATCGATGATCTCACAGAGTCCCTCTACAGAAACATCATTGCGTTTGAACAATGTCATTGCTCAGATAAGAACTTCCTCCACTACATCAGGTTGCTCGGTTGCCTCATTAAATCCCCTACTGATGCTAACTTACTCATCCGCAGTGGGATCATCATGAACAATCTTGGAAACGCAGAAGATGTTTCAAAGTTGTTCCATAGCATCTACAAAGAGGTTATATTTGGTAGAAGATTCTACTTTCAGACAATTTCAGAGAATCTTCAAGCTTACTGCAACACACCATGGAACAGGTGGAAGGCGATTCTGAGACATGACTTCTTCTACTTCCACAGTCCTTGGTCAGTTGTTTCTGTTTTTGCTGTTATACTTCTTATCATTCTCACTTTCATACAGGTTGTATGCTCTATCTTGGCTCTGTAAAAGTCTTTTGGAACATCACTTGGATCATGGAAACAACATTTTGTCATATGAATGAATATTATCGTTACTGGTTTACAATTTTGTTTGGTTCTTCAAATTTTCCATGAGATGGCACACTCCCTAGAGAAGCATAAGGCGGTGGATAACGTAACACAAAACAACTGTTATAGCTAGGCAAATAAAAAGGACAAATTACATATAAAGTATTCAATAACTGTAGAGACCAAAAATAATGTCTGAAACTGGGATTAGTCACCTGATGCAAGTGCTTGAGCGATGTGCTGACTTGGCCACCACTTGGGTTGTATGGTTTGATTTCATCTCGTAAACTGTCAAATTCAGTTAGAAAGCCACTAATCTAATGTCCGCTTCGCCATCCTATAAGTGTTTTGACTCCGGAGTCTATATAATGGGCCTTGGGCCGAAACATGAAGCCTTAAAAATATTTTATATTGTCGTATAAAAAACCCAGTCAGACCATGATTAGGGTTTCCTCTTCATAAGTTAAAAGCGTTGGTCGCCTCTTCTTCATAGTTTTGCCTCGCTGAGCAGCTGCAAGAAAGATCTTCACGACTTCAAGATGGTAAGCTTCACTCTCTCTCTCTATTGAAAAATTCAATCTTTTGTTTCAAATGGTCGCTTGTTTGATCTGTTTGAATTGAATCTAGGGTTTTAATGTTAGTTAGAAAATGAATGAGATTACTGATTTTTGAATTTTTGTTGAAATGAAACAGCCGTCGCACAAGTCGTTTATGATTAAGAAGAAGCTGGGGAAGAAGATGAGGCAGAACAGGCCTATTCCTCACTGGATTCGTCTCCGTACCGACAACACCATTAGGTTCGTCAACTTTGTTCTTTTCTTTTGTTTATTCCCGATCTGTCAAATTGCATGAGTATGTAGTTGTCTTAGTGGGTTGATTTAGGGCAGCAGAGATAGTGAGTTCTGAAATCAGTATTGATTGTTTCATGTTGTAATGGTTTCGTTATTTGGTTTTTGATTTTCAGGTACAATGCCAAGCGCAGACACTGGCGTAGAACCAAGCTCGGATTCTAAGTGATAAGCCTTCTAAAAGACTCTTCTTTATCTGTTGGGTTTATTAGCATTTCCTCAAGTTTGTTTGGATTTAAGTTAATGACTTTTTCACTTTTCTGTAAGACTTATCTCTCTTATGATTGATGTTACCAAATTTTCTTTCTATAAGAGATGTTATTTCGTAGCATTTGCTTGACTATTTAAGTATGTCTTGGTTTGCTGCTTCCATATGTCACCTTATTACTTAGAAGAATCTGGATAGGGTTTCAAGTCATCTCAGTTATAATAGGCCTGTGTCTGAAAACTGTGTTCTTCGATGTTCCATGTTATATCTTGCTGTCGTAGAAGCTCTGGAATGTCTTTTGTAGTTTCGATAATGTTACAGTGACCTCTTGGTTGCTTGATTATACAAAACAGACAATGTAGAACTGTAAATGCTATTAGGAAGATAGCTACACCAAACAGATTCTCTGAGAGAGTCTAATTGTGAATTTGGGTAAATACAATCGTAACAAGTAAATATAATCGTAACAAGTAAAAAGTTCTTCTATAACTCGATTGGAGTCTCCCAATACAACAAGGCCTGTCAAACACAATAAAATCAAGAGTTTCCTCGACAAAATGTCTAGCAATCATACTCTGAGCTAGCTTATTAATTTAGCCTTTCTGGTTGTATCAATCAAAGATCACAAAAGAAGCTCAAAAGGTATATAAAACTTGGTTCTTATTGTCATCTTACTATATCTCCCACTCAACTTACGTTGTGGTACGAGTCAATGATGGCATCAGCAAGGTACTCGCATTTCGCCATTGACAATCCTGCCAAAGATATTCTTCCGTCTTTGGTCATGTACACATGCCACTTGTCCGTCATGTTATCGCTCTGCTCGTTACCCAAAAGACAATACAACGTTCAACATCTCATGTCTAAACAAAGCCAAATATATGAATGAGTGAGTCGTAATGGGCATACCTGAGCTTTGTTCAAGCCAGTGAAAGAGAACATGCCAATTTGCTTCAGAATGAAGGACCAGTCCTTTCCGCTCTTGTCTTTTGAAACGAGGCTATCGTACAACTCTTGTCTCACCGTCTTTATTCTTCCAGCCATCATTTCCATCTCTGCTTTCCATTCACCGAACATAGTTGCATCCCCCACGACATTAGCCACAATTCTCGCGCCATGAACTGGTGGGTTCGAGTACATTGGCCTAGCAATCCTTTTCAGTTGACTTTTGACCCTGAAAGAAAGTAATGTGACTGGTTAAGGTCTATTGACGGTAAAAGGTAAAAACTGAGACTCCAAGATTCCTTAACAATAGGCTCATGATAAGAAATTCGAGTGAGTGTAACCTTGTAGCAGCATCGGCTGATGAGCATACGACATTGATTGCCCCAATTCTTTCTGCATAAAGACCTAAATTTTTACTATATGACTGAGCAACAAAAAACTCCATTCCCCTCTCAGCAAATAATCTCACAGATGCTGCATCTTCATCAAGGCTTCCACTAGCAAAGCCCTGAAAATGGGTGTATGTAAATGTAACATCAAATAAGTTTGACCTTGATCCGCTTAACTGTCTTAAAAACACATACTAGGAAACTGTAAGAATGGAATACCTGGTATGCAACATCAAAGAATGGGATATGGTTCTTTTCCTGAATGACATCAGCAATTTTCACCCACTGTTCTGGTGTTGGGTCAATTCCAGTTGGGTTGTGAGCACATCCGTGAAGCAAGATGAAAGATCCTTCTGGAGCTTCCTGTACAATTTACATAACAGAAAGTCAAGCAAAAACCTTCTGAGTTTCTCGTTATTATCAGACATGGACTGTAGAATTGCAAACAAGTACTCATTTTAGAATAGTCAATACAAAAATGAAAACATGAAATACAGTTTGTTGATTCATATATAAAGGCAATGTTGAATAGAAGAAAAGCGTAGGTGTTGTCCCACCTTAATATCTGATATCATTCCCTCAAAATCCAAGCCAATTGTTTTTGGATCATAATACCGGTATTCAGACCATGGAACTTTGGCATCATTGAAGATATTCTTGTGATTACCTGAAGTAGTTTGTTTTTCAGTTGATAAAGGCGGTTAAATATGAACTCAAAATACCCAAAAATGTTTGTTGTCAAGGAAACTTACCCCAGGTTGGTGATGATATCACAACTTTTGCTCCAGGAAAATAACGCTCTATAAGAGCCGCTGCTAACCGCAGTGAACCTGTTCCTGAAAGACCCTGAATTGTTGCCACCTGTTGATTTACAGCCAAGGCAAATGAATTAGCTCAGAAACAGGAACACAATGAGAAAACATTTCAACAACGTGACGATCCAGACATACTCTTTGTTCCTTAATAACAGGATGACCAGCTCCAAATAGCAACTCAGCAGTAGCCTTGTTGAATGCTGCCAACCCCTCAATTGGAAGATACTGCAGTTTTCATTCAAGTGGGGTAAGTTCTAAGCATATTTTGATGATGATGATCTAATTGCTTGTAGACATTTTCAAGTAAACTAAGTTACCTCTTTGTTATCTCCTCTCTCCAACATCAAATTCTCTGCCTGTAAACAAAAGTAATGAGGTTACATGGAAGGAGCTATACGGGGAAAAGAAACTAGCTATAAATGAGGAATTGAATATGAGCAAACTAAAGTGGACAAGTAGCAACCTTTTTAACAACATTAAGCACATAAGGCTGGAGTTCCTCAGTTCGATAAGCACCAACACCAAGATTGAGTTTCATCTCGTTAGTGTCAGCTTTGAATGCTTCGCTGACTCCAAGAATAGGGTCTGGAGGAGCCATAGTAATACCCTCAAAACGAGAAGGCTTTACTGCAACCGTCATAGTCACCCGGCTAAACGACTGAAACCAAAAAATCCAATTTCTCACATACAAACTAAACTTACTAGACTAACAAATCTCAGATACATATTACATTAACAACACTATCAGATAGATTATTTAGCTCCACATGAGTTTTCAGTTCTAAAACGTCACTAAGATAGTTCAGGTTGGAGGAAAAACAAAGTAAAGACCGTCGTACCTTTGCTTTCAGGAACGGGTTCGAACCGGAAGTTCCAAGCTTTAGCTTATCCTGTTCAAGTTCAATCGAGAAAAAAAAACAGGATCGTGAATAAAACTGATGCGGAACCATTGCTCAGCCCGTTTCTAGAATTTACTCGAATAGAGAAAGAACAGAGAGAACGAAGTACCTTGCTAATCTCGCGAGGTAATAGAGAAGTCGAACCGAGAGACAACATTGACGAAGCCATGGATAAAGCTGCACAGATCTCAAGATTCAGTGAACTAGTAGTACGAGGATGGGTAAGCAATTCCAAAATAAGACAGTGATGTGACGATATGATCCACAAAAAGATGATCAAACGAGGTAAAAAGAATCACAGGGTTTTACCAGAGCTGATTTGTCACACCTGGATTTGGCAAGAATCGCGCGGTTTCGAAACGATCAGATCGAGAGATTGAAGGATCACCGAGAGAAGGACACGACGATGTGTACGAAGTTGTTCTTAGCTTGTCTTGATAGGGCTAAAATGGTAATTCCAATCATGTTTTAAATTCCAGTATAAGTGATTAGTCCATTACTCATTAGTGTGATTAGCTAAGTGATTACTGATTAGTGGGTTGATGCAACAACTAAAAGAGATATTTGTTAAATATCAAATATTTATTTACTTTGTGTAAAAAAATTGACAACACAATTTATTTATATAAGAAATTTACAAATACAATAATTTTGAAGTTTCTGTGCTCACATTTCTACCCCAATCGACTCTCTAAAATCCCACAAAAAAACAAAAAAAAAAAGCAAACAAAATATTAATTTCTTTAAGAGGATGGTGGTGTTAACCGGAGAGTGCCTCCTAGCTCTACCGGAACCAGTGGAACAAGTGAGTGAAGAACATCGGTTATCAACGGTCGGTAACTTGGTTCTGGCTGTACGCAAAGTACTGCCACGGCTGCTACCTAAACAAATCATTTCCGGTTTGATTTACGGTTCAATAAATTAAGGAATGTTCAATCTATCGGATATTAAACCTAAACCAAAAAAAACAAATAAGACGACTCAAACCTGGTATAAGTGCTTATGATCCATTGTATCTTTGATAACCGGATCCACTATTTTGGGAAGCTTTGATCTATCTGTAAGTTGAGGCATTGCCTGCAAAGTTTTTGAATCGGTACACACATCAACCAATACAAACATTGCAATCTGTTAACGATACTACTAATTGGCAATAACTTCAACTCAAACCGGACTTACCCAAGTGACAAGAGATTGGCACTGAACCGAACTCAATTTCTCAACCGGCCGTCTTCCTAGCAAGAGTTCAAGTAGAACCACCCCGAATGCGTAAACATCACTTTTATCCGTTAATTTTCCTGATCCAACATACAAAATATATAAACTAACACGTTTCAATGAAACAAGCTCGATAAACAGGTAAATTACTAATTAGATAGTCCCGGTTTAGCAACTCAACAACTATCTGTCTAATCAAATAATGATTCTTATGAGATTAGTTGAAAGCATACATCAAACTTCAATGATTTGATTTAGAAAAACAATTTCAATTTCATACGTAATGAAAGGAAACTTAATGTTATGGGGTCACAAGTAACCATATGATTATAACGATCAAACTAGTGATATAACTCTAATGACATGTAACCACATGATTATAACGATCAAACTAGTGCTATAACTCTAATGACATGTAAGCACATGATTATAGCGATCAAACTAGGGCTATAACTCTAATGACATGACAAGGGGTCAAAGTCGACCAACGTAGAAGGAAATGTGGATATTTTACCATCTAGGAGATATTCTGGAGCAACATAACCAAGTGTCCCTGATAGTTTAATGTTGTTCTTGCCGTGAGCCCCAACCATTACCGCGAGACCAAAATCCGAAATCTGAATGTTGTATCGTTAGAGATGAAAATAAAAACAAAACCGTAGTTTTTGATTGTTTGTTGAAGCAAAGACAAATGGATCAGATTCTTGGATCAACTAAACAATAACCAAGATTTTAACACTACAAATCTTGTTTAGCTCTGGTTTGCTTTGGTCCAAGTTTCTGGTATAGTCTAGGATACAAATACAGAACAGCATTGATCATCATCAATGATTTAAGTTATTTACCTTGGCGTTGAAGGAAGAATCAAGGAGAATGTTTGACGATTTAAGATCTCTGTGAATAACAGGAGGACGACACCGCTCGTGGAGATACTCAACAGCTCTGTTTCCATAACAACAAAAGAAAACGGTTACGCTAAACCGAAATCAATAAACCGGTAGAGAGGATTGATTGTTAAATATGGGCACTTGATTGTACCTTGCTGTATCAAGAGCAATCTTCATCCGCATGTGCCATGTTAAAGCCGATCCCCGAGAAGGTCCTTAACCATTTAATGTGACGCAAACAATAAATTTTATCGAACAAAAATTATTTATTTCATGTGGTCACATGATTTGTTTTATCTCCGTTATACAATAATATTTAATTTAACTCATGGTCTATGACAAGATGATGAAAAGGTAGAAGAAGAAGAAGATATTTTAAAGGTTTGTACCGTGTAACTGAGCATCCAAGGATCCGTTTTGCATGAGCTCGTATACGATAAAACTCGAGCTGATTTCACTTCCATATCCCAACAATGAGATGATGTTCGGGTGGTGAATCTTGCTTAAAAAATCAACTTCGTTCTGAGAGATCAAGATGAGAGTATAAGATTCTTGAAACGAATCAGGAATCCGGAAAAAAATGATAGAACTGATTACGACTTGGCTTTTTTTCTTTGGTACCTGAAACTCTCGTTTTGCCTCTTGACTAACGTTCTCGATCTTTTTTACTGCTGCTAGAGTGTTGTTGCCTAAAGAGGCCTTGTAAACATATCCGAATCCGCCTCTTCCTACAAGATTACTTTCTTTGAAACCGCCTGTCGCTTTTTCTAGTGTCTTGTAATCGAAGGACTGCACAAAACCCTTCTTGGATAATGAAATCCCACTCTCACCGTCTTTTCACATAAAAACCATTTTAGTAAGATATATCAAAACAGAGAAACACACAGAGAACCAATGAAGAAACTGATAAAACCATTAGAATCATTGTTAGAAATGTAAATATTGCAGATTTCTCATTCTTGTTTTAGGAATGATGAAAAAACCAATTTTTACCTGAGTTCTTGGTGGTTTTGGGAGATTTCTTAGACCGACAAACCCAAAAGCATAAACAACATAGAAGTATTAGTCCTAGAGAAGCTGAGGTGACTATGAGAGAGATTAAAAGTTTCTTGTGTGCATCTAACTTGTGTTCTTGGCCTCTACCCATTTGGATCCCTGAAATCAGAAAGCAAACAAGAAAAGATGTTGAGATTTCCCTTCAGCTCATCTTCTCATCTGTATTTAGATTCTGGTATGAACCAAACCGGGTTCTTGATTATCCCAAACGGATCTAGATAAGTAGTAATATTGAATTTGCAAATCCAATTGAATAACTGAAAAGAGTATACGTAAAAGATAGGCAATCCACTCACTAAGCAGCTCAAAAATAGCATTTACGTATATAATTAAAAATCAGATTTTCATTGNAAAAAAAAAAAAAAAAAAAAAAAAAAAAAAAAAAAAAAAAAAAAAAAAAAAAAAAAAAAAAAAAAAAAAAAAAAGCAGAAGAGACCTGGAGAGAAGGAAGCCATGGAAGTGTAAACGGGAGAGGGAGAAGGCTGTGAATAAGGTGTAGGAGAAGAAGCAGAAGCACTAATAAGGAACTCAAGAACAGAGACCTTAAGAAGAAGAAGAAGAAGATGATGATGAAGAGTCTTTCTCATTTCCTTAACAAGAGACTTCCTATTTGATTCACTAATCTCCAAGAGACTCTTTGAACCTTTAAGTGGTGCAAGAATGTGAGAATGCTATTGCAAGATTTGTATCTCTCTTTAATGGAGATCTCTCTTTCATAAATTTTGTTTCCTTTTTTCTTGTCTGCATAAAGGAGGGAAGCAGAGAGTGTTTTTTTAAAAAGTCGAAATCATTCTCTCTAACTTCTTTATCATCAAATGATTCAAATCATCATGTGAGAAGTTTTGAATGTGATAGTGAACACAAAATATATTGAATTCTTACTAGCCAAAAACAGTTCAAAATTAATCAATGTAAGTAGTAGATTAGAACAATTATTTACGAAATAATTTGTAACTCATCATTTACATTGGGCCACTCAAATTTTAGAGTGGTCAGATTTAAGATCCTCTTTGTAGCTCCAAGAGTTTACTGACAACAAAAGTTGACCAATTATGTCAAACCGACAGTCATAACTCATAAGAAGACTTTCCAGTTTTTTTTTTGTTTTTTTTTGGTCGTCAATTATATCATCATTAAAGTAATAGCGAACTAAACACAAAACGACGATTGTGGATGAAAGATCCTTTCGCAAATGTAGAATGAGTACTCATGATTAAAGTGAAATGAATTGCCCTCTTTTATTTTAATGTTTCTTCACTTTTTTTTTGTCAACTGAATTATATTGATGAGATATATATAGAAGGATTACAAAAGCTGTTACATGGGATCAAAAAACTATAAGGTCTCCCACAGTTAGACTAATGTCTAATCTAAACATTGCCATTTGTGAGAACATGGCTCTATCCAAAAAATGCCTATCTAGCTAACCAAAAGGCATACTATCATCAACTATGCAGAGGATTAAACTCTCTCATTTTCAAGAACACTATGCAACCAAGAGGGCGGACCTGCTGCAACATAGGTTTGAAGTCTGCACTCACTTGTGACACTTTGAGCGATGAGAAAAGCTCCTCTGTTAGTTCTTGATAACTCCACTTCCACTCTCCACATATCTACCAAACACAATTCACGTGATTCATAATTGAAGAGGGCCAAGCTTTTGGTCTCAAAACACACCGAACTAAAGACGCATCTTCGATGGCTATAATAACTTTGGCACATCGATGACTCATTAGACTTTCAATAGCCCATTTGGTGACTAAAAAGCTTGCCTCGTCTTTGCTTGCCACATTGATAAATGCTCTTCTGCTATGTAATAGGACGTCTCCTCTTTCATTCCTCAGAACCCATGCTCCTCTTACCAGTTGGTTCCTTCTCGACCACGATAGACCAACATTACATTTCAACCAAGATAGGGGAGGTGGTTTCCAAACTTCATTTCTTCACTTATTAGATGCAAGAACTAATCAAGATTTTGGTAAATTTTAATATATGTAAACATTTTCCTATTTATTAACTTGGTTGACATATGTATATGATATAGGAGTCAGTGATTCGTCATAAACTAAAGTTGCACTTGCATCGGATAGATCTTTTATTTTGTCAACTACTATTTTATACTAATAAAAATACACATTGATGGTTCCTAGATATAACGACGAGTATTTCACATGGGCGAAATCCGAAAGGCAACGATGTTAATTATACTAATATGGCATATAACATGATGCAACATATGGGAGTGTAAATGTCTGAATGTTTCATTTGAGAAATGTTCGATTGCGACACCATTTTGTTTGGTTAATCCAGTTGGCTTGGAAGAAGATATAGAGCATGTGAAAATAAATGTAAACGAAGAGATGGAAAAAAATAAAATAACAAGAGTAAAAGAAGTTGTAACCTTTCGGATCCAATTAATCGGATCGATGTGTAAGTCCAAAATGTTAGTTCATGTTGTTAATGCTTGGAGTTCTAGAAAATATAAACAACATTTGGTATCACCCTTTTCATGCAGTTACCTATCTAATTACATGTGGTATTTTGCATTTTAGACTTTGAAGCGTTACATTTACGTCTCTTTTAGTGTCTGAGACTGAATTAACCCCTGCGTCAAAGTGTTCATATAGAATACGTTCGGTTATAAGTTATAACTAATATATACCACCAATCAATGATCGCATAAAAGTTTTTTTTTGTTGCCTCTCAAATAAGCCAAGCAGAAATCAAAAGATTGCATGTGTAGTTATACGAAACTGTCAGTATGAATTCGTGGATGTAAATTGAATGACTTTGCAAAGTAGGTGAGAATGTAATAGCGATTAGATAAGCTAGGGTTTAGCCTACCAACCATGCTAATCAATCCAATTTCCTAATTATCGTTTCTTTTCAAGTCCATCATGCTTTTTATCTATTTTGCAACAGAACATATGTTTTTATATTAACAAAGCATTTCCAGTCTAAGCAAATATGGTAGGTAACTCCGTACGTTAAACAGAAAAATAATAATTATTTCTTTCTCCATATATAAACGAAATATTGGTTGGTTCTCACATTACTTTATATATAGCAAAAGGGGATATACAAAGTCTTTCTCTCTGAATTTTATAATTAACAATTGTTTATCCACAATATAAACATTAACATGTACGTATTGTGATTGCTACAATGAATGTATGTACATACTTGAGATAGACAGTGTCAGTACGTAGAAGGGAGGAATCGAGTATTATCAAAGAGAAAGGACCAATCTATGCCTAGTTTCATTTAAACTCAACCCATCAACTGACTGGAAGACCTTTGCCTATCGGATAAGACTTTTAACGGTCCATGATCTTTTGCAACTATTTTTCTTTTGCAACAAATTTTGTATATGCTAATAAGTGATCTTTTCAAGAAGATGAATGTGCTTCAAAATGGCCCATCAACCAAACTTTCCGTTCATTTTCCTAATTCTTTGGGCGACATTTTTAGAGCCTATGTTTTATCGGTTGCGAATAGAGAGAGCGTCCTGAAGCCGTGAACCACATCATCTTTATGTATCCATCAGGGAGACTGGTATATGCAATAATAGCCAATAGAGTATAAGCTAAGGTTGAAATGTATATGAAGGGTAAGTTTTAACTTTCAAAGGCATGAGTGTACATGTTAATAATTCTAAAAAAGATGAGATAAGAGATTAGAGAAGTGGAGAGTGGGACCTTAAAACACAGCTGATGAGGTGTTGTGTTGGTAATGTCGTCGTGGGTTCCTCACTCTCAACCCTCTAGAAAAAAACCAAATTTATTTTATGAAAATCAAATAACAATTGTTGGATGAGAGAGCTAGTGATAGACGTATAAAAATCTAGAAGCAAAACTTTGGGTGTGTCGTGTGTGAGGTCGAAACAGAGATGACCTTTTTGCGTACACTTTAATTAATATTTTATTATATATCTATCACACTTTGAGTAAACTTTACATTATTCTCATATCCATAAATAAAGCAAACTGTGTTTTCTTTAGGTCAGGCTGACATCATCAGTTTCTTATAGAAGGAAAAAAAAAAAACTTCATCTTTGGGTTTCATATATATATAAAAAAATCTCAATCTAACGGTTCAGATTTGTTGATTATTAGTAAACCTTGTTAACAAAGCCCTCTTTGTTGTTGTTGTTGTTGTTAATGGAGGTTCCTCTCCAAGTCATTGTGATTTCTTCTTCTTCCTCTTTATTTAGAAACCAATTCAACAGCTTCTTTCTTCGTTATATCTAAAACCTCTCTACAAATCCTTATATTGCAATCTGAGGATCGCTCGATTTGAATTGGCTCAAATCTTCTTCACTTGGTCGACGTCAAGACGACTTTTTGACTTGGTTTAACTGTACCTTCCTATTTCGATCGAATCAATCGGCTCTCTCTATACGCACACACACCAAGACCAAGGTAAGGCTTAAACTCTCTCCTGTGATTATAAATTTACTTGCTTGATTAGAGTGTGTAGCAACTTTGGTGATTTTGTTTATTTGTTTTTTTCTAGAATGCATGGTTTTGTGCAAAAATACTCTAGATTTCGGATTTCGGATTCTAAAGATTGAACCTTTACATCGTTATATCAGTTGGGTTTTACAAAGTTGTAATTTTTATCTGGAAATTCTCAACGAACTTGGTCTCGTCTTCTTCTTCATGTTGAATCGAATTTGGTTTCTGAAGATTTGAAGAAGAATGACACTACTTCGATTAAGAATGTGTATCATCAATGTTTACTATTACTTCTGTTATCTTCTCACTTTATAAACAGTCCTCTTCCTTTGGTTGTTTATGAATTTTTAAATACCTAATGTTTGAAACTTGTTTCCAATTGCAGCAACTTATATTCTCCTCTAGCAACTTATATTCTCCTCTAGTAACTTATATTCTCCTTTTTGTTAAGGTAATTTATTTGCTTACTTGTTACTTAATGTAGCTGCCTATTACATTTATTCTTCAAGTCTATATTCTTCTGTTTAGTATCAATTAAAGTTATGCGTACCCTCAGATTCTGGATTCTGGATCTTGATGACTTGCAAGTTTGTAGATTCTTTAGCGGTTTAATAAGACTTACATCTTCCTGTAGTGGAATTGTTGTTAGCCTACCACAGCTCAGATAGTTGGTGGATTGTTTCCTTTCAATTGAATAGTTTGAGAAGGTTCTGTAAGGTTTGTCTTAGTTTTGTCTAGAGAATCATTTCATTCTTTTCTAAACTCGAGGCATTCTTCTCATTATCACTAGTATACACTTCTGGGACTTTCATGGATTCATCAGTCAAGTTTTTGATAGTGGACTTATATATTGTATATGAAGGTGTTATCTCAGTCAACGCAATTGTTTAAGAGGCTTACTCTAGCCCCAATCGTAAGTTTCCTCTCATCAGCATCTCCATCTCCACTGCACCACTGAGAAGTTTCGTTGGACAAAGACTAGAATTTGTTTTGTTGAAAACTGAGGAGATGGAAGTGAGTCGTTATTTCTCTTTTTTGGACAAGTTTCTTCGAAAGGTGCTTTGATTTTCTTTATCTCTAATGAACTTTAATTTGAGTTTTATCATTAGCATTCAATTTTACCTTTCAGATTCCAATATCCTATTAACCATTTATGTGGTTGTAATTTCATTTACGGATTCTGATTACTTTATAACCGTTGATATCTTCATCGTATCTCGTAATCTTATATGATTTCATCCGTATACAGTCTGTCTCAGAAGGAGCGTATTGAGTTTCTCAATAATATATTTGACATCTTCTTCTGCCTCATCCGGTAAGTGTTTGAAGAGGAAGTTTCTGATACCATATATATAACTCTTAAGCATTGCATATTGTTAATACTTGTGCCTTTATTGAAGAGGAAGTTTGTTGTGGCTTAAAGTATCATCGTGCGGAGAATAGGATACTCATCTTTTATTTGATTCGATTGACAATTGAATCGAGCCGCTCACTTGGTCAATTATGGAGTCAACAAAGGTCTGCATGAATGCACTGTGCGGAGCAGTCTCAACGTCGGGCGAGTGGAAGAAAGGCTGGCCTATGCGATCTGGCGATTTGGCCTCTCTCTGCGATAAGTGTGGGTAAGGGCATTCACTCTTGTGTCTAATTTGAATACTATTAGTGCTGTGGGTTTGTTGAGAATTGGAACAAGAGTGGAGGTTTGAGGGGAATCCTGATTTCATTGATTGCTTACTTTGTAGTAATTTTTGTGAATGTTGGTTTTTGGTAGGTCCGCATACGAGCAATCCATTTTCTGTCAAGTGTTTCACGCCGAGGAGTCTGGTTGGAGAGAGTGTACTTCATGTGACAAGGTGAAAAAAAAAAAAAAATTCATGGCTTACTCGTGTTTGTGCTCAACATATCACAATTGTTTTTCGTAATACGTATTTCTGTTTTCGCAGCGCCTTCACTGTGGATGCATTGCTTCCAGATTTATGATGGAGCTTCTAGATAATGGCAGCGTGACCTGTATAAGTTGCGCTAAGAAGTCTGCACTATTTTCTGTAAGACTATTTTCCCTCCTTGAATCAACTTCTTGCAAGGGATGATGCTTCCTTGGTCTTGGATTCTCTGTCACTATATACTCATGTTATCTCTCTTACAGATGAATGTCAGTCAAGAATCCAACGGTAGGGACTTGTCTTCGTTTGCTTCACCAGAGCATGTAGGCAGTGTTCTTGAGAGGACAAATCTTAAGCACTTGCTCCACTTTCAAAGAATCGGCTCCACTCAATCTTCTCTTCAAATGAAACAAGAAGAATCTCTGCTTCGTTCCAGACTAGATGCTCTTAGACACAAAACTGAAAGGAAAGAGTTGCAGGAATTATCTGCACAGCCAAACTTGAGCATTTCACTTGGACCTACGCTTATGTCGAGTCCATTTCATGATGCTGTTGTTGATGACAGAAGTAAGGCTACTTCGATTTTCCAACTGGCCCCTCGGTCCAGGCAACTGCTTCCAAAACCTGCAAATTCAGCTCCCACTGCTGCTGGTATGGAGCCTAACGGGAGCCTGGTGTCGCAGATTCATGTCGCTCGGCCTCCTCCAGAAGGTCGCGGGAAGACCCAATTGCTTCCTCGTTACTGGCCTAGGATTACTGACCAAGAGCTGCAGCAATTATCTGGACAGTATCCTCATCTGTATGTTCATATTATCGTGTTTCTGTTTTTTATTCGACCATGATGCACTATTGTTTATGTTCTAAGGTGTCCTTAACTGCTTATTTTCCAAGCTCAAATTCCAAAATTATACCACTCTTTGAAAAAGTTCTGAGTGCTAGCGATGCGGGTCGTATTGGTCGACTGGTTCTTCCGAAAGCATGTGCAGAGGTAACTTGTTTCGCTGTATATATGATATTCCCAAACTATAGCTATCTAAATGTCTGATATCAGCTATAACCTTCTTTGTTTGTCTGTAGGCCTATTTCCCCCCGATCTCTCAACCCGAGGGTCTCCCGTTAAAGATACAAGACATAAAAGGGAAAGAGTGGGTGTTCCAGTTCAGATTTTGGCCTAATAATAACAGCAGGATGTACGTTTTGGAGGGTGTGACTCCTTGCATACAGTCCATGCAGTTGCAAGCTGGTGACACTGGTACTTTTCAAACCCTTTACTCATAGCATGTTAACTACACTCATAGGCTCATAGCACGTAGTTCATTAGATCATGCGAGGATAGTGAAATACGTTCTACAAAGAGATGAACTGTACATTTTTTATTAGATCTGATGTGTTGGATATTCCCATGTTCTCTGCAGTAACGTTCAGCCGTACAGAACCTGAAGGAAAACTCGTAATGGGATACCGTAAAGCGACAAACTCTACAGCAACACAGGTAAATGCATAAGAAGCGGAGAGTTGTCCCCTTAGGCATAAGAAACTGTTACTGTGAAGTGAAGTATTGAAAAAGAATCCTTTCTGGTACTCTCATAATTATGCAGTCAGTGATATATTTTTCTTTGGGTCTTCAGATGTTCAAGGGAAGCAATGAACCCAATCTAAACATGTTTTCCAACAACTTGAATCCGGGATGTGGTGACATCAACTGGTCTAAACTAGAGAAGACTGAGGACATGGGAAAGGATAACTTATTTCTTCAGTCGTCCCTAACTTCTGCTAGGAAACGGGTTCGGAACATTGGGACTAAGAGCAAGCGTCTTCTCATTGATAGCGTAGATGTTCTGGAACTGAAAGTAACTTGGGATGAGGCACAGGAACTGCTGCGGCCGCCCCAATCCGCCAAACCCAGCATCGTTACGTTGGAAGATCAAGATTTTGAAGAATATGACGTGAGTTGCTGTTTACCTGTTTAGTTGTCAAAAATAGCTGGATCTTTTCACTATATTTTCCTGAAATCGTGTGCTTGCTGATACGCAGGAACCACCAGTTTTCGGGAAGAAGACCGTTTTTGTGTCACGTCAAACAGGGTGAGACCTAATGTACTATGCAATGATAGGATGAAAAGAATTGAGCACACTGAATGATTAAAAAGAAAAAAATGAACTACTGAACATCTGATTATTTAGTTCTGATATGTGATCCTGGATTTCTCAGGGAACAAGAGCAATGGGTGCAGTGTGATGCTTGTGGGAAATGGCGACGGCTGCCTGTGGATACTCTTCTTCCACCAAAATGGTTGTGCTCCGATAATCTCTTGGATCCTGCCAGGTAAACAAGATTGCATGTTCATGTGCTTAACCTAGACTAGTTACCACAGAACATTTCACATTTGTTTTAGACATAACTGATACAATCTATTTCGGCTACACATATGGGATATTGTTATTAAAGATTTTTGACTCACTGAACTGGCCACCTGAATAATATGAGTTGCTGCTTGCATCATCAGGTCTTCATGTTCTGCACCTGATGAACTCTCTCCAAGAGAACATGATACACTTGTCCGGCAGAGTAAAGGTATGATCCGAAGCTTTTATTGGTCTGTCTAATTAGAAACTTCTTTACATAGAAGCTTAAGATTCATTTCCACAGAGTTCAAAAGGAGGAGAATGGCATCAACAAACGAAAAGCTAAACCAGGCGCAGGAGGCATCTGCCGCGGAAACTTTAGCAAATGCAGGCATCACCACGACCGGTGAACAAGGGGAAATCGCGGTTGCAGCCACGACCAAGCATCCAAGACACCGGGCAGGGTGTTCGTGCATTGTCTGCAGCCAACCGCCGAGCGGAAAAGGCAAACACAAGCCGACATGCACATGCACTGTGTGCGAGGCAGTGAAGAGGCGGTTTAGGACGCTCATGATGCGGAAGCGGAGCAGGGGAGAGGCAGGACAGGCAAGCCAACAGGCACAGTCCGAGAGCAGAGATGAGACAGAAGTGGAGAGCATTCCAGCGGTTGAGCCAGCCGCAGGGGAAAATATTGACTTAAACTCAGACCCGGGGGCTTCCCGAGTAAGCATGATGAGCCTTCTCCAAGCTGCAGCTTTTCCTCTGGAGGCATATCTGAAACAAAAGGCTGTTTCCAATACAGCAGGAGAACAGCAAAGCAGTGATATGGTAAGCACAGAGCACGGATCGTCCTCAGCGGCACAAGAACAGGACAAAGACACAAACGGAGCTCAGGAACCTGTAAGCTAAACCCCTTTTGGAATCCTCCATGAGTTACTTTATTCTTCATAGGTGTGTTTATTATTTATACAAAACTTCTTCGGTTTCGTCCCAAATTGGTAGACTGGTTACGACCATTCCGCCAATTGTCAAACCGAAGAAGTGAGGAAGTTATGGTTTTTTTTTTGTTTGCCTGTGTGTTTCGGTTGGTGTGGTGAGGATTGAGAGAGTGATCAAAAGAAAAAAAAAGGGAATCTGGATGAGATTTTTGGAAATACGTAGGGAGGACAACTAACATAATAATCATATCCTGGCATCGAATACATGTATGTATAAGAAGTTTGAAGAAACAATACATATCGGAACAAAGTATGGAGGAGAACGGAGCCTCACATTAAATCTTGTGACTTTAAAGCTTCTACATACGTTAGGTTACTCCCCGGATCAAGGTTGTTGAATATGCAGTTCATGGTTTACATAAAATTAGACAAGGGTCACTGGAGATCCTATTATTTTTCTTCGGTTATGGGCTTTTTTGACCAAGGAGATGTAAGACTATCCAGTTGCATCAGAGCAAGTTCGTCGGCATTAGCTAAAAGTTAAAAAGTGTTGAACAGGTCAGAGTGTTGTAAATAATAAGCATTATCACGTATCACTCAAGACTCAACTAACTCCTAAAAATAGCACGAAGGCATATACTAGTATATATATAGAAGGCAACCGTATATATTCAACCATAGACCGTTGGCTGCATTTTTAGAAAAACAAATTGAAGCGAACCGTATACGGGTCATTGGTTCATCTCATACGTAATAAAGAGTTTTGAAGTATACGAGGTCAACTAGCTTGTTTGGGTCTGAAATCTGAATTACGACGATTTAATGTCGGTCCGGTCTAAACCTAACCGAACTGACCAATCTTAAAAAAGAATAAAGAATAGACCCTAAAGAAGCAATTAATTAAAAAAAAAAAGAATAAAGAAGAGTAATCATACAGACGTATAAAAAAAATGTAAATGGCCGGCAAAAGTTGATTAAATTGAGTCGGCTCGATTGACTGAATCCAAAAAAAAAAAAACACAACACCACGCCATTCCTATCGTCAAATTACACGTGTCATAATTCGATTGATTAAATTGTCATCAAACAAACGAACACGTGGATTCTCCGTTATTTCCGATAGATTATTTATTACTATGATTTTCATTTAATTAGTAATTTAGATATTTGCCCACCACCACTGCCAAAACCATGATAACTAGGCGTTTTTTTTGTTTCATCTTTTTACTTCCTTGTCTCATTTTCATTTTTTGGTTCGATTAATGAATACGATCCAAAATTACAAGAAAACAACACAAAAAGCCTCCTCATAAGTTACATAATATTACAAATAAGATCGAGAAATAGTAATTTTAATTTAATGGGAAAAGAAAAAAGGGAAAAAAATCGAAAAGTGCAAATTTTTTTTTTGTGCAACAATCGAAAAGTATAAACAACGAGAGAAATATTCAACGTCAAAGAAGATAAACGAGTGCATGGCAATATAGTAAATACATAGGAATACCAAGGGTTGAGTTACAAAAGGGATATACTATTAATTATTGGAGGGGCAAGCAAACCAAGAAAAAAAAAAAGATGAGACGGAGAGAAGAAGTGGGGGGGAAGTGGGACCCAGTAACGCGTAGCTAAGACTCTCTCTCTCTCTCGTCGTGGGTTCCTCCTCTGTTCTGTTCTCTCTGTCTTATTAACCCCTAGAACTAAAAGAAACCACTTCAATCAAACCTCACGCGCCTTCTTTCACATTTATTGTTTATTATTATATTAAAAATATTATATATATGGTCGACCACTTCTTTCAAGAAGTTGTTGTCATTTTACCTTCTACTCCACCTATTCAGAATATCTCTATTGGCTTTTTATTTGAAGCTCCACTTATATATATGATTAATTGATTATATTAGCTTTTTTTGTATAGTTATAGGAAGGTCGTATCACTATGTTTTTAATCAAATAGTAATATGGTTACTGGTCTTTGGGTTTCTTTGTTCTCCTTATCAGTTTTAATTGGTTTGTCACTGCTTAAGAGTCTTTTATTACCATCCAATACATTAACCGCGTTTTATTCCCCACTTTGTTATTAGCTTTATTGTGTAAATAATGTAAAATTTTATTATTAAGATTAGCGTTCGCATTCAATATTAATTAGTTATGGTCTTATGGATGCATAGTATATTATTGTGTATGAGAATAATAATGTGAAGTTTACTCAAAAGGGTTGAGAAGATACATGCCTCTCTAACGAAGGATTATTTTATGTTTAACGTGTGATAATGAAAGCGACAAATGCGTAATGGAAGATCTTTTTGCTTGGATACTGTTCTGCAAAGCAGCTTTATTTTTTTTTTAAAAAAGGAAAAAACTGCAATTATCTCTTATTATTAAGCTAAATTATACTTTATCTATCTGTTCCACAAAGATTGATGTTTTGGGATATTTTTTTTTCCCACAAAGATTGATGTTTTAAAATATTTTTTTATCCCACAAAAATTAATGTTTTGTAAACTTCAAGAAGTAATTATTGAAAATATTTAAAATTTTGAATTATTATTGGTTTAAAATTAAATAATATCTCTTTAGTAAAAAAAAATATATTTAAATTCAGTAACCATTGTTTCTTAAAATGTTTTGTTTGTGAACAACTATAAAATATAAACACTTACAATTGTATAAATTAACCTTTTAATATACATGTTACTTGTTGTGGTTTGGGTTAGGGGAGATTATACACAATCTCATATATATATATATATTAACTAGTATCAAAGCAAAATCTTCACTGTTAAAATGTTTTGGGATATTTTAAGGAATAATAAATAGAAAAATGTAAATGTTGAGATAACATATGTGATGATAATTCAAAAAAAAAACAGAAAAAAAGAAAACATAATCTTTAAGCTATATATATATATATTTCTATTCACAACCAAAGTATTGAATATTAATCCATTTATTAACATACCTTTTTTGTTTTTGGACAAAATCCATTTATTATCATATCAAGTAAAGTAAACATATAATAAAGTTAAAAGAAGAAAAATAAAGGAAAATAGTTATAAAAAAAAGGAGGAAACAACTCAGCGCGTGCAAAACACAAAGAAGAAGGCGAGAGTTGGTTAAGAAACCGTCTTAATGCTGGCCGAGAGAGAGAGCAACCTCTCGTGTATAAAACTAACGTTTCTTCCACCTCCTCATTTATTCAATTCACCTTGTAATTTTTATCTCTTTCCATTTTCCCCGAGATAATTTAATTAATCCCTTCGTCTTCTTCCTCCTCCTCCCTCTCCCTGAAACCTAATCTGCCTCCGTTTTAAGTTATGGGCGTCGCCGTTCTCAACCCGCAAGACTGTTTGAAAGATCCGTTCTCCCACATGAGATATCATCCCCGTAACCCTAGCGCGTGTCCCAACAGGCAGAAAAAGCCCGTTTCCAACAACCGTACGCGCCGGAGTCCTCCACGTAACCAATCGACCAGATCTCCTTCTCCTCCTGTAGCGCCGCCTCTTCCTCCTCCACGCGCGGCTTTCGTTCCAAAAGGAACGGTCAAGAAGAGTCCCAAAAACACCGTAGCCGTCGGTCAGGTGAGAATCCTGAAGCGCGGCGAAGAAATCCCGAGCAAGGCTACAGATCTGGTTGTTGTAAAGACAGATCTGGTTGTTGACAAGTCAGATCTGGGATCTACTCGTCGGGTTGGACCCGATCCGGGTTTGATTCCGAGTCAGATCCGTTTGTCTGGCCGCAAATCGAAATCAGTCCCGTTTTACGCCGGTCCGGTCACCATGACCTCGCCGCCTCCGAGCGATGTACCGCTTCCAGCTTTTTTCACCAAGAAGAGCGTCTCTTTGTTCCAAGCCGCCGATGCAACCAATGATCTGATCAGGATGCTTCGTCTAGACATCGCCTGACGGCGTATGTCTCCGATCATCTTTGATTTCTCTAAAAGTCTCAGATGATCCCAAAATGGTTACGGTTCTGTTTACCGATCGTCAGATTCCGCCTGAATTCCGGAAATCTACAAGAAAAATGATAATCTCCAAGACGATGATGAATCTAGAAGATGAAGAAACCACACATCTTCGTTATGAACCGTTTCGAATCTTCCCTTATTTTTTCAAGGGGCAAGATCGAAATATCTTCTTAACAGGTCTTAGTTTCTCTTCTTAGGGTTTAGTGTTTGTGTAGGAGTATTTTGTGCATAGCCTTTTTTTTTTTTACTATCTTATGTACCTTTTGGGGTCTTTTAATCGTCAGGTTCTCTGGGTAAATTAATTATAGCTGTTGAGTCTTTTCTCATTTCGTTAGGGTTCTCTTCGTGTGCCTTAGCTTTGTAAGGCAAGTTATAGAGATGTGTTTTACTGGTAAGATGTAACATCTTAGGTTTCGATGTAATCTGCAGTATTTGCAATTCTCTGTATTTCGTCTATCTTTTTATGGTTTCTAGTTTTTAAGTTTAATTTGGGTTTATCTTCGTCTGTTGGGTCTCTTTGTTATTCCGTAAGCGTTCTTCGTCTGTTTTCGTGTCGTTTAGGTTAAGTCAAAACTATCACGGAGATGTAGTAGTTACTGGTTAGATGAAGTGTAAAGGCTTCCATGTAATCTTCTGTACTACAATTCTCTGTACTTCTATCTTTAATATTATCGAATATATATTATAAGTTCTATTTGGCTTCTTTGGTTTAGTCTTTTTTTTTCGTCAGCTTTTGAACATTTATTTGATGCAATCCTGAGATTAAAGAAGATAGTTGACCCACCAACAAAAAAGCGATGAAACAAATCTAAGATTATGTAAATGATGGAATGAATTGAACCATGAAAAGGATTGAACCCTGGGACTTTGTACATGTTTAAGGTGATACTGCAAATTAGCCAAATTAACACTTGCGCAGATGTTTACCAATATAATAAAAGACTTGACTTGATATGTGCATCACACAAAGACTTTGTCACAAATAATTGATATGTTCAGAAGTCTACAAAAAAAGGCCAATTGATATCAGAAGTTGAAAGTGACTTTTATCAGAGTATTGAATGATATCGATTATCATATGAACTTAAGCCATAGATATCCTTGCTGTTGTGGTTTCTTTAGTTTTAAAAAGGGTGTCATTATCTCAATTGTTATATATATGTGTCACTTGGTTGGTCCAAGCTTTAAGATATCTGCTATCTCATAATAAGACAGCCCACCTTGGCCTGATTGAAGAAGGCCCATTATCTTGAAGTTGTTTCTTAGTCCTAATCCTGAATTTTAGAGATTCTATAAAAGAAAATAACACACAAGGTAAGATATTTTAGAATCATTAAATAACGGGAACTCTTGTTACTCTCATCCATAATTTAACAACTTGCCTAGTCGTCAAGTAAACATTGGTAAAGTATGACGTGTTATTTTTAGTGAATCAACTTGCCACGTCAGTTTTTTTTTCTTTTGGTCGCAATTACTAAAAAGATAATTAACACTCCAATAACATAAATTGATGGGTTGCCCTAATGAGAGAGAGCATAGAGAGATTTTTCTACCTAACCAGAGAAATAATAAAACTGTATCCTAAACTAAATTTGTGACAATATTATATTTTTTAAAAGAGTTGTTATTAGGGAATCTTTACTTAATTGTTTTTTTTTCTACATACCCTTTCCCCCACACAACTCAGTATTTGGGTCCCACATTTTGTTTTTAATATAATAATAATAATAATAATAAATTTTCTCAAAAAAAAAATTAAATCCAAATCTGCAATCCATCTATCTAGCCACAGACCCGATCTTGCATTTTCATATCGGCATTAAAATGGAAATAAATATTCAATTTTATTTTTTCGAAAAGAACAAACAAGGAAAATAAAAATAAAAAGAGGAATCATTTAGAGAGAGAGAGAGAGAGGCCTCGTTCGTATATAAGACGAATCCCATCTACTATCTTTTTTCTTTTTCTCTATTTCGATATTTCAACCTCTCTCTCTCTCTCTCTCTCTCTCTCTCTCTCTCTCTCTCTCTCTCTCTTTCTTCATCATTCTCTCTCTTCTGTAACTTTCTCTTCCTTTCATCTCTCTCTCAGGCTTCTCTTCTCTGTATCTGATTCCCACGGGAGCTACAGAGATTTTGATTAGTGTCGTCGTTATTAACCGACGATGAAGAAGACTGCGTCGGCGTCAGCTAAGATTCCGGTGAAAGATGACTGGGTGAAGACGGCGATGACAGACGACGAGATGGTTGTTGAGCTTCTGTTACGGCTAAAACATGCTGGAACTGATAATCCGGCGGCGAATCTACCTCCGTTACGATGGGGAAACCGTCAACGACGGTCTCGTTCCTCAAGATTCGCTGGCGGCGGCGGCGGCGTTGTTACCGTTTCGATTAAGAAAGACGTGGATTCCGTTAGAGCTAGTCCGAAGACTCCTCTCTCCTGGAGTGGCGGATCTGGAAGCCGTGGCGGATCTGGAAGTCGCGGCGGCTCTGCGTCTCCTTCCGCCGATGGATTCGAGGATACTAGCCGTCAAGCTAGCTGCTCTACGTCTACAGGATCTGGATCTAAGGTACCTTCTCTTTCCCCCATCCTCGATTTTGTCTCCTCTCTCTCTCTCCCTCTCTCTCTCTCTCTCTCTCTCTCTCTCTCTTTCTCCTCTCGATTACGAATCCCGGTAGCTACGGTGAGATGAGAATCCTTCCCCTCGCTTGATTTTTCCGATTCCGATCTCGCCGGGATATCCGGATTTCGCCGTCCGTCGTGTGTTCGTAATTGAGAAGATCCTTCGCCGTCTCTCTGTTTTTCTTCTTTTTGTCTCTCTTCAAAATCCACGATAAATTTAGGATTTAGGATGACGTCACATCTCACGCACGCTTGAAAACCTCACTAGACCATCTTTTATTCTGTTTTCTTCAATTTGCAACCGAATCGGCCGGAAAATTGTATCCTCCGCCGTGTTTCGCCGTTCTAACCACCTTCTAGGTTAAATGAATCTATCCATCTCTAGTAATAAAAAAAAAGTCAAAGCCTCTGTAAGCTTACTTATTTATTTTTTTCCATTTTTTGTCACTTTTCTTTGGTAATTAAAAACTTTGCTATTCGTTTAGAAACAAGCTTAAAAGGTGTTTTTTTACTCTGTTTGATAAAAAAATCTGGAGGTTGACGGTTAAAAAGAGTAACCGAACTCCCCGGTACGCGTTGAACCGGATCTTGCGTTGTGAGCGTTTGGCCGGTTAGATGGGAATTAATTAGGAACCGGTCAAAATTTGTTGTTGTTGTTGTCTTGAGGAATAAATAACAAAAAAGGTCTTGTAGATTAGATTATGGGGAATAGTACAGCTAGTTGGTCTAACGTGCGCGTTTTGCTTTACGTTTTTGAGGCCCTAAACGTTAGCGTTTTGGGAGGAAAGAAACGAGTAAAATCTTGTCGGAGAGATTGGGGTCACGTGATCTATTAAAAGAGTGATGACGACTCTGATGACACGGAATTGTCATGATGTGCCATCATCATCCTTCATTGAGTATTTTACTAGTGACTTTTTCTTTGAAATTTCTATTAGTGGGAAAATTAAACTTTTACTACTCCCATGTGTTAGTTAAATTAAGATGTTTGGGTTTTTATTATAAAAAGTAAAAAGAGATCTAATAATACAGTTGTCGTTGTTATTCGTCAGCATTGTTTAATCATACTAGTAATTTCAAATTGTCAGATTTGGCATCTTGACTAGTGCTTTTGCTAATCAAATACGTTATTGTTTTGCAGGTCTTTCCCACAAACGAAATCACTAGTTCTTTCTCCAGGAGATTGAAGAAAAAGAGGGTATAAGAAGAGACTCTCTTTCTTGGATTCCAACTTCACTCCTAAATTCCCAATTTTATTTTAGCTGAGGCTTTTATTTTTCTTTTTTGACAGTCATCTTCTGAGCTTAAAAACGAAGAGAACTTAAAGTTGAAAGAAAGACTAGACCTTGAAAAGGTATATTCTACTTGCTAATTTCTTTGTTTTTTTCATTATGGTTTCTTATTCGTTTTGCATCTTTCTTTATTCTAAATGGATCCAACATTTTTTCTACAGGAGATTGCAAGTCTCCGAGCAACATTCAACGAACAAAACGTAAGGAATCAAAGACTGAAGAGGATTAAGGTAAAACTAATAATAAAATTTTATTTTCCTTAGCATCTTTTGCGGTATTATGATCTTCCAGATTATCTGTCTCTTTGTTAGCCTCTTAGCTGAATCAAAATCTACTCTTTCTTGTTTTCTTTGTTTCAGCTTGACTTGAGCTCAGGCCGTGTCAAGAACGAGACTCGGTTTGATCTTATTCATAAACCACAACCCGTACCAAAATCTTGCAGAGTAGAAGGTGACTCGGAAAATCAGGGGAGTGTCTTCTTCCTCCCTGATCTCAACATGGTACCTTCAGAGGAAGAGATATTGTACGGAACCAGCTAGCGTGGCTTATTCTGAAAGATTTGCAGTCTCAAGAAGGATGGAGATGGAGATTTTTAACAAAGAAAAGTGAATGTAATACTTAGGATAAAAAAGAGGTTAAAACATCATCTCCCGTAGCATTCTCGTTTTCTGATTCCTTCTATTTTAGGGGGTAAAACGCTCATTACTTCTTGATTTTTTTTAGAAGAAGAAGGTGAAAATTAGGTTTACTTTCTCTCTTTTGTACCCGATTCGTTGTAGTTAAAAAAGCTTTATTGGAAATTGTTGTTAAGGGAGCAAAAAAAGTAGGACAGCTAAATAGACTTTACTGTTTCAAACTTTTCCTTCTTAATTATGCACAGTATTAGATTAGTAGTATATTAAAAAACCCTAGTAGTATTTATTCATAAAATATGTAAGAAGTTAATTTTAAAATAAATCTAAAAGAGATAACTCCGAACTAATTATTTATAAAAATTGAACCACTTCACCTCACCTAATAGGGCCATGTCATGGAAGACTCTTTTTCTTCAATTTATTTAGCCTTTTGTCCATCCTTAAGATGAAGTGTAAATCTTTTATTGGATTCTGTGGCCTTAATGGAAAATTAGAAACAAATATCTTTAGAGGAGTGTCTTACTCAGCAACGGTGGTGTTACATATGCAAGACATGGGAATATGGACGACTGGTTGATAAGTCACAATGATTGTTTAGATTGAGAATCATCTATCATCTCCATAGACGCATATTTAAAGATTTGTTGAAATGTAACTAACGTCAGATAGAGTTTGGGATGAGATTATAAACATTATACGGGTGGATCGAAGCACAAATCTTGTCGCGAGGCTAATTCGATCCTCGAAACAAAAGGCATAAGTGATGATGGGCCAGCTTTGAAGTTAAAAATACCAAAACGTATGCACAACAGCACAAGCGGTTATATATGGTTTTACTAGTACCAAAGTGTGGCTCATACTCATAGTACAAGTACAACCTTACAAGTTCTGTGAAAATTATAGATTTACATAACTTTTTAAACTCATTCTCATGAATGCTCACCAAACTTATTATTTTCATGCTTTTGTTATTTTTCTTTATGTTCCAATTTTGGTTACAGGCTGACAGCTTTATGTTGTTGACATTAAAAAAAACAACTGAAGTTGCGCCAAACAAAAGAAAAAAAGTGTATTAAAGATCAAATTAAAACAAGACACAGACACCCACTTGACACTTTGGTCGTCTTCACAAATAAACAAGAGGAAAGAGAAGACCTTCTACCTTTCTCTTTTTCTCTCTCTCTTCACCGATCCCCAAAACGCAGGAAAACAATGTCGTTTAACAACAGCTCTCACCTCCTTCCTCCACAAGAAGACCTTCCTCTCCGACACTTCTCCGACCAATCACAGCAACCTCCTCCGCCGCCGCAGCAGCGTCACTTCTCCGAAACACCTTCGCTCGTCACCGCCAGTTTCCTCAACCACCCTTCCACCCTAGCCACGACGGAGTCCGATCTCGCTCCTCCGCACCGCAACGGAGACAATTCCGCTGCTGATGCTAACCCACGGTGGCTCTCTTTTCATACGGAGATCCAAAACACCGGAGAAGTCCGTTCTGAAGTTGTCGACGGGGTCAACGCCGACGGTGAAACGATACTCGGTGTTGTTGGAGGTGAAGATTGGCGGAGCGCTAGCTATAAGGCTGCGATTTTGAGACATCCGATGTACGAGCAGCTTCTTGCGGCTCATGTGGCTTGCCTTAGGGTTGCTACTCCCGTTGACCAGATTCCGAGGATCGATGCTCAGCTCAGTCAGTTGCACACCGTTGCC
Source organism: Camelina sativa (assembly GCF_000633955.1). NCBI lineage: Eukaryota > Viridiplantae > Streptophyta > Magnoliopsida > Brassicales > Brassicaceae > Camelina > Camelina sativa. The sequence continues at coordinate 4,613,826 of NC_025695.1, read as the reverse complement.
GACAAGTACTCCACTCTTGGTGTGGTTGTGGACAACAAGGAACTTGATCATTTTATGGTAAGTTTAAATTTTTCTTTAATTCCAGGTTCAAATTTGGATAGGGTTCATGCAAAGTTCCAATATTTTTGAACTGTGAACCTGCATTTGCTTTATGTTTACTAGTTGAGTGAGTGTCAAATTCACATTTTTCATGTGGTTCATTGTTAATGGTTCTTTGAGTCTTGTTTATGAGCTTTGGTTAGCTAAATTCGAATTATGAGCTTTGGTTTGACTCAAATAAGTTGTATTTGTTGGACAATGCTTCTTTCTTGGTGGCTAATTGTTTGTCCAGTAGAAAGAAAACAGAATATTTATTTTGTAACGTTCTGTTTGTATGTCTTATGGATTGGAATTTTACCTTTGTTTTATGATGTATGCAGTCACATTATGTTGTGTTGCTATGTTCATTCAAAGAACAACTCCAGCACCACGTTTGTGTCCATGCAATGGAAGCTATTACTGCTTGTTGGGAGATCGAACAATCACTTCAATCCCTAACTGGTAACGTCCCAAATCTTTCTTTGTTTTTTTTTTTCTTTTTTTTTGGTTGCCTTCTAGCTTTGGAGGTGTCTTGATTTTTGTCTTTCTTCTGGTTTGTAGGAGTTTCTCCAAGTGAAAGTAATGGCAAGACAATGTCGGATGATGAAGATGATAATCAAGTAGATAGCGAGGTCAACATGTTTGATGGAAGTTTGGACGGTTCAGATTGCTTGATGGGGTTTGGTCCTCTTGTTCCTACCGAACGAGAGAGATCCTTGATGGAACGTGTGAAGAAAGAACTGAAGCATGAGCTTAAACAGGTAATATGCTTGAGCAAGTTTCAATGTTAACATTACACAAAACAAGACACATTGTTTTATCTCGTTGCTTGGTTTTTCCGCTCTAGGGTTTCAAAGAGAAGATTGTGGACATAAGAGAAGAGATCATGAGGAAGAGAAGAGCGGGGAAGCTGCCTGGAGATACAACTTCTGTACTCAAAGAGTGGTGGCGTACTCACTCAAAATGGCCATACCCAACTGTAAGAACCTCAGCCGGGAAGTTTAGTTTGGTTACGACATTGTCAAAAGCGGGTTTTGATTCTTGATATTGTTTTGGAACTGCAGGAGGAAGATAAGGCAAAACTGGTACAAGAAACCGGTTTGCAGTTGAAACAAATCAACAATTGGTTCATCAACCAGAGGAAAAGAAACTGGAACAGCAATACTTCAACATCATCTACTCTCTCCAAGAACAAACGCAAACGGTAAAGCAAGATCTTATCACTTTCCCATCCTGCAATTTCATCAAAACCGGTCAAGATATATTCTTTCTTAACCAAACTCAGGACCGACAAGTCGTAGGTGAAGTAGCAGCTAACCAGAGGATGGTTCTTTGCCATGTGAATCCAAGGGAACCGTAAATGAAAGACACAATTTCTCCTCCGGCTCTTCGATCGTACAGATTGTGTTTACTGTTTAGCATAGGTGGTACCGGTAAAACCGGATTCTAGAATCTGAATTGCTTGTTGTAGCGGCCTTATAAATATGTGTTATATATAAAGTAGTTTATGGAAGCGATCTGTATTGTTGGTTTGCGTCTTGTAACGAACGCATAATCACGTGTGAGCTTTATTTGTAAAGATATGGTTCGTAATTTCGTATGTAATGTATCAAGCAGTATTCATCATTATTAAAACTACTGTAGTATGATGTTGCGATACGCCTATGATGTTGCTAGCAGATGTTCCCGAATTCTTTTGTGTTTCTTCTTCTTCTAATTCTTTTGTGCTTGAAATTAAGAACCCATTTATATTGGGCCTACTTCTTTTGGGCCTAATTCTGATTTGACTAATATATTTTTCTTCGTCGTCTCGAAGGAACGGAAGTTGTTATAACTTTTTTTCTTTTTGGCATTCTCTCTCGCTTTCTAGTTCTGTTCGTCTTCTTTTGTTACTCTTGTTGTTGTTGAGTTGGGTGATTATGGAAGCACCACAGGAGGAACGATCTCCGTCGCTTGACGATTGCCTTAAGCTATTGAAAGGGGAGAGGGACGAGCAGAGGCTCGCCGGTCTACTTCTCGTCACTAAATTTTGCAAGAGCGATGACGTCGTTTCCCTCAAGAAGGTCTACGAAGCCGTCGGTACTCACTTTCTCGACCGTCTTCTCCGGACCGGTAAACAAAACCCTCCAACTATTGATCTTTCTCTTGTTTCTCACACTAGACTCTATACTAATCTTGGGGAAAGATTGAATTTTTAGTTGAGATACTAAGGTTTGTTGCTCTCTCTAGTGTTGGGTTTTGACTGGTTTGGAATTTTTCTTTTGTTTTATTTGGTAGGTAGTGGTAGTGGTGATAATCGTGATGTGTATCTGCAGCTATCTCTTACTGTTCTTGCTGCATTCTGCCGTGTTCCGGAGATAGCTTCTTCAGAAGAGATGGTTTCCAGAATTCCCCTTATTCTTGAAATTATGTCGAAACGGTATGTTACATCACCTGATTCTTTCATCTGTGGTTTTCCAATGTTGCTCTTCTCAAGTTTTGCTTCTGTGTATGACATCTTAAAAGTTAGGAAATTGGCTTTTTGGAAATTTCAGAATAACTACAAACATTCTCGAAGATTGCTATGAGCTTCTGTATTTGGTGTCCACGGCTTGTGAAGCTGGTGTCATGACTTTGATAAACTCTGGAGGATTGAGAGTGATAGCTCCCCAGATGTCTGATCTACCTGATGGTAATTGCTTAATTCATTTGTTTTTCCATTGTTTTGTTGTGCATATAAGGAACCTTAGATACTAGTGAGGTATATGGATTTGAGAATAATTGCTCCCTCAAAGCTTATGTGAGACATGTTTATCAATCAGGCTCGCATGCCATGGAGGTTGCTATAAAGATTCTACAGTTATTGGTTAGTCAGCTTTCTGGTGAGAGCATGAATATTGAACGCTTCTTAGAACTGTCTTTGGTGGTGAGTCTACTTACTTGGCTATCTTTCTCTTTTTTTTTTTTGCAATAATTACTAAAGCTGCAGTGCTTAAGTTGGAGTTGAAACTTAGCGTTATCTGTTATTCAGGTTGCTGCTGTCGCACGGCAGTTTGCAGTGTTGCATAATGCCCTGAAGTTTGAAGCACTCCATCTACTCTCTGCAGTCTTCTCGTCAGAGTATTCTGTGAGTTTTCATTTCCTTACATTCTTCTAGCTGTAGTTTAGCGAATTTATGCTTTTAGTATAGTCACAAACGTGATACATGTGAATTTATAAGAACCAAAAATTTTGATTTCTCTTTTCCATTAAATTTGGGAAAATCAGAGTGCTATTATCTTCTGCGTGGATGATGCAATTGTCACCTTGATAAATGGAGCTTCATTGTCTTGATTATATGTTTCTCATGGAACTTTTTTATGCCTAGGCACATCTTCACGACCCTCTTCGTTCCATGCCAGACAACAATTGGGCAGACTATATGCGCACTGGTGTTGTGGCAATTCTGCAGAACCGTGTGGGTAAGTCAACAGCTATTAGCTATTAGCAATTCTGGCATCTCTTTCTTGCCAGCCTTTAATTTCATCTACTTGTTATCTGACAAAATTCCTCTCTTGTTTTCACTTATGAAAAGAATAGTATGAGTATCCATGATCTGTACTTCACAAAAAGCACACACTATTAGATAATCTAGGGTCATATGTTATTGATACAGTGCTTGCTTACACCCTTTATGCTATTGAAGCTTTCAAAATACTTAAGAAACCTGTCTTGTTCATGTGTAGCACCTTCCGAAAAGCTTCATGCGTTAATTCTGGCTGAGAATATGATGTCAATATTGGGTGAAAATTGGCTTATCGGTCAGGTAAAATTACCCAATGTTGATCTTCCAGCTGATAGGTAAAAAAAACATCTTTTTGTTACACTCTCACTTAACTTACAATTTCATAGTGACAGAAGGATTCACACCATGCTGATTTCTTTTGTAGGTGTCTCCTGCTGGTATTAGAGTCATCATATGTTGAGATTTCCGTTTTGTTAAATGATCTCGCCTACAAGAAGTATGAAGCTCCTAAGGATAATTCAACTGTTGAAGACATTCTTTTGAAGCAACGGTATCTGCCAATCGTGTTTTCTTTGGTAGAAAAGATCATCAAACATATATCATCTGTTGGTGAAAATGAAGGTATAACATAGATCTTAATCATGTTTTATTAATGTTTGCAATCTGCTATACAATCTTTTTCTTTCACCTTTCTGTTATTGTATGTTATTTTTCTGGACCTTCTTAGTACTTTTAATTGTCATTGCTCAAATATCTAATAACTGTGCTGATGAATATAGTGTGAAAAATATCTACGCTTGACTTAATGCATGTCAGCCTTTTCCTTTATCAAAGAAATATAATTTACATTGTGGTCTTTGCAGGGACTTTAACTGATGAAGCTGTCTTCCAAAAGGTGATTAAAATACTTAATGAGACAGTGGGAGTGGTGCTCGAGTATCTGAAAGATGCAAAGGTACTCTATATATTTGATAATATCAAACTTCTTTTGAGCGTCTTTATGTGTAATAATTGTTTTTCATGTTTGTTCTCTTTCATACAGGAACATGGAAATAAGAAAGGAAATGATCTTCTTGCATCTGTGCGAGTGACTGGAAGGTACAGAATACAGATAACCACTCTTTGGTCTTGTACGATATTACCATCCGTTTTGTTTCTTCTTAATTCTCTCTTTCTGTTTATTTTTGTATTGAATATATACATAAAAATTAGCGAATTTTTTAAACTAATACTCCTTATGGAAGAATATGGATGGCCTTGGCCTCCTTACCATTCTGGCACCCACTGAACTTTTTTGGTGTTTTCAACAGCTATCTTGCCGAAACTCCGGTTGCATGCAAAGAGCAGGTCCAAGATCTTCTAGATTATATGCTTTCAGTGGAGGTAGAAGATGAGTCCAGGTTTGAGCATATTTCCTTGTCTTGTTGGCCCTTTTAACAAAGCTTGTTTACGTAATGCCTCCCAGGGTAACTTGATCTGAACGTTTTTTGTTTTGACAGCCCGTTTCTGTCCACGTGCTTCCTGCTCCCATTCCTTTGCCAAATAACAATGAATGCAGAAGGATGTAAACTCTTGGCTTCCTCAAGAGGCTATATAGCTGTGAGTTACTGTACACGGATGACGTTATGCTTGAACAAATCTCATTTACAGCTTTTCCTTTATTTGTATGCTTGACCTAAATACGTTTGGGTGTTTATATCATATGTATAATCAATCATAAAGGAGTTGTCTGATTATTTCAATACAGGTTGTGGAATGCCTAATAAAACTGATCGAGCGCTGTGGTGAGAGTAGTGATGAAGATGGTAGCATATTCTTGGCTTGTGATACAGTTATGAATATTCTTTTGAAGGTACTCTCTTCTCCTTAAGATAAGACTTCCATACATATTGCCCATTGCTTTATCCCAATCATGACGGCACGTTTTAAATGTTATGAACAGAGGGAAGAAATAAGCTTGACTCCAGAAATTTCTACATTTTCCAGACTACTGAAAGCTTTGGCATATTGGGCAGGTGAAAATGATTTTTTTTATTTGTCCCAGCTAAAATCCTGATAAATATCAAAGACTGTGTTAAATAATATGTCAGTTTTATTATTTCCTTTTTGTCATAGATCGTACAAATGACCCACCGGTGGTGATGATGGCTGCAAGCATCTGCTCTCTGATATTTGATTTCACATCAGAAGATGCTTTACTCAAGCAACCTAACTTCAACGGTAGCTCCTTGGATAGTTTGGCCAGGCTCATAGCGAGAAGCTTATCCTCATGGGGCCAGGATACGTCTGACACTGCCGATCTTCTTGAAATCGTAACAGCAGGTTTTGGTTTCAAACATCTTTTATCTCATTTAACATCACTTGTTTTTTTCTTTTCCTCAGGCTTCTAAATTGTTGTCCTCTCTGATAATCTTTGGAACAGGATACTCTCGATGGAAAGGTCGATTCCCAACCATTAAGAAGCAATGCCGTTGAGCAATGACATGAAATGTTAAGGCTGCTTTCTAAGGGAGAGATATAGTATTAGGCAGAAACATATCTTTTTTATCTTCTTTCACGTTGTTGTATTTATACTTTGTAGATTATTAAATCATTTTCATTTATCTTAAATTTTGGATTCTTTAATTTTTTTTTTTTTTTGTATCAGTCTAAAATTTGACTTGTTAAATTGAGGAAATCTAAAAAANAAAAAAAAAAAAAAAAAAAAAGATCCGGATTTAGAGGATTCACAATCCTGAAAACGACGTCGGAGTGTTCTTCAGCATACAAAAACAGTAAACAGAAACAAACGCGTAAAAACGCGTTTGGATAAAATCCTTTATAAATAAACCTTTAAGGAAGGTTTGGTTGGTTTTGCGCTTAAAAGAATCTCTCTGCTTTAAAACAAAAAAACAAAAAAACAAAGAGAGAGAGAGAAGAAGAAGAATCCATCATAATTAATTATGCCCGCCTTATCTCACTACAGATCAGTATCATCTCTACCGTCCGTTGACCGACCTTTGCTTGTCATCCAACGGCTCAGGATCCACGGGAGCTCCTCTTCCTTGCCGGAATCTTCTCCCTCCTCCTCGGCTCTTCTACCCGTCGCCGATCCTTCCGTATCTGGCGGATCTCTGGCTAAATGGATCTCCGGGATTACAGCTGGCTCCGCCTTAGGGTTTCTGTATTGGTCCTCCTCTGATTCTCCTGGTTTATTTTCCTTCGCTGATAGTTCATCTTCATCGCCTCCTTCTGTTTGTGGAGTTAAAGTCGGCGATCTCAAACCGAGATCCTTTATTCCCAAATTGTCCTTGCCTGGTTACAGCTCCGGATTCATCTTCGGAGGTTCGTGTGATCCTTGCTGTTTTCTGATTTCATTGATTTTTGTTTTCCTCTCTCGATTTGAGCTAATTTTTTTTGTTGGATTTCGAATTTTTAAAACAGATGCGTTCAGAAGGAAGATCTTCTTCAATTACGAGAAACGTCTGAGATTACAAAGTCCTCCTGAAAAGGTGCATTTCAAATTCTGTCTTTCCGGCCCTTAAGCTTTCATATTTTGATCTCTTTTGTTCTTTGTTTGTTTGGGAATAGAGAGAACCAATGAAGAGTTAATCATAGAGATTTGATTGATTGTTCTTTGTTTCAGTTTTAGAGATGTTGTATTGTTGAATTCATAAGATTTACCTTTGTGGTTATTTTATTTTAATTCGTTTTTAGGTTTTCGAGTACTTTGCATCGGTTCGGACAGAAGAAGGAGAAATACTAATGAAGCCGGCAGATTTGATGAGGGCAATAGTTCCGGTGTTTCCTCCATCAGAGTCTCATCTCGTAAGAGAAGGTTATCTGACTGGGGAAAGAAATCCCGGTGAACTTAGATGCTCTCCTTCCGAGTTCTTCATGCTCTTTGATGTTGATAATGATGGTCTTATCTCCTTCAAAGAGTGAGTTACTTCAAAACCAAATCATTACTTATTATTGTCCACCTTTCATTCTTTTGGAAGATATGAACTTTTTACTTGGTATGTTTTGTTTTTGGGAACAGGTATATATTCTTTGTGACATTACTCAGCATTCCTGAATCAAGCTTTGCCGTGGCTTTCAAAATGTTTGATACTGACAACAACGGGTGAGTATTCGTTTAAATATCTACATAGGATTTAATCCTGCTTTTGGTAACTGTGATTTTTTCTGGTACGTATTCCCATATTTTGATCCTCCAAAACGGACGGGTTGTGGGATTCACTGGAGTCTCTCTTTTCAGTTTACGCTGAATCATATGTAAAAAAATCTGGTCAGTGCTTCTAATCCTTTGTAACTTTTATTTCTTCGTGATGGTTCTGACGAAGTATTGTTTTAGGGAGGTTGACAAGGAAGAGTTTAAGACAGTGATGAGTCTGATGCGATCTCAACATAGGCAAGGAGTTGGTCACAGAGATGGCCGTCGAACTGGATTACATATGACCGGCTCTGTTGAGGATGGAGGCTTGGTAGAATACTTCTTTGGAAAAGATGGCAGTGAGAAACTGAAACACGATAAGTTTACTAAGTTTATGAAGGATCTAACTGAAGAGGTAAGTAGCTCTTAACCCTTCAATTCATCTCCTTACTCCCCGTGTGACTACTAGATGTTCAGGCTGAAAGGGAATGATCTTATGTTGTTTGTATATAGATGCTGAGGCTGGAGTTTGCACATTATGACTATAAACGAAGAGGAAGTATATCAGCCAAAGATTTTGCATTGTCTATGGTGGCAGCGGCTGATGCAAACCATTTGGGCAAGCTGCTTGATCGAGTTGATGGTCTGAGCGAGCACCCGCGCCTCAGGGACATGCGTATCTCACTAAAGGAATTCAAACAGTTTGATGAGCTACGCAGTAAACTTGGACCATTTTCTCTAGCGCTTTTTGCTTATGGCAAAGCCAACGGTTTACTTACAATGAAGGACTTCAAACGAGCCGCTTCTCAGGTATGTGGAATAACTCTGTCAGACAATGTGATAGAGATTGCGTTTCATGTGTTTGATTCAAATCGAGATGGGAGTTTGAGTGTGGATGAGTTTTTGCGGGTTCTGCACCGAAGAGAGAGGGACGTGGCACAGCCGATTGCCAAGGGACTGTCACGGTACTTCTCAGATGGATGGAATGGTTCTAAGAATTGTTCCTGATCGTGAAGACTCTTTTTCGTCTTTGGGGCTTACGGATGAAACTCGGAAGACTTTTTTTGGGCTCTTGGGTTCTCATACGAGTGAGCCCAGAGATTGATGATATTACTCCACGCTTGCATTGTAAGAAGAATTCTGATGTGTATAGTTTGATGGATCTATGAACTACTCTTTTTTGTTATCTAATGATAAATGGTAATTGCATAACAAACCGAAGATATCCGGCAACAAATTACACACAGCTATACCTATTAAGTTAAGGTATTGATATCTTTGTATGTTATCATAAGCCCCTCCTGAAATCAATATTTTGGTGAAAGTCACGAAATTAATCCAGAGAGAGAGGGATAGAGATGAATGCTGATGAAATAGTTGGTCTATTGAGTCTTTATTTTAAGATTTAAAAATGCTGTATGTCATAAAGAAATCACAATGAAGTCTGAATCTTTCAAGCGACGCAGATATTCACACAACAATCACAAATTAAATATAAACTAATCCAATTTAACAACAATAAACAACAAAAAAAAATACAAAGCTATGGTATAAAACAAAACAAAGAAGAACAAATAACCAATATTTTGAATCAATCTGAAGAGAAGAGGATTAGCCCATCTAAACCTTCTTCTCTGGACTGAATCCCAATCAGTCTCAGCCACTACATCAAAACCGCAGAGGCCAAGAGTATATATCCCCGTGGAAATCCCAAAAAAATGTTCCTTTGGAAAAATGACAAAACCATACCAATATAGAGGAGAAAAGAATGCACACCCACTCCCACCCAAACAAACAAAATGCCTGCAAATAGTATATACAAATGATTAGCTTCCCTCCCACCAAAAAAAAAAATGATTAGCTTCCCAGCAAATCAAGCCAGAAAAACACTGGAGAACTACAGAATTGTAAAGGATAAACTAAATTTATAAGTGAGATTCTAGGGAAATCTTTGAGACAGAGGCAAGCAATCTCATAAAATCTTTTATTACCATTGTTTGAAGGCAATAAATCTTAGATATAATCCCCTAATTCATGCTCCATAACAAGAATGATTTGTCGATAGCATTCAACCAATGAAACACTAACAACCCAATACTATCATATAGACAGCCATATTTTCAGGATTTGTAAAGCGGAAATGACTTGCTACTTACCTAGTGATACACAAAATCTGATATTTTTATGTGTATATGAGAAGAATATTTTGGTCAAGCAGGCCCTGAAAATACATTCTCTAAGATATCATGCAGTTTTGGGGCACGTCTCCGGAAAATTGGTTCTAGCCGGAAAGATGGGACACCCATCTGCCATCTCTTGGCATCATACATCTCATTCCATGCTTGTACTATTTCATCAATCTTGAATCCCATACCTGCGTTTGTTATGAGTTTGTTATTATATATCACACCTCATATCAGCGCAGCAAAAAGAAAACTAACAGAGGAGCATTATTGGATTATAACTTCATTACCTTCAAGTGCACCCTCGCTTGAACAATGATTCTTTATCATCACAGCTATATCAGTTGCAGAAGCTCCAGCTAGTTCAAATTTCTCCACTGCAACCTCCAAACATTCATCCCAAGTTGGTAATCCGAGCTTGTACTCCACAATAGAGCGTTCATATAGCAGCGAACCCCACAAGAGGTTAATCTGAGAACTCATATTAGCTGCCTGCTCCACAGATTCTTCTTCTGAAGCTTCGCTAAATAATTCATCTAACTCCATCTTCTGCAACATGTTTTTATGTTTATCTAACTTGGAGATTCCATTTAGACGACGTTCTTCCATTTCTTCCCAAATCTGCATACCCCTCTCCATACTATCTTCAGCTTTGTTATAGAGCGTCAGGACCTCCTGGGAGGCCTCACTTTCTAAGTCTACCTTGCTTTTGAGTGCATGATACCAGCAAAGCTTTGCCTGCTCAAACTGCTCTTGCCCAAGTGCTAGAAGAGCTTCGTAAAAATCAGGTTTAACCTTAACCGCTTCTTCGTATTTCTCTGCAGCTTTGTTGTACTCCTTCTTTGTCCACACGAATGCAGCCTCAACTGCTTCTATTATAGCTTCTCTCGAGGCATCCTCAGGAAAACAGACCTGCTTCCTTGCCTTTGACATGTGAACGTTACCCCAGTTAAACAAAGCTAGTGCACCCATTTCTTGGAACTTTTCAGC